>NC_087076.1:14903418-15280918 GCF_026151205.1 Bolinopsis microptera | reverse complement strand
CACAATCGATAATTTGAATGTCTGTGATTCCTCATTCGTGTGCAAATCTGATCATTTTCTGTCACTTTTTTCAATTAAAAGCTCCTTTCCCGCAAGGAAAACTCTAAACGTAAAATAAATAATTAAAGGAAAAAGCAAACTGGGACATGATTAATCGTGATTATGCTCGATTAATTGGCAGAAGTCCTAAAATGCCTAGGATCCTGTTGTTTGGATGTTAGTTAAAGACTGCATTATGAATTTAGTTGATAAATATTCCTAAAGTAAACTATTTAAATCAGAGTTTCAACCCCCGTGGTTACGTTAGTGAACTCTTTTTCTTCATGCCGTAAAAAAAGGTAGGATCAGATCTAAATTTAAAATTTCTTGGGTCTATTTATGATGGAGTTAAAGGTTTGTAACTAGCGTCAAGATTTTAAGAGGTTTCATCAGCCACAAAATATGAGACAATCTTTTCAATAGTGATGTTCCAGCGCTAATACTAAGGAAGTTTTGGTCACATGTTAAGTATAAATCTAAATCCTGCCGTATGCATAATTGTGTTAGTTTTTCGGGACAGCTTCGGTTCCAATCAAAGCTCAATAAAAAAGCTGAACTTTTCATTCTTGCTTTTATAACCAGGTTTTCGGATCCTTCACTTTATGACAATGTATCTCCTATGTCAATGATGTTGATCTTTGATATTGACTTGTTCATCGGGATGTTCGTAAGCTTCTTTCAAAATATTAATTCAAATAAAGACAGGGACCAGATGGCTTCACGGTAAAATTATCAAAAAATTGTTCCGTAGGTTTAGCTGACCTCTAACATGCATTTTTCGTTGGGATCTTACAACAGCGGCTACAGTCCACAAGAATGGAAACTTGCAAATGTCTTGTCCCAATACTTTAAGAAAGTAAGAAAAGTGAGGTGAAAACTATAGCCCAATTTCCTTACTTGTTTAGTCATGAAAGTTGTTGAGGCCATTGTTAATCGTAAACTGTTTCTTTGACAAGTACCATTCTTGATCAGGCCAGCATGGTTTTCTAGAGCACAAGTCATGCACAACCAATATGGTTGACTTTTGTGATAGCTGGATTGTCCTTAACGAAAACAATATCAATCATGTTGTGTATTTGGATTTTTTTGTAAGGCATTTGATTCTGTAAATCATGATATCCTGTCTTCATAAGCTAAAGACCTTATATAACATTGATGGTACACTTCTCAAATTTCTTACAATTACCTTCAAGGCCGTTACCAAAGAGTGGTTAATTGGTAATGAGTGTATCTACCTATCAGTTAATTCTGGTCCCAGGGTTTATTTCGTGGTCCCTTACTTTTTTGTATTGTTTTTCATTGATATTCCTCTGGCCTTTCGGATAATATGATATTGTTTTTGTTTTGCCGAAGATACAAAAAATCTGGCCAGTTAAAATACATTCATCTTCTGATAATACTAATTTACAATATGGATATAGGATATCTCTTGACTGGGCACTAAGAATACAAAATGCGATTCTCCTGCAAAATTGTAAAGGTGCTTATTGTTTCGGAAAACCTTCTTTATCTCCTCATTCGCACATTACAATCTGCTGCGCTCTCCTTTGTTTATGTCAGAGGTAGAAAAAAGATCTTGGAGGTCGATGTTAAGCTAGCTAACGTTGGAATGTCGTGCGACAGAATTTATTATAAGGCCTCCTGCCATCAATTGGTATGGTCTGAAGAGATGGCCATATGTTCATTGTTCAGAAACGTCGCGGGCGCTTTACCTCTCCTGGTTCGTTGCAATCGAATTGTTCCATATTCTGGCGCCCTTGTAATAAATTCTTAGGTGATAATATTAGTAAGTCTCAAAAGAGAGCTATTAAATGGATTCTGTTGAAGAGGGCCCGCAGTTATCCACCTGAGCAATATGTTCAAAAAGGGCAAGCTTGGTCGACATTCTCCCTTTGTCTCAAAAGTTTGACTTGAATGATTTATTTTTTTCCAAAGTTCTTACAATTTAATTCCTGTATCACTGCTCATATTCTCTTTATATTCAGGGACTTCTGACTAGACGTTGCCACCTCGTCAGTCTGTCTATTGTGTTAATCAATTTTACTAAGTTAAGTCAGAATTCACACCAACATGTACCTCAAATAGCCCCTGGCAAAATCATTTTTATACAGAAAAACCCATATACTGTGGAATGACTCCGGTACAGGTAAGACAGATTGTGGTTACTAGTCTTTTCAAAGCTGAGGTCATAAGCATCGATGGAAATGTTTATTGGATAGTGAAAAACTGTCTAGCCTAGTCTCTTTGCTACATATTATTATTATTTTGTTTTATTAATTTTTTTCATCTACCTTCCTATAATTAAATCATATCACATTACCCGCACACTTTCACACATTAATGACCATTTAGAACCTGTATCTAATGTATCTGGAATTTGACTTATTGGTGAAATACAAATTTTGGATCTAATATCCACAGTTATTCACCATGGATTTGTTGTTATTAAATAGTTTTTCATACATTTTTGGATTAGATTAGTCGATGTTAATGGGTCCAAGCTTACTGCGCATAGTTCACTTTGTGTTACAGTGTTTGGGTGCCCATATATTTTACTGATGGGGGCGATATTTTGAAACGATTTATTTTATATTCTTATGCTGTACTCTGTAAACTATTTGAAGTTATTTATAATAAATAATTAAAATTAACTTAACTTACTAAATCAAAAACAAAATCAAACGGATACGAAACGTATTTTGAAATCGATAAATTAAATACAAGAACAAAAACTAAAATTAAAATAAAATTCCTAAAAAGATTTCTTTCTGCATAAACTTGTTGGGGTGCCTACATTTTCTTTGAGTTCCGAATACTATATTTAATAGATTGCCATTCTTTATTAAAATATATAAGTTTTTTCAGTAGGCAGAGAGGAAACTCGTTGTACCCCCCTTGTACGGATGAGCAATGTTTGATTATTTCAATGATATTTATTTGGTGTTTGTTTATCTTTCAACTCCAAATTTTCTTAGTAGCTCCGTCCGGATTGTAGCTTCTCGAGGTTGAAAGAGATTGTGTGTGGAACTGATCGGTAAAAAATAAAAAATTCATGTGTCTTAATGTGTTTTCAGTTAAGCCCTCATATATTTGTGCTTCTTTCGTTTATGTTCCATGCAATAGTTGCTTCTTATTCACGGCTGTTCCAGGCATTTGTCGTTCAGGGGGCACATTTCGGCTTTCTGAATGATTGCCAGGTCTTGCGAGTGTATCGGTAGGTGCGTGCTGAGATTGGTGTCTGGTGCTCGCCTAAGTTGGATCCTCGTTGGGTAGGAATGTTTATGATAGCTTAATTGTGTTCTGTTGAAACTTTTTGTGAAATTGGTTGTTCTGGTGGAGTGCTCGTTCTTTCTCTTTTCCACTGCAATCGGTTGTTATATATCCACTGCTGCTTCAGCATTGTCCGTTCAGTGGGACATTTCCGCTTTTGCATTGTAAACAAACACATAGGCAAGAGTTCCTCGATTATAGACAAGCCTTCCCCTGAGGCCAACAATTTCACAAAATGTTCAACAGAAACACAATTCAGTATATACAGTTGCTACCAAGTAGGATCCATTCTATGCGCGCAACCAGACACAAGCTCAGAAAGAATACAATTAAATCGAAAACGTGCAATTGCAGAAAGCCGGAATGTGCCATGAACGGACAATGCTGAAGCAGCAGTGATATATGAAGAAACTCTTGAGTGGAAAATGAAAAGAAGAGACAATTATTGGGCTTACTGAAAAACACTGTTAAGACCGTTCACGTTCATACACAAGCTTTTTCAAACTCAAGAGTACGAAATCGACGGAGCTTCCTAAGAAAAATATGGGTGTTGAAGTAAAAAAACCATGTAAAATATTTGGAAAATAAATCAAAATGCTCATCCTTTAAAGGGGGGTACGAAAGATTGTCATCTCTGCCTTATGAAAAAATTTAATTATTTTAAATAAAGATGGCAATCTAGTCATTGGCGGAGGGAATCATAATGTAAATGTAGGCACACCAACAAGTTTAAGCTGAAGAAAATGCTTTTAGGAAATTTTATTTTAATTTTAGTTTTGTTTTGTATTCATTTCGTTCCAATTTTCGTTTCGTTGTTTGATTTTGTTTTTGATTTGTTTAAAGTTAAGTTAATTTATTTTTTTAATTAAATACTTTTCAAATTTTACAGAGTTCAGCAAATGAGAATATAAAATAGATCGTTTCAAATTATCGCCCCATCTGTAAAATATGATGGGACCAACACGGTACAATAGTGAACTATGTCCGCAGTATTGGACCCATTACATCGAATTAATCTAAATCCAAAAATTTATTGAAAACTATTTAATAAACAAAACAAATATGGTGAATAACTGTGGATATAGAGTCAAAATTTGTATTTCAATACGTCAATTCCAGATACATTAGATACAGGTCTGAAATGGTATTAATGTGTGAGAAGGTGTTGCGGGAGAAGGGTGCTATGATGTTGAAAGTATAGGGTAAGGTAGATAAAAAATTAATAAAACAAAATAATAATTATATGGGGAGCAAATAGACTAGGCTTGACTGTTGTTTACTATCCAATAACATTTCATAGATGCTTATGACTCGCTTTGAAAAGGACTAGTAGACACAATCTGTCTTTACCTTGGTAAAGGGAGTCTTCCACAGTATATGGTTCTGTAGAAAAAAATTTTGCAGTGGGCTCTTTGAGGTACATGTAGTGTGTGAATTCTGCTTAACTTAGGTAAAATTGATGACACAATAGACAGACTGTCGAGGTGGCAACGTTAGTCAGAGAATTGCCCTGATATAATGAGAGATAAGTGAGGCAAGTGTACAGGATTAAAATTGTTAAGAACTTTTGGAAAAATAAGTTCATTCAAGTCAAACTTATGAGACAACGGGAGAATGTCGACAAGCTTGCACTTTTTGACATATTGCTCGGGTGGATAAAATGCGGCCCTCTTCAGACAGAATCCATTTAATTAGCTCTCTTTTGGTAAGACTTGCTCTTTTTCACTAAGTGATTTATTACAAGGGCGAAGGATTTATGGAACATTTTCGAATTGGCTACGATCCGGGAGAGGTAAACGCGCCAGGGACGTTTTGATCAAATGACAATATGGCCATCTCTTCTGAACTACCAAGTTGTTGGCTGGCCTTGTATAAATTCTGTCGCAACTGACTATCAATTAGTTAGGAGTACAGCGACTCCAAGATTTTTCTAACTCTTTTTTTTTTACATACACAAAGGAGAGCCTTCAAGATTGTTGCGAATGGAGAAGATAAAGATGGTTTTCGAAACAATAAGGCACTTTTCATTTTGCTGGATGGATTCGCTTTTTGTTTCTTAGTGCCACGTCAGAGAGATAGTCTATTCCATTTGTAAATTAGGAGTATCAGAAGATGATGTATTTTACGCAGATTTTTTGTATCTTCGGATACAAACAATATCAAGTATTATCGAAAGGCAAGAAGGAAAATTCATTGATAAAAATACAAAAAGTATAGGGACCAAAGAATAGCGCCTGGGGGACCAGATTAAACTGAGAGGGTAGATGACATCTCATTACCAATAACACTCTTTGTAAACGGCTTGAAGGTAATTGGTAAGACTTTGGAGATGTGTTACCATCAATTGGTTTATATAGGTCTTTAGCTTATGAGAAGGATATCATGGATTTACAGAATCAAATGCCTTAGCAAAATCAAAATACACAACATGATTGATAAATGTTTTTCGTTAAGAGACAATGCAGGCTATCACAAAGTCAACATATTGGTTGAGATGGCTTGTGCTCTAGAAAAACTGCTGCCTGGGATCAAGAGGGTACTTGTCAAAGAAGCGTTTACGTTAAACTGCGCTCCAAACTTTCATGATAAAAACAAGTAAAAGGGATATTGGTCTATAGTTTCAACCTCACTTTCTTACCTTTCTTAAATATTGGACAAACATTTGCAAGTTTCCATCTCTTGTGGATGTAGCGCTGTTGTAAGATCACGAAAAATGCATGTTAGGGGTAAGCTAAACTACGGTAACAATTTTTGAGAATTTTCACCGTGTAGGCCATCTGGTCCTGGGCTTTATTTGAATTAATATTTGAAGAAGCTTACGACATCCCGATGATCGAAGTCATATCAAAATCAACATCATTGACATAGGAGATATCAGTGTCATAGTGAAGGATCGAAATCACTGGTTATAAAAGAAAGAATTGAAAAGTTCAGCTTGAGCTTTGGGTTTGAACGAGCTGCTCCAGAATGCTAACACAATTAGAATAGGCAGGAGTTAGATTTATCTTAAAATGTGACCAAAACTTTCTTAGTTACTTAGAGCTGGCTCATCACTATTGAAATGATTGTCTTAATTTTGGATGATGAAAAGCCTCTTAAAATCTTACGGCTAGTAAACACAACTTTAACTATCAGAAATAGAACCAGAAATTTTAAATTAGATTGAGTTATCTTTTACGGCATGACAGAAAAAAGTTCACTATTCGAACCCGGGGGTTGAATACTTGATTTAATAGTTACCTTTTGTAATTATGTATATCAACTAAATTCTTCAATCAGTCTTTAACTAACTTCAGAGATCAGGATTATAGGATTCTACGGACTTGCCAATTATCGAGCATAATTCACGATTATCATGTCCAGTTTGCTTTCTCTAATTAGATAGATTTTACGTTTAGGCGTTTTTCTTGGGGGTAAAAGGAGCTTGTAATTGAAAAAGTGACAGGAAATGACAGATTTGCACACGGATAGGTGGATACAGACTTTCACGTTAACTCGATTGTGTTATCATAATTATGAAGAAGAATGTCTAATGTATACCATTTATGTGTGGGTGATTGTGATCAATGGGAGAGAGAAAGATCATGCAAGAATTATGAAGGATTGCTCAATAGGTACCGGTACTGGATGAAGATAGCATCGGTATGGGGGAGATTAAAATCACCATACATAGATTTTAGGGGATTTCTTTTGGAAAACTAGCTGCGAATATAACTAATATGACTTCATGATTAAGGTAACCAAGAGTTCCTAATCTATAAACAAGTAAGATTACAATACTCTCTTTGTTTAGGAAAAGCAATTTTAACGGCAAGCATTTTGCACCTAGGCTATTGGTGTCGGGTTGTAGTGCAGCGAGATCAGACCGAACAGCCAAAAGTAACACCACCCCAATTTTCCCTTAACTTTTTAGGGTTATTAGGATCGTGAGGTGAAGTCTTTCTCGTGCGTCATTGCGGGAAGTTTCATATTGAGAAGAAGGAAAGATTTCGTGCTAGAAATAGATTTTTTGAGCCAGTCGCATTGAGGGCAATTATGTCAGGTGCTCATATGTTTAGCAAAGGAATGGAAGTTCGGTACATCTTATTACTCTAGAAGGGGATGGGGGAGCTTAGTTTACTGAAAGGATAAGCTTGGAACATTTTGGTAGAGTATAGATAGGGGAGTTGGGACCTGAGAAAGCATAGAAGGATTAACAAGTGTGATCAAAGAAAGTTAAGAGAGAAAACCAAAGAATGAATAAAGATACTAGGACCGCCTGAGGCGGGTGGAATACTTGACTCTATTCTTTCTTACCAGGAGAAGACATATCTTATAAACCATGAGGAGATAATTACAAAGATTAAGTTTGTTGTGGGAGCAAGCAAGAAATGGTATAAGATAAACGTGGGCTGTCAAGGAGTAGAGAGGGAATGAATATTTAGAATCTAGGGGGAATACGGTGTTCATGGAATAGTCGTGGAGAGAAGAATTGGGACGAAGGTAAGTCATGATGAGGAGAATAGAAGAGAAAATATGATTATGATAATTGTAGTTGTGTGAGGAGTGCATGGAGAATTAAATGTGTAAATTTTGTTAGGTATAAACGTGTTTATAGTATATGTGCATTTCTTGACTGTGTACGCAGGCCTTTTGATCAAAAAGACTATTCTAAGTCTAAACGATTCATTGTCTAACATATGGAAAAATGGGGCAGTGACCGAATGTACCTGAAATAGGAGGCATAAAATTGAGGAAAAAAGATTAAAATCAGAGATTTGTTGAGTTTTAATTTTAGGGCAGTCTTATCAAATATTAAATGAAAGAAAAGATCACAGATATAACGTCCCAGAAGATTATTACAACCTGTCAAAACTGTGTTCGTTTACAACAAACTTAAGCCAGTGGACAGTAAACTATCCTCTCAATGTTGAGATGAAGCCAATCATTGTATAGAAGTTCAAATACATGATTAACAAGTCTCGAGTTAAAAAGTTGTGGCAACGTCTTGGAAACACGCAATTATTCTTTGGAATAAGTTTTAAGTAGCATTGTTAAAAATCTAGAATCTTTGCTAAGTAGGAATATAAAACTTAATAGGAAGACAACATTGGACAATTTATATTGCATGCGGGAAATAACTGTCTTAGTGGTGTCAATTAATTCAGTAAGATACTTCTAAGGAATGAACCCTATTAGAATGTTTAATGTCATTAGTACCAATACACTCAATATATTTTTTCAATTCGTAGCATCTGGAGTGCATGAGTTTTTATGAAAATGATGAGGAGCTTGTAAGGTAAACATGGATTTATTAATTTATAAGTTATTCTGACAATGATGATCTTGCATTTGCATGAAATCTGCGTTTGTAGAATCGTTGTTTTCATTATATATATATATATATATTATATATATATCTATATATATGTATATATATATATATTATATATATCTATTTTATATTTAAACTGACGAAATTTCCCCGCAAGGGGACTTAGAAGAAAAAAACACCGAATCGACCTCAAAATGAACCCTCTGGTGATGCCAAACCCTGCTCGCAAATGGAGTTGAAACCCCTCCCCCGGCCAAAATTTTCTTTTTTTAGCAGGGTTGTAGAAAAAGGTTCGGATCGGCTTAGCATTCTTAGACTTATAATTTAGGCTTTAGATTTTTTATAATTAACGTCGGAAGTGAGTTAAATAATCGTTAGATAATGGCGTTATTTAAGCAAAGTTTATGCGCTGTTGCGTAGCAACGTTAAAATGCTCGTGGCGCGAGCAACCAAGTTTAAACGCGCGTTGTTATGCTGATGCTACGTCATAATTTCAAAACTAGCTCACAGTTACGCTCACGCTATGACTTATTATAACTTTAGTGGGTGATTGGTATTTTGATGCGGTAAAAAGGTATCGTTTTGAATCCGAATATAACAACGCAGTCGCCAGTTGATTAGTTAATTTCCATTATGTCGACAGCGTTGTTCGATAGCGTAGTCGGATTCCCCAAAAACGATTTACTTTTTACCGCATCAAAATACCAATCACAAACAAGTTATAAAGTCATAGCGTGAGCGTTAATGTGAGCTAGTTTGAATTATTGAGTGCATACATTTACAGCAATTAACAACGAGCGTTGTTAATCTGTGGTTGTCGCGCACGTGCATTTTAACGTTTGCTACGCAACAGGCGCGTAAACATTGGCTTAAATAACGCCCATTATTCTATCGATTATTAACCTCACTTCGGACGTTAATTATAAAAATCTAAAGGCCTAAATCAAAAATTCTAGAATGTTAGCTATTCCTATCCTTTTCTACAACCCTGCTAAAAATGGCGAGGGTTTTCAACTCCATTTGCGAGCGGGGTTTGGCATCACCAGGAGGGTATTAGAGGTCGATATTTTCGGGTGTTTTTTCTTCTATGTCCCCGTTGCCGGGGAAATTTCGTTCAAGTTTAAAATAAATATAGATATATATATAATATATTATATTTATAATTATATTATTTATATATATTTATTATTATATTATTTAATGAAACTACGATTCTACAATACTCAGAGTTTCATGAAATGCAATCATCTGTGTCAGAATAACTTATTTAATTAATAAATCATGTTTTCCTTACAGCTTCCTTCATCATTTCATAAAAACATGCAGCTGCAGAAGCTGACGATATTGAAAAAAT
Organism: Bolinopsis microptera; assembly: GCF_026151205.1. NCBI lineage: Eukaryota > Metazoa > Ctenophora > Tentaculata > Lobata > Bolinopsidae > Bolinopsis > Bolinopsis microptera. The sequence goes on along the minus strand of NC_087076.1, from coordinate 15,270,941 downwards.
ATTATGAGTGTTGCGTATTATGGACATTAAACATTCTTAGTATGGGGTTCAGTTTCTTAGGAAGTTCTTACTGAATTAAATTGACACATAAGCGTTTTTCCACGCTGCAAGTATAATTGTCCAATGTTGTCTTCTAGTAGGGTTTATATTCCTAACATAGAAAGAATGTTTAGTTTTTTAACAATTACTTTAAAGATTATGCCTAATGAATAATTGCGTTTCTAGATGTTTTCAAAATTTTTAACTCGAGACTCTTTAGATCATTGTATTGAATTCTATAACTGATTGGCTTCATCCTCAACATGAGGAGGAGTAGGTTTACTTGTCCACTTGGCTTAAGTTTGTTGTAAACGAACACAGTTTGACAGGGTTGGTAAATAATCTTCTGGGAATTTATAATCTTGATTCTTTTCTTTCATTTAATATTTTGATAATTTAGGACGTTCGCCTTAAATTGAAACTCAAACAAATCTCTGATTTAATCTTTTTCTCATTTTATGCTCCTTTTTCAGGTACATTTCGGTCACTTGCCATTTTTCCATATGTTAGGACAAATGAATGTTTTTTAGGAATAGAATAGTCTTTTGCATGCAAAAGGCTCGTACACCAGTCAAGAAATGCCATTATACATATCAACACGTTTATACTCCTAACAAAAGTTAACATTTAATTCTCCATGCACCCCAGCACATCATACATTATCATATATATGTTTCTCTTTCTATTCTCTCATCATGACTTACCTTCTCCCAATTCCTTCTCTCCACGACTAGGTCCAGAACACGTATTCCCCTAGATTCTAATATTCCATTCCTCTCTACTCTTGGACAGGCCCACGTTATTTATACCATTTCTTTGCTTGCTCCACATCAAACTTTTCTTTTAATTATCTCCTCATGGTTTACTAGAAATGTTCTTCTCTGGTAAGTTGAATAGGAGTCAAAGTATTTCCAGCCGCCTCAGGCGTCTAGTATCTTTATTCATTCCTTGGGGTTTTCTCTCTTAACTTTCCTTTTGCTAACTCATGTTAATCTTCTATGCTTAAATCAAGGTCCCAACTCCCTATCTATACTCTACCCAAAATGTCCAAAGGTCTTATTCTTCAGTAACCTAAAGCTCCTCCCATCCTTCTTGATGGAGTAATAAGATTCCGATTCAAATCCTTGCTAACATAGAGCGCCTGACATAATTTTCCTAATGAGGACTTGGCTCAAAAATCTATTTCTAGCAACGAAATCTTTCCTTCTTCTCATTATGAAATCTTCACGCAATGGACCGCTACGAGAAAGATCATCCTCAAGATCTAATAAACCCTAAAAAGTTTAGGAATATGGAGTGGTGTTCTTTATTGGCTGTTCGGTCTGATCTCGATGCCACTACAACCCGATCTACCAGTTTGCTTGGTGCAGAGTGCTTGCCGTTCAAAATTGCGTTTCCTACAAAGAGAGATTGTAATCTGTACTTGTTATATAGAGTAGGAACTCTTGGGTTGCCTAATCATGATTTCATAGTTTGTTATATTCGCAAAGTAGTTTTCCAAAAGAATAACCTAAATCTATGTATTGGGTGATTTTTAATATACCCCATACAGACGGCTATCTTAATCAGTACGTACTATTGTGCAATCTTCATAGATTATTTAGTGATCTTTCTCTCTCCCAGTTGATCACATCACCACCATAAAGTGTAATACATTAGACATTTCTTTCAGTAATTATGATAAACACAATCGATATCTTGAATGTTGTGATCCTCATTCTGGTGTGCAATTCTGTCATTTCTGTCACTTTTTCAAATAAAGCTACCTTTTCCCGAAGAAAACTCCTAAACGTAAAACTATACTTATAAGAAAGCAAAATGGGACATGATTAATCGTAATTATGCTCGATTAATTGGCAGTCCTAGATTGCCTAGCATCCTGATTGTTTGGAAGTTAGATAAAGACTGCATTATGAATTTCGTTGATTTATAATATTCCTAAAGTAATATAATCAGAGTTTCAAACCCCCGTGGTTCGATAGTGAACTTATTTCTTCATGCCGTAAAAAGGTTACGACTCAGATCCCTAATTTAAAATTTCTGGTTTCTAATTTCTGATGCGTTAAGTTAGTATAGCCGTAAAGATTTTTTTTTAAGAGGCTTTCATCAAGCCAAAATAAGAGACAATCTTTTCATAGTGATTGATCAGCGCTTAATTAACTAGAAGTTTTGTTCACATGGTTAAGTATAAATCTAAACTCTGCCGTATTCCTTAATTGTGTTTATTTCATTCTGGACAGCTTCGGATTCAAAAGCCAAAGCTCATAGCTGACTTTTCAATTCTTTCTTTTATAAACCAGTTCGGATCTTCACTTTATGGACACTATAATCTCCTATGTCAATGATGTGTGATTTGATATGACTTCGATCATTTCGGGATGTTCGTAAGCTTCTTTCAAATAATCATTTCAAATAAAGCCAGGGACCAGGATGTCCTACAGGTAAATTTCAAAAATTGTTCCGTAGGTTTCGCTTACCTCTAACATTGCATTTTTCGTGGAACTTACAACAGCGGGCTTACATTCCACAAGAATGGAAACTTGCAATGTTGTCCAATATTAAGAAAGGTAAGAAAATGAGGTTGAAAAACTATAGACCATATCCCTTACTTGTTTCGTCATGAAGTTTTTGAGCGCATTGTTAAACGTAAACTGCTTTCTTGGGACAAGTTACCCTTTCTTGATCCCAGGCGCATGTTTTCTAGAGCACAAGTCATGCACACAATATGGTTGACTTTTGTGATAGCTGGCATTGTCTATTCACGAAAACATGATCAATCATGTTGTGTATTTTGATTTTTGCTAAGCATTTGATTCGTAAATCATGTTATCCTTCTTCATAGGCTAAAGCCGTATATAACATTTGATGGTACAATTCTCAAATTTCGTACCAATTTACCTTCAACGGACGTTACCAAAGAGTGGTTTTTGGTATGAGTTGTTTCTTCTCACCCTCTCAGTTAATTTGGTGTCCCCCCAGGGGCTCTATTCTTGGTCCCTTACTTTTTGTATGTTATCAATTATATTCTCTTGCCTTTCGGAATTATACTGATATTGTTTGTATGCCGATGATACAAAATCTGGCGTATAATACATTCCATCTTTGATTTAAAATTTTTTGTTATTTTTTTTTATTTTTTTTTTTTTTCTAATTTACAAATGGATATAGACTATCTCTCTGACTGGGCACTACGAAACAAAAATGCGATTCCATCCAGCAAAATGTAAAGTGCTTATGTTTCTGGAAAACCATCTTTATCTCCTCCATTCGATACAATCTTGATGGCTCTCCTCTTGTGTTTGTAGAGTTAGAAAAAAGATCTTGAGTCGATGTTACTACTAAGCTAAGTTGGAATAGTCAGTGCGACAGATGTAATACTTAAGGCATGCAAACAACTTTGGTATGGTCAGAAGAGATGGCCATATTGTATTGTCAGAACGTCGCGGGCGCTTTACTCTACTGGTTCGTAGCCTCAATTCGAAAATTGTTCCTTAATCTGGCGCCCTTGTATTAAATCACTTAGTTGATAAATTAGAAAGTCTCAAAAGAGGCTATAAAATGGATTCTGTCTGATGAGGGCCGCGTTATCCACCTGAGCTATATGTCAAAATGCTGCAATGCTTGTCGACAATTTTCCTTTGTATCAAAAGTGTGTCTTGGGAATGATCTTATTTTTTTCACAAAAGTTCTTAACAATTTAATTCCTGCTATCACTGCCTCACTATCTCTCTTTTATTAGGGCACTTCGGACTATGACGTGCCACCTCGACAGTTGTCTATTGTGTCATCAATTTTTACTAAGTTAAGTTCAGAATTCACACACCACATGTACCTCAAATAGCCCAACTGGCTAAATATTTTTCTACAGAACCCATATACTGTGGACATGGACTCCCTTTACAGGGGTAAGACAGATTGTTGTCTACTAGTCTTTTCAAAGCTGTGGTCACTAGATCTTTGGAAATGTTTATTGGATAGTGAAACAACAGTCTAGCCTTGTCTCTTTGCCTCCACATATTATTTTTTTTTGTTTTACTTAATTTTTTTTATCTACCTTTCTATACTTTCAACAATCTATCACACTTCACCCGCTCACCGGTCTCACACATTATTGACCATTTCAGACCTTGTATCTAATGTATCTGGAATTTGACGTATTGAAATACAATTTTGACTTATATCCACAGTTATTCACCATGGATTGTTTGTTTTATATAGTTTTTCATTAAATTTTTGGATTTAGATTAATTCGAGTAATGGGTCCAAGTTACTGCGGGACTTAGTTCACTATGTGTTTTACCGTGTTGGTGCCCATCATATTTTACAGATGGGGGCGATATTTTTGAACGATTCTATTTTATATTCATTCTTTGCTGTACTTGTAAAATTTGAAAGTATTTAATAAAAATAAATAAAATTAAATTAACTTAACTAAATCAAAAACAAAATCAAACGAAACGAACGAAATGAAGAAAATGAAATACAAGAACAAAACTAAATTATAAATAAAATTCCTAAAAGCATTCTTCAGTAAACTTGTTGGTGTGCCTAATTTAACTTATGAGTTCCCTCCTCTATTTAATAGGATTGCATCTTTATTTAAAATAATATAAAGTTTATCGTTAGGCACGTGATGGACAATCTTGCGTACCCCCTTGTTTCGGAGGAGCATGTTTGATTATTTTCCAAGATATTTAATATGGTGTTTGTTATCTTTCAACTCCTTTTTTTTGATAGCTCCGTCTGATTTCGTAGCTTCTCGAGTTTGAAAGAGTTTTGTGTGAAATGAAAAACGGGTCTTAAAGTGTTTTCAGTAAGCCCATTTATTGGTGCTCTTTCTTTTCATTTACCATGCAATAGTTGCTTTATATTTCACTGGCTGCTTCAGGCATTGGTCCGTTCAGTGGGACATTTCGGCTTTCTGCATGCACGTTTTCGATTTAATTGTGGTTCTTTCTTGAGCTTTGTTCTGGTGCTCGCTAGATGGATCCTACGTTGGTAGGCAACGTATGATTGCTTAATTGTGGTTTCTGTGAACCATTTTGTGAAATTGGTATCCTCTGGGGAAGTGCTCTTTATTTTCTTTTCACTGCATAGTTGCTTCATATATCATGCTGTTCCAGCATTGTCCGTTCAGTGGGACATTTCCGGCTTTCTGCAAATGTAACAACAAACATAGGCAAGAGCTTCCTCCGTTACTAGACATGCACTTCCCAGAGACACCAATTTACAAAATGTTCAACAGAATCACAATTAAGCTATTCATCAGTTGCTACCCAACGTAGGATCCATTTAGCGAGCACCAGACACCAAGCTCAGAACAGAATACAATTAAATCGAAAACGTGCATTGCAGAAAGCGGAAATGTGACACTGAACGGACAATGCCTGAAGCAAGCAGTGTTATATAGGAGAACTATTGCAGTGGAAAATGAAGAAGGCACAAATATATTGGGCTTACTGAAAACATTTTAAGACCGTTTCAGTTCACAACAAGCTATTTCAACTCGAGAAGCTACGAAATCAGAGCGGAGCTATATAAGAAAATATGGGAGTTGAAGATAAAACAATCCCTATAAAAATCTTGGAAATAATCAAACATGTCATCCGTACAAGGGGGGTACGAAAGATTGTCTCTCTGCCTTACTGAAAAACTTTATATTATTTTAAATAAAAGATGGCAATCTATTAAAATAGGAGGAGGAACTCATAAGTATATGTAGGCACACCAACAAGTTTCTGCTGAAGAAATGCTTTAGGAATTTTATTTAAGTTTAGTTTTTGTTTTGTATTTTCATTTTCGTTTCAATTTCGTTTCGTTTCGTTTGATATTTGTTTTTGATTTAGTTAAGTTAAGTTAATTTTATTTTTTTTATTATAATACTTTTACAAATTTTACAGAAGTAACAGAATAGATGAATATAAAATAGAATCGTTCAAAAATATCGCCCCATCTGTAAAAAATATGATGGGCAACCAAACACGTAAAACATCGTGACACTATGGCAGCAGTAACTTGGACCCATTACATCGAATTAATCTAAATCCAAAAATTTATGAAAAACTATTTAATAACAAACAAATCCATGGTGAATAACTGGGATATAGAGTCAATATTGTATTTCAATACGTCAAATTCCAGGATACATGAGATTCAGGTTGAAATGGTCATTAATGTGTGTGAAGTGTGCGGGTGAAGTGGATTTGATGGTGAAAGTATAGGAAGTAGTAAAAAAATTAATAAACAAAAATAAATTAATAATATGGGGAGCAATGAGACTAGGCTAGGACTGTTGTTTCACATCCAATAAACATTCCATAGATGCTTGGTGACCTCAGCTTTGAAAATGATAGTTAGACACAATCTGTCTTACTGTAAAGGAGTCCATACCCACAGTATATGGTTTGTAGAAAAAATGATTTTGCAGTGGGTATTTGACGGTAATGTGGTGTGTGAATTCTGTAAACTTAGGTAAAATGTTGACACAATAGACAGGACTGTCAAGGTGGCTACGTCTTAGTAGAGAAGTGCCCTGTTTATAAAGAGAGATAGTGAGGCAGTGATACAGGAATTAAATTAGTTATGAACTTTGTGGAAAAAATAAGATCATTATGTCAAACTTTTGAGACATGGGAGAATTGTCGACAAGCTTGCCTTTTTTGACATATTGCTCAGGTGGATAACTGCGGCCCTCTCCAGACAGAATCATTTAATAGCTTTTTGGAGACTTTCTAATTTATCATAAGTGATTTATTACATGGGCGACAGAATTATGGAACAAATTTTCGAATTGGTACGAACCTGGGAGAGGTAAAGCGCCGGCGACGTTTCTGATCAATGACAAAATGGCCATCCTTGACCATACAGTTGGTGGCAGGCTTAGTATAAAATTCTGTCGCACTGGATATTTAACTTAGCTTAGGAGTAAACATCGACTCAAGATCTTTTTCTACTTTACATACACAAGAGGAGAGCCATCAAGTTGTATGCGATTGGAGGAGATAAAGATGGTTTTCCTGAAACAATAAGCAATTTAATTTTGCTGGATGGAATCGCATTTTGTTTCTTTGTGCCCAGTCAGAGGATAGTCTATATCATTGGTAATTACGTATTATCTAGAAGATGAATGTTTTACGACCAGATTTTTTGTTATCATCGGATACAAACCAATATCAGATTATCCGAAAGGCAAGAGGAATATCATGATAAACAATACAAAAAGTAGGGACCAAGATTGAGAGCCATAGGGGAACCAGAATTAACTGAGAGGGTAGTTGGATATCATACCAAAACCACTCTTTGGTAACGGCCTTGGAAGGTTATTGGTTAGAAATTTGTGAAGTTTGTTCCGTCAATGTTATATAAGGTCTTTAGCTTATGAAGAAGGATTCATGATTTACAGAATCAAATGCCTTAGAAAATCAAAATACACAAAATGATTGATATGTTTTGTTAAGAGACAATGCAGGCTATCACAAAAGTCAACCATATTGGTTGTGCATGACTTGTTGCTCTAGATAAACCATCGCTGCCTGGGATCAGAAGGGTACTTGTTCAAAGAAAGCAGTTTACGTTTAACAATGCGTCAAAACTTTCATGATAAACAAGTAAGGGATATTGGTCTATAGTTTTCAACCTCATTTTTCTTACCTTTCTTAATATTGGGACAACATTTGCAAGTTTCATTTCTTGTGATTGTTGCCGCTGTTGTAGATCACGGAAAAATGAGGTTAGAGGGTATGCTAACCTACGGAACAATTTTTGAGAATTTTACCGTGTATGCCATTTCTGGTCCCTTGGGCTTTATTGAATTAATATTTGGAAAGAGCATACGAACATCCGATGAATCGTAGTCTATATAAAATCAACATCTTTGTCATAGGAGATATCAGTGTCATAAGTGAAAGGATCCGATAAACTGGTTCTAAAAGAAAGAATTGAAAAGTTCGCTTGAGCCTTTGGGTTGAAACGAAGCTGTCCAGAATAACTAACACAATTAGGAATTGGCAGGAGTTAGATTGATTATTAAACTGTGACCAAAAACTTCTTCGTTATTAGCGCTGGATCATCACTATTGAAAAGATTGTCTCTTATTTGGAGATGAAAGCCTCTTAAAAATCTTTACAGGCTAGTAACAAACTTAACTCATCAGAAATAGAAACCAGAATTTTTAAATTAGATCTGAGTCTATCCTTTTTTACGGCATGAAGAAAATGTTCACTATCGAACCACGGGGTTGAATCTCTGATTTAATAGTTCTTTAGGAATAATGTATATCAATATATTCATAATGCAGTCTTTAAAACTAACTTCCAAGACGAATTCAGATCTAGGCATTCTAGGACTTGCCAATTAATCGAGCATATTCCACGATTAATTCCATGTCAGTTTGCTTTCTTATAATTATAGTTTTACGTTTAGGAGTTTTCTTGCGGGATAGGAGCTTTTAATTGAAAAAGTGACGGAAAATGATCAGATTTGCACACGGAATGAGGGTCACAGACATTAAGTTATCGATTGTGTTATCATAATTACTGAGAAGAATGATACTGTTTACCACTTTTATGGGGTGGGTTGATGTGATCAACTGGAGGAGAGAAAGATCACTGAAGAATCTATGAAGGTTTGCTCATAGGTACGGTACTGGATGAAGATAGCAGTCTGTATGGGGGAGTTTAAAAATCTCCAATAACATAGATTTTAGGGGGGATTCTTTTGGAAAACTAGCTTGCGTATATAACTACTATGACATCATGATTAGGTAACCCAAGAGTTCCTACTCTATAAACAAGTACAGATTACAATTATCTCTTTGTTTGGAAAAGCAATTTTAACGGCAAGCATTTCTGACCTTGGCTAAATGGTAGTCGGGTGTAGTGGCATCGTAGATCAGACCGAAATAGCCAAAGAACACCACTCCATTTTCCCTATACTTTTTTAGGGTTTTTAGGATCTCCTTTAACCTTCTGGGAGAGTCTTTCTCGGTGCGGTCATTGCGGAAGATGTCTATTGAGAAGAGGGAATGATTCGTTGCCTAGATATAGATTTTTTGAGCCAAGTCTATTTAGGGCAATTATGTCAGGCTGTCTATGTTAGCAAAGGATTGAAGTTCGGAAACTTATTACCTATCAAGAAGGGGATGGGAGGTGCTTAGGTTACTGAAAGGAATAAGACCTTGGAATTTTGGTAGATGTATAGATAGGGAGTTGGGACTGGAAGTATGCATAAAGATTACAAGAGTTATTCTCAAAAAAAGTTAAGAGAGAAAAACCCAAAGATGAATAAAGATACTAGACGCCTGAGGCGGCTGGAATACTTGACTCTATTCATCTTTCCTGGAGAGAAATTTCTTATAAACCATGAGGAGGATAATTACAAGAACAGTTTGATGTGGGAGCAAGCAAGAAATGGTATTAGATAAGTGGGGGCTGTCAAGGAGTAGAGAGGAATGAATATTAGAATCTAGGGGGGAATTACGGTGTTCATGGCCTAGTGTGGAGGAGAAAGAATTGGAGAAGGTAAGTCATGATGTGAGAATAGAAGAGAACATATGATTATGATAAGTTGTAGTTGATGTGTGGGGTTGCATGGAGATTTAAATGTGTAATTTTTGTTAGGGTATAAAGTGCTTGATATTGGTATATGTGCATTTCTTGACTGTGTACGAGGCCTTTTGCATGCAAAAAGACCTATTCTAAGTCTAACGATTTCTTTGTCTAAATATGGAAAAATGGGCAAGTGACGGAATGTTCTGAAATAGGAGGCATAAATTTGAGAAAAAGATGAAATCGAGATTTGTTTGAGTTTTATTTTTAGCGCAACGTCTTAATCAAAATATTAATTGAAAGAAAAGTCAAGATTTAATTCCCAGAAGATTATTTACAACCTTCAAAAACTGTGTTCGTTTACAACAAACTAAAGCAAGTGGACAGTAAACATACTCCTCTCATGTTGAGATGAATCCAATCATGGTATAGAAGTTTATTACATGTTCTAAGTCTCGAGTTAAAAAGTTTGAGAAACAGTCTTGGAAAACACGCAATATTCTTTAGGGCATAAGTTCTTAAGTAGATTGTTAAAATTAGAACATTCTTTGCTTTTGTAGGAATATAAAACACTATAATAGGAAGATCAACTTTGACATTTATATTTGCAGCGGAAATAACTGTAGTAGTGTCAATTAATTCAGAAAGTACTCCTATAGGATCTGAACCCCATACTTTAGAATGTTTATGTCATTAGTACCAACACTCCAATATTAATTTTTTTCCCAACATCGTCAGCTCTGCAGCTGCATGGTTTTATTGAAAATGATGGAAGGAGCTTGTAAGGAAAACATGGGATTTAATTAATTTAATAAGTTATTCTGACACTGTTGATTGCATTTGCATGAAACTCTGGAGTTTGTAGAATCGTTGTGTCATTAATAATATTATATATGTATATATATATATATATATATGTTATATATATTTATATATATATATATATATTTTATTTTAAACTTGAGAAAATTTCCCCGGCAACGGGGGACATAGACAGAAAAAACACGAAAATCGACCTCAAATTGACCCCTTGGTGATGCCAAACCCAGCTCGCAAATGGAGTTGAAACCTCGCCATTTTTAGCAGGGTTGTAGAAAAGGATAGGATAGGCTATAGGCATTCTTAGGAATTTTGATTTAGGCTTTCGATTTTTTATAATTAACGTCGGAAGTGAGGTTAAATAATCGTTAGATTATGGCGTTATCTTAGCTAGGGTTTTACTGCGCTGTTGCGTAGCAACGTTAATAATGCACGTGCGCGTGCAACCACAGATTAACATCGCGCGTTGTTATGCTGTATGTACGTCATTTATTTCTAAACTAGTCACTTTTACGCTCACGCTATGGACCTTCTTATAAAACTTTGTTTGTGATTGGTATTTTGATGCGGTAAAAAGTATCGTTTTGGGAATTCGTATATACAATCGCTGTCGCCATTGTTAGATAAATTCCATTTATGTCGACAGCGTTGTTAGTATTCGGATTCCCAAAACGGGTACTTTTTACGCATAAAAATACCATCACAAACAAAGTTATATAGAGTTCATAGCGTGAGCGTAAATGTGGAGCTATTTTGATTTATGAAGTAGCATACTGCTTATCAACGCGCGTTTGTTAATCTGTGGTTGCTCGCGCACGTGCATTTTTAGTTGCTACGCAACAGCGCAGTAAACCTTTGCTTAAAAACGCCATTATTTGAACGTTTATTTAACCTACTTTCCGGACGTTAATTATAAAAATCTAAGCCTAAATCAAAATTCTAAGAATGCTATAGCCTTTTTTCCTATCCATTTTCTTCAACCTGCTAAAAATGGTCGAGGTTTCAATCATTTGCGAGTGGGTTTGCATCACAGAGGTCATTTTGAGGTCGATTTTCGGTGTTGTTTTCTTTCTAGATCCCCGTTGCCGGAGAAATTTCGTCAAGTTTAAAATTTAATATAGATTTATATATATATATATATATATACTATTATATCTATATAGATATATATATATATATATATAATGAAAACAACGATTCTACATTTCAGAGTTTCATGCAAATGAATCATCAGTGTCAGAATAACGTATTTAATTTAATAAATTCCTGTTTTTCCTGACAAGCTCCTTTCATCATTTTTCATAAAACTCATTCTGCCTGCAGAAGCTTGGTCGATATTGATAACATTTAGATTGAGTGTTGGGGTACTAATTGACATTAAAAATTCTAAGTATGGGATTCTGTTACTTTAGGAGTTTCTGACTGATTTAATTGACACCACGAAGCAGTTATTTCCGCTGCAATTATATTGTCCCTTGTTCGTCTTCCTATTAGTGTTTATATTCCTACATAGAAAGGAATGTTCTAGATGATTTTAACAATCTACTGAAAGACTTTTGCTAAAGAATAATTGCGTGGTTTGAATGTTTCTCAACTTTTTATCTCGAGACTTTAGTTCATGTTATGAACTTCTATACTTGATTGGCTTCATATCAACATGAGAGGAGTTGGTTTACTGTTCACTTGGCTTAAGTTTGGTTGTAAACGAACTCAGTTTGTAAGGGTTGTTAATATTCTTCTGGGAATTTAATCTTTGATCTTTTTATTTCATTTATTATTTTGATTTAGACGTTGCGCCTAAAATTAAAACTCATATCAAATCTGCGGATTATTCGTGTCTCATTGTTAGGCCTCCTATGTCAGGTTCATTCGGTCATGCCCATTTTTCCATATGTTAGACATGAATCGTTTAGGACTTAGAATAGGTCTTTTTTGCATGCAATAGGCCTCGTACACAGTCGAAATGCACATATACATTCAACAGTTTATACCTAACTAAATTTACAATTTAATTCTCCATGCACCCCAAAATCACCTACAATTATCATAATCCTTTGTTTCTCTTCTATTCTCTCCATCATGACTTACCTTCGCCAATTCTTCCTCACGACTAGTCATGAACAACCGTATTACACTAGATTCTAATATTCATTCTCTTACTCCTTGACAGCCCACGGTTATCTTATACCATTTGTGCCTTGCTCCACATCAAACTTTTCTTTGTTAATTATCTTCTCAGGTTTATATGAATTGTTCATCTCCACCACGCGTAAGATGATTGCTCGTCTAGTATTCCAGCCCGCCTCTGGCGTCTCGTCTCTTTTTTCATTCTTTGGGTGTTCTCTCTTAACTTTCTTTTGTAAACTCTTGTTAATACTTCTATGGCTTAACTCCAGGTCCAAACTCCTATCTATACTTACCAAATGTCCAAGGTCTTATTTCCTTTCAGTAACTAAGCTCTCCATCCCCTTCTTGATGGTACATAAGATTGTCCGAACTTTCAATCCTATGCTACATAGAGCAGCATCCTGACCTAATTTCGCCCTAAATGAGACTTGGCTCATATATATTATTCTTGCAACGAACTTCTTTCCTTCTTCTCAATATGAAATCTTCCGGCAATGACCGCACGAGGAAAGACTCATCTCAAGATTCCTAATAACCCTAAAAAAGTTTAGGGAAAATGGATGTGGTGTTTCTTTTGGCGTTCGGTTGATCTCGTTGCCACTACAACCGACTAACCAGTTAGTAGTGCAGAATAGCTGCCGTTAAAATTGGCTTTTCTAACAAAGTGAGTATTGTAATCTGTACTTTGTTATAGAGTAGGAACACTCTTGGGTTACCTAATCATGATGTCATAGTTTGTTATATTCGCAAGCTAGTTTCCAAAATGAATCCCCCTTAATATCTATGTTATTGGTGATTTTTAATTCCCCCCATTCAGAACTGGCTATCTCTTCCAGTTACCGTACCTATTGAGCAATCCTTATAGTTTCTCTTCTGTGATCTTTCTCTCTCCCAGTTGATTCACACTCCACCATAAACGAAGTGGTAATACATTAGACATTCTTCTCAGTAATTATGATAACACATCGATAACTTGAATTTCTGTGATCCTCATTCCGTGTGAAATTGATCATTTTTCCTGGTCTCTTTTTCAATTAAAAAGCTCCTTTTTCAGCAAGAAAAATCTAAAGTATAAAATCTATAATTATAAGAAAGCACAAACTGGGACATGATTATCGGGAATTATGCTCGAAATTGGCAAGTCCTAGAATGCTAGATCTGATTTCGTCTTGGAAGTTTGTTAAGGACTGCATTATGATTTAGGTGTTATACATTATTCTTAAAGTAATATTAATTCGAGTTTCCACCCCGTGGTCCGCTAGTGAACTTTTTTCTTCATGCCGTAAATGGATAGACTCAGATCTAAATTTTAAAATTTCTGTTTATTTCTGATGTGTTAAAAGTTTTGTTACTAGGTAAGATTTTTAGAGGCTTTCACAGCCAAAATAAGAGGACATCTTTTCAATATTGATGATCCAGCGCTAAAAACTAAGAAGTTTTGGTCACATGTTAAGTATAAATCTAACTCCTGCCGGTTCCTAATTGTGTTAGTTATTCTGGATCAGCTTCGGTTCAAACCAAAAGCTCAAGCTTGAACTTTTCCATTCTTTCTTTTAAACCAGTTTTCGGATCCATCACTTTATGACACTGATATCTCCTTTGTAAATGATGGTGATTTTGATATTGACTTCGATAATCGGAGTTCGTTAAGCTTCCTTTCAAATATTAATTCATATAAAGCCCAGGACCCAGGATGGCATACAGGTATATTCTCAAAAATTGTTCCGGGAGGTTTAGCTTACCCTCTAACATGCATTTTTCGTGGATCTGTACAACAGGTACATTCCACAAAAATGGAAAACTTGCAAATGTTGTCCCAATATTTAAGAAAGGTAAGAAAAGTGAGGTTGAAAAAAACTAAGCCCAATATCCTTACTTGTTTTGTCATTGTGTAAGTTTTTGTGCGCATTGTTAATCGTAATCTGCTTTCTTTGACAATTACCTTCTTGATCCAGGCAGCATGGTTTTCTAGAGCACAAGTCATGCACATCCAATATACGGTTTGACTTTTGTGATAGCTGGCATTGTCTCTTAACAAAAATTATCAATCATGTTGTGTATTTTGATTTGCTAAGCCATTTGATTCTGTTAATCATGATATCTTCTTCATTAGCTAAAGACCTTATATTACATTGATGGTACATTCTCAAATTTCTTGCCAAGTACCTCAAGGCCGTTACCAAAGTGTGGTTTTTGTAAGGAGATGTCATCTACCCTCTCTGTTAAATTCCTGGTGTCCCCCAGGGCTCTATTTTGGTCCCTTACTTTTTGTATTGTTTATCAATGATATTCTTCTTTGGCCTTTCGATTATACTGATTTGTTTTGTTGCCGTTGATACAAAAATCTGGCGTAAAATACATTATCTTCTGATAATACTAATGTACAATGGATATAGACTATATCTCTGATGGGCACCTAAGAAACAAATGCGTTTCCATCCAGCAAATGTAAAGTGCTTATATGTTTCAGGAAAACCATCTTTATCTCCTCCATTGCATACATCTTGTTGGCTCTTCCTCTTGTGTATGTAGAGTTAGAAAAAGATCCTTGGAGTCGATGTTACTCCTGAAGCTAAGTTGGAATCAGTCAGTTGCGACCAGTATTTTATACTAAGGCCTGCCAACAACTTGTATGGGCAGAAAGAGATGGCATATTGTCATTGTTCAGAAACGTCGCCGGGCGCTTTATCCTCTCCCTGGTTGTAGCCAATTCGAAAATTGTTTCCATATCTGGGCCCTTGTAATAAATCACTTAGTTGATAAATTAGGAAGTCTCCAAAAGAGAGTATTAAATGGATTTCTGTCGGAAGAGGGCGCAGTTATCACTGAGCATTATTTCTAAAAGTCATGCTTGTGACATTCTCCTTTGTCTCAAAAAGTTTGTCTTGAATGTTCGTATTTTTTTCCACAAAGTTCTTAACAATTTAATTCCTGTATCACTTGCCTCACTATTCTCTTCTTTTATCAGGGCACTTCTCGACTAAGACGTTGCCACTCCGTCAGTCTGTCTATTGTGTCATCTATTTCCTAAGTTAAGTCTGAATTCACACACCACATGTACTCTATAGCCCACTGGCAAAATCATTTTTTACAGAACCCTATAATGTGGAAGGGACTCCTTTACAGGTAAGACAGATTGTGGTTTTACCTAGTCTTTTCAAAGCTGAGGTCACTAAGATCTATGGAATTGTTTATAGGATAGTGTAAAACAGTCTAGGCTAGTCTCTTTGCTACCATATTATTATTATTTTTTGTTTTATTAATTTTTTAATCTACCTTCCTATATTTCAACTCATATCACACTTCACCGCCACACATTCTCGACATTTATGACCATTTCAGACCTGTATCTAGAATGTATCTGGAAATTTTGACGTATTGAAATACAAATTTTTGATAATCTATATCCACAGTTATTCACATGATTGTTTGGTGTTTATATAGTTTTCATAAATTTTTGGATTTAGAGTTAATTCGATTAATGGGTCCAAGTTACTGCGGGACATAGTTCCTATGTGTTACGTGTTTGGGTGCCATCTACTATTTTACAGATGTGGGGCGATATTTTGTAGTTTCTATTTTTATTTTTCATCTATTGCTGTTTCTCTGTATAAATTTGGAAAGTATTTAATAATAAAAATAAATTAAACCTTAACTTATCTAATCATAATAAAAATCAAACGAAACGGAAACGCAATTTGAAACGAAAAAATGAAATACAAGAACAAAAACTAAAATTAAATTAAAATGCCTAAAAGCTTTTCTTCAGCATAAATTGTTGTGTGCCTACATTTACTTATGAGTTCCCTCCTCCTATTTAATAGATTGCCATCTTTTATTTAAAATAATATAAAGTTTTTCAGTAAGGCAGAGATGACAATCTTTGTACCCACTTGGTACGGAATGGCATGGGTTTGATTATTTCAAGATAAGTTATTTGGTGAATGTTTATCTTTCAACTCCATATTTTCTTGAAAGCTCGTCTGAATTCGTAGGTTCTCGAGTTGGAAAAGAGTTGTGTGTGAAACTGTAAGGGTCTAAAGTGTTTTTTCAGTAAGCCAATATATTTGTGCTCTTTCTTTTCAAATTTTCCACTGCAATTCGTTGCCTTCATATATCACAGCTGTTCCAGGGCATTGCCGTTCAGTGGGCTAATTTCGGCTTTCTGCAATTTCACGTTTTCGTTTAATAGTGGTTCTTTCTGAGCTTGGGCTGGTGCTCTCTAAGACGGATTCCTTCGTTGGGTAGGGCAACTGTATGGTAGCTTAATTGTGTTTTTGTTGAAAATTTTTGTGAAATTGGTGTCTCTGGGAAGTGCTTTTCTTTCAGTTTACCACTGCAATAGTTGCTTCATATATCACTGCTGTTCCAGGCATTGTCGGTTCAGTGGGCACATTTCGGCTTCTGCAAATGTAAACAAACAACTTAGCACGTTCCTCCGATTACTAGGACAAAGATTCCAGAGGAACCAATTTCACAAATGTTCAACAGAAAACAATTAAGCTATCTTAACAGTGCCTACCACGTAAGGAATCCATCTTAGCGGCACCAGACACCAAGCTCAGAAAGAACCTACAATTAATCGAAAAGTGCAATTGCAGAAGCGGAATTGTGCCCTGAACGGACCACTGCTGGAAGCATCAGTGATATTTGAAGCAAATATGCAGTGGAAAATGAAAGAAAGAGAATTATTGTGGCTGATGAAATCACTTTAAGACCGTTTTCAGTTCACACAAGTCTTCAAACTCGATGAAGCTACGATATCAGCGGAGTATTTAGAAAAATATGGAGTTGAAAGATAAACAAACACATATAAATATCTGGAAAAAATAAACTGCTATCGTACAAGGGGGTACGAAAGATTGTCATCTCTGCTTACTGAAAAACTTTATATTATTTTAAATAATGATGGCAATCTATTAAATGGAGAGAGGGAACTTCATAAGTACTGTAGGACACCAACAAAGTTTATGCTGTAAGAAATCGTTTAGGAATTATTTTAATTTAGTTTTTGTTCTTGTATTCATTTTTGTTTCAAATTAGTTTCGTTTCGTTTGATTTTGTTTTGATTTTGTTAAGTTAAGTTTATTTTATTTCTTTTTATTAAAAAAACTTTTCAAATTTTACAGAGTTCAGAATAGAGAATATAAAAATAGGAATCGTTCAAAATATCGCCACCATCTGTAAAATTGATGGGACCCAAACCACGAGTAAAACACATAGTGAAACTATGTCCGCAGTAATTGGAATTACATCGAATTAATGCTAAATCCAAAAATTTATGAAGAAATATTCATAACAACATAATATGGTGAATAACTGTGGATATAGAGTCCAAATTTGTATTTTCAATACGTCAACTTCCAGATACATTAGATACAGGTCTGAAATGGTCATTATGTG
Source organism: Bolinopsis microptera (assembly GCF_026151205.1). Lineage (NCBI taxonomy): Eukaryota > Metazoa > Ctenophora > Tentaculata > Lobata > Bolinopsidae > Bolinopsis > Bolinopsis microptera. Next base: position 15,253,008 of record NC_087076.1, on the reverse strand, counting down.
TGAGAAGGTGTGCGGGTGATGTGTGTTTGATGTTGAAAGGTATAGGAAGTAGATAAAAAAAAATTAATAAAACAAAAAATAATATTATGGGGAGCAAAGAGCTAGGCTAGATGTTGTTTTCACTATCAATAGAATTTCCATAACTGCTTAGTGATAGCTTGAAAAGATAGTAGACACAATTGTACTTACTGTAAGGGAGTCCCCCACCCCACCCATTCCACAGTATATGGGTTTGTAGAAAAATGGATTTTGCCAGTGGGCTATTTGAGGTACATGTGGTGTGTGAATTTGACTTCTTAGGTAAAATTATGGGACTCAATAGACCAGACTGTCGAGGTGGCAAGTCTTCGTCGAGAAGTGCCTGATATAAAGAGAGATTAGTGAGGCAGTGATCCAGGAATTAATTGTTAAGGGAACTTTGTGGAAAAAAATAAGATCATTCAAGTCAAACTTTTGAGACAAAGGGAGATGATTGTCGACAAGCTTGCACTTTTTGACATATTGCTAGGTGGATAAACTGCGGCCCTCTTCAGACAGAGTCCATTTAATAGTCTCTTTTGGAGGATTTCTAAATTTATCAACTAAGTGAATTTATTACAAAGGGCGCCAGATTATGGAACAATTTTCGAATTGGATAACGACCAGGGAGAGGTAAAGCGCCCGGCGACGTTTTGATCAATGACATATGGCCAATACTCTTCTGACATCCAAGGTAGGTGGCAGGCATTAGTATAAAATTCTGTCGCACTGATATTCCACTTAGGTATGAGTAAATCGACTCCAAATCTTTTTCTAACTTCTACATACACAAGAGGAGTGCCATCAGATTGTATGCGAATGGAGGAGATAAAGAGGTTTTTCCTGATAATAAGCACTTTACATTTTGCTGGATGGAATCGCATTTTGGTCATTAGTGCCCAGTAGAGAGATAGTATATATCCATTTGTAAATTGTATTTATCATGAAGATGATGTATTTTACGCCAGATTTTTGTTTAATCGGCATACAAAACATTATCAGTATTATCCGAAAGGGCAAAGGAATCTCATTGATAAACATCAAAAATAAGGGACCAGAATAGAGCCATGGGGACACCAGGATTAACTGAGAGGGTTGATGACATCTCATTACCAATACCACTCTTTGGTAAATCGGCCTTGAGGTAATTCGGTAAGAAATTTGAGAAGTGTACCCATCAATGTTATATAGGTCTTTAGGCTTATGAAGAAGGATATATGATTTACGAATCAAAATGCCTTATGCAAATCAAAATACAAACATGATTGATAATGTTTTCGTTATGAGACAATGCCAGGTATCACAAAAAGTCAACATATTGGTTGTGGCATGACTTGTGCTCTAGAGAAACCTTGCTGCCTGGATCAGAAGGGTACTTGTCAAAGAAAGCAGTTACGTTTAACAATGCGTCAAACTTTCAGGACTAAACCAAGTAACGGGATATTGGTCTATTGTTTCAACTCACTTTTCTTCCTTTCTTAAATATTGGACACATTGCAAGTTTCCATTTTTGTGGATGGTAGCCGCTGTTGTAAGATCCACGAAAAAATTGCATGTTAGAGGGTAAGCTAACTTCGGAAAAATTTTGAGATTTACGTGTATGCATCTGGTCCCTGGCTTTATTTGAATTATATATGAAAGAAGCTTACGGAACATCCCGATGATCGAAGTCAATATCAAAAATCAAACATCATTGACATAGGAGATATCAGTGTCGCATAAAGTGATGGTTCCGAAAAATGGTTATAAAGAAGAATTGAACAGTTCAGTTGAGCTTTGGGTTTGAACCGAGTGTTCCACGAATTACTAACACAATTAGGAAATACGGCGGAGTTAGTATTTATATTATAATGTGACAAACTTCTTTGTTATTGCGTGGATCTTCACGATTTGAAAAGATTGTCTCTTATTTTGGTGATGAAAGCATCTTAAATCTTTAGGCTAGATACAACCTTTAAACTATCAGAAATAGAACAGAAATTTTAAATTTAGATCTGAGTCTTTCCTTTTTACGGCATGAAGAAAAAAGTTCATATCTGAAACCACGGGGGTTGAAAATCTGATTTAAATGGTACTTTACGGAATATGTATATCAATAAATTCATAATGCAGTCTTTAACTAACTTCACAAGACGAATCAGGTTTAGGCATTCTAGGACTTGCCAATTAATCGGCATTAATTCACGAATTAATCATGATTCAGTTTGCTTTCTTATAATTATAGATTTTACGTTTAGGAGTTTTTTGGGGAAAAGGAGCTTTTATTGAAAAAGGGACAGGAAAATTGATCAGATTTGCCACGGAATGAGGATCACGACATTCAAGTTAGCGAGTGTGATATCATAATTACTGAGCAAGGGAATGTCTAATGTATTACCACTTTTATGGGTGGGTGTTGTGATAACATGGGAGGAGAAAGAATCACTGAAAGAATTATGAGGATTGCTCATAGTACGGTATGGATGAAGATAGCAGTCTGGATGGGCGGAGATTAAATTCACAATAAATAGATTTTAGGGGGATTCTTTTTTGGAACTAGCTTGCGAGTAACTAACTATGGGACATCAAGATTAGGTAACCCAAGAGTTCCTACTCTATTACAAGTACAGATCTTACAATACTCTCTTTGTTAGGAAAAGCACTTTTAACGGCAAGCATTTCTGCACCTAGGCTAACTGGTAGTCGGGTTGTAGTGGCATCGAGATAAGACGAAAAGCCAAAATGACACCACCTCCATTTTCCCTAACTTTTTAGGGTTATTGGATCTCTGAGGGATGAGTCTTTCTCGTTGCGGTCACTTGCGGAAGATTTCATTATTGAGAGAAGGAAAGGATTTAGTGTAGAATAGATTTTTTGAGCCAGTCTCATTTGGGCAATTATGTCAGGCTGCTCTATGTTAGCAAGGATTGAAGTTCGGAAAATTTATTCCATCAAGAAGGGATGGGAGGAGCTTAGGTTCTTGAATGGAATAAGACCTTGGACTTTTGGTAGAGTATAGATAGGGAGTTGGGACCTGGATTAAGCATAGAAGGATTTAACAGAGTTATCAAAGAAAGTTAGAGAGAAAACCAAAGAATGAATAAAGATACTGAGCCTGAGGCGGTGGAATACTTGACTCTATTCATCTTACAGGTGAAGAACATTTCTTATAAACCATGAGAGATTAATTACAAAGAAAAGTTTGTTTGTGGGAGCAAGCAAGAATGTATAAGATAACGTGGGGGCTGTCAAGGAGTTAGAGAGGAATGAATAATAGAATTAGGGGGGAATCGGGTTTCATGGACCTAGTGTTGAGAGAAAGAATTGGGAGAAGGTAAAGTCATGATGAGAGAATAGATGTAGAAAACATATTGATTATGATTAAATTGTGTTGATGTGTGGGGTGCTGGAGATTTAAATGTGTAAATTTTGTTAGGTATAAAACGTGTTGTATGTATATTGCATGTCTTGTCTGTGTTACGAGTGCTTTGCATGCAAAAGGTCCTTTTTCTAAGTCTTAACGATTATTGTCTAAACATATGGAAAAAGGGCAGTGACCGTATGTAACCTGAAATAGGGAGGCATAAAATTGAGAAAACAAAAAGGATTTTAAAAATAATCAGAGATTTCGTTTGAGTTTTTAATTTTAGGCGCAACGTCTTAATCAAAAATTATTAATAGAAAGAAAGATCAAAGAATTAAATTCCAGGAAGGGAGTATTTATAAACCTGTCAATAAACTGTGTTCGTTTACATCAATCTTAAGCAAATGTGGCAGTTAAAAACCTACTCCTTCTGTTGAGGTGAAGCCTAATATGGTATTGAAGTTATTACATGATCTAAAGTCTCGAGTTAAAAGTTTTGAGAATAAAACAGTCTCGGAACACGACAATTATTCTTTAGGCCATAAGTCTTGAAGTAGATTGTTAAAATCTAGAAATTCTTTGCTCTGTAGGAATATTAAACTTAATAGGAAGACAAACTTTGGACAATTATAATTGCAGAGGGAAAATAAATGCTTAGTGGTGTCAATTAATTCAGATAAGATACATTCCTAAGGAACTGAACGCATACTTAGATGTTAATGTCATTAGTACAACACTCTAATAATTTTTTCAATATCCGTCTGACTTCTGCAGCCTGCATGAGTTTTATGAAAATGATGAGAGCTTGTAAGGAAAACTTGGATTTATTAATTTAATAAGTTATTATGACAGATGATTGCATTTGCATGAAACTCTGAGTTTGTAGAATCGTTTGTTTTCATTATTATATATATATATATATATATATATATAATTTATTTATGTATATATATCTATATATATATATATCTATATTATATTTTAACTTGACGAATTTTCCGGCAACGGGGACATAGAAGAAAAAACACGAAAATCGACCTCAAAATGACCTATGGTGATGCCTAACCCCAGCTCGACAAATGGAGTGAAACCTCGCATTTTTAGCAGGGTTGTAGGAAATGGATAGGAATGGCTATAGCATTCTTAGAATTTTTGATTTAGGCTTAGATTTTTTATGAATTAACGTCGGAATGTGAGTTAAATAATCGTTAGAATAATGAGTTATTTAGTCAAATGGTTTACTGCGCTGTTGCGTAGCAACGTTAAAATGCACTGTGCGCGGCGCAACCAAGATTCACAACGCGCGTTGTTTTGCTGTATGTACGTCATAATATTCAAAACTAGCTCAAATTTTACGATCACGCTATGACTCTGATAACTTTGTTTGTGATTGGTATTTTTGATGCGGTTAAAAAAGTATCGTTTGGGAAATACGATTCTAACAACGCTGTCGCCATTGTTTAGATAAATTCCATTATGTCGACAGCGTTTGTTTAGTATTCGGATTCCAAAACGATACTTTTTACCGCATAAAAAATACCAATCACAAAAAAGTTATAAGAAGTATAGCGTGAGCGTAAATGTGAGCTAGTTTGAGATTATGCGTAGCATACAGCATAAACAAGCGTCGTTGTTAATCTGTGGTAGCTTCGCGCACGTGCATTTTAAACGTTGCTACCGCAACAGCGCAGTAACCTTTGCTTTTTAAATAACGCCATTATTCTAACGATTATTTACCTCACTTCCGACGTAAATTATATAAAATAAAGCCTAAATCAAAATTCTAAGAATGTATTGCCTATTCCTATCCTTTTTCTAAAACCCTGCTTAAAAATTGGCGAGGTTTCAACTCCATATTGCGAGCGTGGTTTGGGCATCTCCAGAGGTATTTTGAGGTCTATTTTCGTGTTGTTTTCTTCTATGTCCGTTGCGGGAAATTTCGTCAAGTGTAATATATAATATAGATTTATTTATATATATTTATATATGACTTATATAATTTATATATATATATATATATATATAATATATAATGAAAACAACGATTTCTACAAAAAGGGTTTTATGCAAATGCAATCATCAGTGTCAGATTAACTTAATAAATTAATAAATCATGTTTTCCTTACAAGCTCCTTCTCCATTTCTTCATAAAAACCATGCAGCTGCAAGAAGCTGACGATATTGAAAAAAATTATATTGAGTTTGGTACTAATGACATTAACATTTAAGTTTGGGGTTCGTTCCTTAGGAAGTATCTTACTGAATAATGGACACCACTAAGCGTTATTCCCGCAGCAATTATAATTGTCCAATGTTGTCTTCCTTTTAGTGTTTATATTAGACTTAGCAAAGAAATGTTCTAGATTTTAACAATCTACTTAAAGACTTATGCCTTAAAGAATATTTGCGTGTTCCTAGACTGTTTCTCAAACTTTTTTTAACGCGTGTCTTTAGATCATGTAATGAAACTTCTATACCTGATTGGCTATCTCAACATGAGCGAGGAGGAAGTTTACTGTCCATTGGCTTAAGGTTTTGTTGTAAACGAACACAGTTTGACGGGTTGTAAGATTCTTCTGGGATATATAATATAATCTTTGATCTATTCTTTTATTTAATATTTTGATTAAGACGTTGCGCAAAATTAAAACTAAAACAGAACTCTCTGTTTAACTTTTTTCTCAATTTTTTGCTCCTATTTCGGTACATTCGGTCTATGCCCATTTTTCATATGTTAGACAATGAATCGTTTAGACTTTAGAATAGGTCTTTTGCATGCAAAATGCCTCGTACACAGTCATGAAATGCACATATACATATCAACACGTTTTTTACCTACAAAATTTTCACATTATTCTCATGCACCCCACACATCAACTACAATTATCTAATCTTATTGTTTCTATTCTATCTCTCATCATGACTTACCTTCTCCCAATTCTTTCTCCAACGATAGGTCCATGAAACACGTATTCACCCTAGATTCTAATATTCATTCCTTTACTCCTTGACAGCCAACGTTAACTTTTACCATTCTTGCTTGCTCCCACGCAAACTTTTCTTTGTAATTATATCCTCATGGTTTATTAGATAATGATCTTCTCCTGGGTAAGTGAAATAGAGTTAAGTATTCAAGCGCCTAAGGCGTCTAGTATCTTTATTCCATTCTTTGGGTTTTCTCTCTTAACTTTCTTTTGATAACTCTTGTTTATCCTTCTATGCTTAACAGGTCCCAACTCCCTATCTATACTCTACCCAAATGTCCAAGGTCTAATTCCTTTCAGTAACTAAGCTCCTCCATCCCCTTCTTTGGTGGTAAATAAGATTTCGAACTTCATCCTTTGTTAAACCATAGAGCAGCTGACATAATTGCCCTAAATGAGCTTGTCAAAAAATCTATTTCTAGCAACGAATCTTTCTTCTTTCAATATGAATCTTCGCAATGACGCAGAGAAAGACTCATACTCAAGATCTTATACCCTAAAAAGTTTTTTAGGGAAAATGGAGGTGGTGTTATTTTGCTGTTCGGTCTGATCTCGATGCCACTCAACCGATACAGTTAGCCTAGGTGGCAGAAATGCTTGCCGTAAAATTTGCTTTTCCTAACAAAGAGAGTATTGTAATCTGTACTTGTTATAGAGTAGGAACTCGTGGTGTTACCTTAATCTTGGATGTCATAGTCTAGGTATATTCGAAGCTAGTTTCCAAAAAGATCCCTAATCTTATGTTATTGGTGATTTAATTCTCCCCATAAGACTTGGCTATATTCATCCTGTACGTACTATTGAAGCAATCTTCATAGATTTTTAGTGATCTTTCTCTCTCCCAGTTGATCACATCAACACCATAAAAGGGTAATACATTAGACTTTCTTTCAGTAATTATGATAACACAATCGATAACTTGAATGTCTGTGATCCCATTCAGTGTGCAAATTCTGATCATTTTCTGTCACTTTTCCAATTTAAAAGCTCCTTTTCGCAAGGAAAAACTCTAAACCGTAAAATCTATAAATTTTAAGAAGCAAACTGGGACAGATTAATCGTGAATTTATGTCGATTAATTGCAAGTCTAGAATGCCTAGATCTGATCGTTTGAAGTTAGTTAAAGACTGCATTATGATTTAGTTGATATACATATTCCTAAAGTAACTATTTAAATCAGAGTTTCAACCCGTGGTTCGATAGTGAAACTTTTTTCTTCATGCGTTAAAAAGGATAGACTCAGATCTAATTAAAATTTTGGTGTTTTACCCAGTGTTTATTTTGTGCGTTAAAGTTTGTTACTAGCTCGTAAGATTTTAAGAGGATTCATCAGCCAAAAATAAGAGACAATCTTATCAATAGTGATGATCCAGCGCTAATACTATGAAGTTTTGGTACATGTTAAGTCTAAATCTAACTCCTGCCGTATCTCCTAATTGTGTTAGTTATTTGGACAGCTTCGGTTCAACCTAAGTCAAAGCTGAACTTTTCAATTCTTTCTTTATAACCAGTTTTCGGATCCTTACTTTTATGAATGTTATCTCCTATGTAATGATGTTGATTTTGATATTGACTTCGATCATCGGGATGTTCGTAAGCTTCCTTTCAAATATCTTAATTTCAAATAAAGCCCAGGGACCAGATGGCATACACGTAAATTATCAAAAATTGTTCCGTAGGTTTTGCTTACCTCTAACATTGCATTTTTCGTGGATCTTACAACAGCGCTACATACACAGGAATGGAAAACTTGCAAATGTTTGTCCCATATTTAAGAAAGGTAAGAAAAGTGTGGTTGAAACTATAGACTGTTCGGCATTAATAGCCCTAATTGGTTACTTCGCATGCAGCTAGCTGACGCCGAGTAGGGTGTTTTGGCCGTTCTAACTTAAGACTTTTATGAATTAAAGCAGCCGTATTGATCTTCCAAACCTACAACTTTCGAGGGCTAGAATTCGCTGTATTTTGCCGTTAAAACACAACTTGTACTGTTTAACTTCATGATTGAGCCGTAGGTAATTCAAAAGCAAATTGGCAAGAAGTGATGCTCACGGTCTCACTTAACGTCACTTATCGCTCAGTTAAGAGCGACCATGGTCTTAAGCGACAGACAGCCTGCAGGCATATGATCCGAATACGAAATATCCTTGTGTTCGGCATTTAATAGCCCTAATTGGTTACTTCGCATGCAGCTAGCTGACGCCGAGTAGGGTGTTTTGGCCGTTCTAACTTAAGACTTTTATGAATTAAAGCAGCCGTATTGATCTTCCAAACCTACAACTTTCGAGGGCTAGAATTCGCTGTATTTTGCCGTTAAAACACAACTTGTACTGTTTAACTTCATGATTGAGCCGTAGGTAATTCAAAAGCAAATTGGCAAGAAGTGATGCTCACGGTCTCACTTAACGTCACTTATCGCTCAGTTAAGAGCGACCATGGTCTTAAGCGACAGACAGCCTGCAGGCATATGATCCGAATACGAAATATCCTTGTGTTCGGCATTTAATAGCCCTAATTGGTTACTTCGCAATTGACAAATAGTAAGCAATATTCATTTAATTAGACAAGCGATCAATTCTTGTAACACGCGATATAATATGATTTGTAATTTGTAAAAATTTGTATTCCTTAAACTCAAAAGTATGATTTACTTTTATTCCCCAAAGGACCTGTAAATAATTTACGGGCGATGCTTACCTAGCTTGCTAATTATTGCTTGTTTCTCTCTGCACGCACCCGAATAAAAGATTTTATGTAATATATAAGCTTTGACATGCGCACACGCTGTAACCCCTTTTGTGTTTTGATCGAGTGCACGAGAAGTATACAACGTGTAGCAAAATAAGCTTGAATCTTACCTGAGGACCCCAGGCTATCATGTTCATATAGATTTGGCGGAATGACAGGCTGAGCGCGGCCCAGTAAGCTTGAATCTTGAATCTTATAAATCTATTTTATTTTTGGAAATTTTAAACAATGTACACATAATTGTCACAATGACCCTATTATATATATAAAAACAACCTTTCTAAAAATCAATATATTCCCTATCTCAAATATTGGGAGAAACACTACTGGGCCGCGCATCAAACAATTCCTCTTGGTAGATCGGCGAGATTGGAAATGCACCATTGGGCCTCGCCGACCTTTGAAGGATTGACATCTTAAATCAATTGATCATCATAAATTTCACATAGTCATGAGTCGGTAAGCGCGCGCTATACTTGACCATTGTTAATGGTTTGGCCCGGCGCGCGCTACTTCATTTCGAGAAGAAAGTGGCAAGCTACTTCGAAGAAATTTAGAGGAGTAACATCCGTCAAGCGCTATACTACCTTACTGGGCCGCGCTCAGCCTGTCATTCCGCCTAATATAATTTCTATTAGTTTATGAACATGATAGACTATTATGTTTATGAACATGATAGCCTGAGGTCCCCAGGAAATATATTACCATGCAAGCACGAAGGCTTTCTCATCTCTGCATTAGGTAAAATCACAAATATTTATTTAGTAATAATTATGAGACATCCAATAATAAACTTAACGGGTGATACTCATAAAATATCTGTTCCATATATATATATATCCGTCGACGAGTCCAACTCGGCGCGCGTCCTGGTAGGTTGTAAACCTACAATAATAAACTTGTTAGGTCCAGTACGATTTATAGAATGTCGCCCAACTAACAAAATAAAAAGAGCTAGCATGTTCATTGTTCATAGTTTAATTCAAACGCGCATACTTAAGCTGTACGGGAATAGCTAAAATTTTACGTTATATTAAAAACTCAACATTATTTTTGAGATACAAAAATAAATTTTATTAAATTTTAAAGAATATCAACAGTCAGAACTGGATTGGTTTAAATCTAAATAATTAATAACAACTGTTGGCATAACATAAGCTGTTATAGTAGTGTAGTGTACCTTACTCGGGAATATTATAGCGGGTTAATTTATGACTGGGAAAATTAATAACCGGGAAAAATATGGCGGAATTTCCCAAAACCCGCCAAATTATCCCGGTCATGTATTTACCGGTGGCCGACCTTTCAAGTTTTTTTTTCAGAGGTCAACAAATTTTCAACCGAAATTTCTGTTTTTGTTACTTGTTAAAGAAGTTATTTCAATTTACAGTTACTGATATTACTCAGAAATAGAAAAAAAGACACGTCTAGTATTTAAAGGAAAATAAATCTATAGCAATAATAAGTCAAATCTTCATTAAAGCGTATTCTCATTCTCATTATCGCTAATGTCCCCTCCATTATCATTATTGATATCCCCCTGCTGCTGACCGTCAAATTCGAAGTTGTATTGTTGTCTTAACAAGACTTTCATTTTGTCCGCTAATGGGGCTACTGCTCTGAAGGTCAGCCGGAGCTTAATTTCCTGCCCACCGCTTGGTATTGGGGAACGTCTTGGCTTTGCATCTTCAACTGCTCCAGTAATCAATCCACCGTGGACCATGAAATAGTGGCACAGTTTACTCACTTCATGGGCAAGAAAAGTGAGAATCACGGTCCACCCTGAAATCTGATTTCTATAACCAAATTGTGATTTTTATAACGAAATTATGGTAGCAACCGCCAATAAAGTTACAGCCCTCCATCCACTGCTTCAAAAGTATTCTCTAGCACATATGAGACTTCAGGTAAAATATGATGATCACCACCCCCTTGGAACCCCATAATCTGAGTCGGCGGGTTTTTTTATGACTGGTAAAATTTTTGACCGGGAAAAATATGGCGGAATCTTTCAAAACCCACCACTTTATCCCGGTTATAATAATCCCGAGTAAGGTATAGTAGTGCTGCGATTTACTGAAGGGTACCCTTAGAAAAAAAAATTGTTTTACTAAATCTTTCAGCAGGATCCCCAATCCCTCGATTACAGATTTCCCGATTATTGGTGTCCAAAGACTTAGCCAGAATTTTTCGTTGAAGCATGCATTGCCCCAGCCGTGATCACACAAAGCTGGGTAATTCACATGATTGACGATAAACCATGGAGCAATTTCAAAGCAACTCCGAAGATTAAAGATTGTGGTCACTGAATGCGTTTTCCATGCATCCTAGCACAGAAGTTTTCAGGAAAAATATTGTTTTCTTGTGGATAAAATTTTTGAATTTTTCACCTTTTCAAGCCCAAGATTCACAAGATAACCCATGAAACTCGAAGCATGGTGGCAACTGTGGCTTTTGACCTGTTTCTGCACTTGCTGCAGTTGAAATTTGGTGATTGATATCAATGTGAACACTAAAAGTGTGTGCTTTTTTCTTAATAACATGAACATTATTACATTGTTAAATTTTCAAGAGCAGGCAAAGTGTTTTCTGGAGCAAGCATTGCCTGCTTTTGCCACAGCCTATCTATGTCTCTGTTGGTACCATGACTGTTCTGTTACCTCTGAGCTATGTGACAGTGGCATAACGTTGCCTGTTGGCACCCCTGCCGAAAATGCGCCCCCCTGTTGGCGCCCCTCCCCTTTTGGCGCCCCTCCCTAAAATTGAACAAATTTGGTGATTTTAGAGGATACGCCGGTAAAATCTCTAATAAAGTGTGTTTCTTGAGCCCCTAAGATGGCGCCCACCGCACAGCTGGGTCAGCGGGGCCCTTCGTTACATCACTGCTATGTGAAGGGTGGCAGCATTTTTATGAATTTGAGACTAAAAGGTGTACAATATCTGAACTAACTCTAAGTACTGTTAATGGATAGTAATGTTATTAGTTATGCCATGGTGGTGAATTTATTTGTTACTGCCATATAATGAATCTAACTCTGTAGACAAAATTGCCTGATGGCCAAAGAGCAAGTCCAAATGTTTCCTTTCCTCTTGTGAATATAGTTTGGCCTTGGTCATGTATCAATTAAAGGATTTTAAAGACTTCAATGAAGCAGTGTCAGAAATATTGATTACAGATATTCAATAGCTATGCAACTAGTTGTAACAATACTCAATGATTGTACTTCTACTACAATCCACATATTATCTCAGCAGGCTTATATCTAACAAAGCAATAACCTGAGTACTGCATGCTAATTTAACTCTCTCTCTCTAGACTTTACCATGTGAACTGATTCCATTAATGCTTGTGACAATTGTGACAAAAGTGAGGTCGAGTTGGTTTAAAGCTTACTGATATAAGGTACTGTCATTCAAAGATCAGTATTACTATATTTAAATATTTATGATATCACCTTTCCTCTATAATATTTCATGTACACAGTCGTACTGAAAAATATTTTAAAATATAAAATATGGTGCTATTCGATTATTCAGATCAACACGTAATATAAATATGCCATAAATTATATTGTCTGTGTCCAAAACTTTACAAATCTGTGTTTTTATTTCTTAGTGAATTATGGTATAAATAGTATTAGATTACCAGTTTTTTATGCCACTTAGAATAAATATATTCTGTCCTTGTTATTGTAATGAATCGCAATATTATACAGAGATCTCTTTCAGACATGCAGCAATACACACGAACTAGTTGCTTTGGATTCTGGCTGAACATCAGACTTCTTTCTTATGGCACGAAAACGACCAACATTTTCAAAGATCTTTTTCGAGGATTTACATTAAAGCACCTTGCAGAATCTTTTCTTGGTATGAGATAAACATTTATGATTAAAATATTATCATCATCATTGCTAAACTTCAAAGTGATGAATGACAAATAGATTTCAAATCAAGTGATGTTACCTTTCAGATTAAACTTCATGAGAGTGTAAACTTAAACTTTTCCAAGGTCGTGAAATGAAAAAAGTTCAGTCGTGTGATGAGTTGACAGATCAACAAAAAAAGACACGTATTGAGTGGATTATTGCAGAACTACAAGACAATGATATTTTACCTTACAACTATGTGTACGACAGAGATCGCTTAGTAATCGGTGACCAGGAGGAGGTTAGTTAGTTTAACTTTTTGCCAGTTTTCAACTCTCAAGAAGTAAATAAATAATTGAAATTTAAATGGGTCAGTGAACTTTTAGCAGCGCGATATAATATGATCCACACCGACTGTTTATTTTTATAGGAATGATCTTTTAAAGTTGTAACTCAGCTTTTCCAATCAAGATATCCTGGTTCCTTTGGAATCTAGTAAAATACGACATTCGTGAAACGTGGGACAAGACAGGAAAGTACCATGCCAACGAGTTTATGATATTAAACGAGTCCTATTCCTGGATACCACAACCCAGACCAGAGAGTCCAGGCTACACTGATGGTAACAACTACTCCTACAAACAAATGCAAAATCAGGTGAGTGTCGTTTTATACAATTGGATGTTTAAATGGATAACGGAATTATTGTATTATTCCTTTGTTTAAACTAAGCCTTCAGTAAATTCGTATCTTATCCTAAGATTCTGTCAGTGATTTTCCAGATGATTATTTTAAATTTAAAAGAGCTTTAATCAATTACATAATGCAGGAAAAGCAGCGAAAATTGAAAGACAAGAAAAAGAAGATGAAACCCGAAGAATCAGTCATTGAGGTACTTGTTTAATTAATCCAGTCTTCAGCTAATCTGTTAATCATCTCCGACAGTGAACATTACATTCCGTTTAATCACATGCACTCACTTTATTCCTGTTCTAATCGGCTTATACACGCACTGGATTCATTTATGCTTCTTACCATTTGATAGCATGCATAATATGATTATTGATCTGATTCTATTGTCATTTATGCAATGTGTATTGGTATGCTTGTAATATAAAATAGCAACAATGGACTAAATATTACTATAATCAGCATGATATATTGTGGATGATGGAATCGGTTGTGGTAAATTAGATCGTGAAATAGTAGTGCAGTGGTCTGAATCATCTGTGTAGACCACATCGTTTTTAGATTAATAATTTTCTGGGTTGATAGTGTAGTGGTACTTCAAATTAACGATGAGCATTGTTGAGCACAGGTAAGTTTCATTAAACTGCATTAAAAGAGTCGTCAGACTTCATCTCACTATTCATAGAATAGTTCTAGTGAATGCATCTTTATTCCAGGCGATACAAATATATATCGATCATGAAGGTTCAAGTGGCAAACGATCACCACCTCTCAACGATATTGAAGATCTCTCCGACACAAGAATACTCCTCAGATTAATAAACGCTCTCTTCCCCTCCACTTTTACACCTGAGGTCCTCCTTAACGACAGGTCAGTAATTTCTAGTTTCTTGCTAAACTAACAGTTGTACTAGTGCTGTTCAAATAAGATTTTGGTTTCTCAATTCATACGCCATAAAGCAAGATTCAGTAAAAGTGTTCTTATCTTTTGTTTTGTTTTAAATAGAACTGCTGTTCAGATGGACAATAAGACTAGCACTGGATTTAGTGGGTGAGATGATGGGAGTCGACCACAAGGTGGACAGTGAGGACCTGGTCCACTGTGATCTCATGGCTATCTGCGCTTTCTTTATTGCCCTCCTCATGAGAGGTCTTCAGTTCAAACAGGCACTTGCTGTCGTCAACCGAGTAGGTAATTCTGAGCTATCCTGCGAGCCCTTTTATCATCCTCACCCCTTTTAACAAGAGCTCAATTTCTACATATACTTGTTTTGTTCAGCGAATACGTAATAAACGAGCTTGGTGAATCGCATTAAATAATAAGAATACAATTTGGGTATTATTTGTGATGAAAACTGTAATAAAGTACCACTGCCTGTGTTCCAGATTCGCTGCAAGACAAGTTAGTTCTAAACACAAAAGCACTGGAAGAGTTACCCAACATCGCACAGTCTCTTGACATCATCAGACAGAAGAAGGAGTACACACTGAAGATAGAGGTTATTGGAAAGGAGCTGTCAAAGTTGGAGGGCGTTCATGAGGTCCCCAAAATGAGGAGCTGGTCCAAGAAACTGTCAGTTCTTCAAGCACAGGTGGAAATTGTGTTTTAAGAATATTAAATATAATACTATTTTGCGGAACAGTGGATCAGATTTAAAGTTTTCTTCACGTTCTATAACTATTATTTGTATAATTCTATTTAAATATTTATCAGGTAAACGAGGATATAAGTACGAAGATAAGGGACAGGTTTGAAGTAACGGACGTTCCTCGCTCCACGACTATTAACAGTCTGGTAAAGTTCATGTACATCAACCTCAACCTTACTACAGGTGAGTAGCAGAACTGATTGTTATACGATCAAGATATTAAATCTATCACGTGGTTGATATCACCTGATTTTGTATTATCACAATTTTTAAAGTTATTATTTCAAAATGATGGCCATATGAAATAGTAAAACAACTTTTTGGAGACAAGACTGAATTTAAATAAAATACCAGATTATTTTATTAAAGCAAGCTTCTAAATTCAGGATAGCCTGTGGCAGGCAACGCCCGATTCTAATGCTTCTACAGACCTACACAAGTACAAAAAATTATTAAAAACGAATTATAATTTGGTTGGCCTGCACTCAATAGCAAGATAAAGATAACCACAAATCAGAAAGCACAGAATACCACAAAAAATACCCCATTTTAGTTCAAATTAAATCATACATCTAATGTTTTAGGGACCTCTTTTTTGATCTCTTTTTTTCGATCTATCTTTCGTAAAATAAACGGTAGTACTACGCACACATTCACCAGTACAGGCGCCCAATCAAGAGTCCAATGAGTTCCGTGACCAATGATTATTCCTATTATCTGTAACAAGATGGAAGCTAAAAATAGAACTATGCAGACGGCTCTTTTAACGTCGCTCGTTGTACATTTTCCGCATGTCAGACAACAAACTATGTAGCTACACATACTGTAACTGCACTGATGTGGAACCAAGTCTCAGAACAGGTTCACGTTTCCGTTCATACCTGGGGTGACGAACACGTTATGTTCACGTATAATACTTCTACTGCTTGAGTACTTGTAGTCGAGCGCTTTGAACTGCATACTACAATTCTCTACCTGACTATTGCAAATTAGATGGATTGGTATGGATTGATAAAAATCTATCCTACACCTACCTTTTGGCCGGGTATTGGCAATGTTCAGATGAAACGAAGAAACATTATTTCCAACGGTAAGAAAATTATGCAACTTACGAAACACAAGGAACGAACAAAGAATAAAGCACTTATCCGACAAACTCGATCACAGAGTCTTATGACTTAATGCTAAGTGCAGATCAAAAGCATAAATGTTGAATATACTGCTTTTTGTATGATTCCACGCAATTTCTAGTGATCATGCCAGCTAAACGGATTTCTTCCCGCACCCGGTGTCACAACATTCTGGTGAAGTTCATGTACATTGTAAATTGTACATTGTACATTGTACATTGTACATTGTACATTGTACATTTTACATTGTACATTGTGCATTGTACATTGTGCATTGTACATTGTACATCAACATTCAACCTCCATCTTACTAGGTGAATAGGGTGAACTAATTAGGAGAGATCTAGATATTATCCTCTATCACGTGGCTCATGGTTCATATCACCTGATCTTATAATACTTTTCGGGATGAGTCTTCAATGATGGAGTGCCATCTTAATGATGACACAACGTTTTTGTAAATAAAACAGATCTAATGATAAGATAGACAAACATCTCATGTTAAAAAATAAAATACTGAAATGGTAAATTACAAATTGGTTGGGCCATAATTTCCAGCATATGTACACACTACACAAGATCAATATTATTGCCAAAATAGGGAAAGTTTGAAACTCAAAATGATCCCAAAAAGACCACATGTGTGTTAAAGTTAAATCATATGTTTGACGAAACTGAACTTATGTCACTTAACTAGGTAGTCCGACCTCATTTTTACAACATCGTAAATGGATTATTTCAACTAATATGCAGACATTTATAAGTAATGGCATCCATTTGTAAAACTTTTCCCAATCAGGGTCTTTAGAGGAGATTCCTTTTATCTGTAGAAAGATGGAAATTAAAAAGAAGACTATGCAGACAGCTCTCCTCAAGCCGCTTGTTGTACATAATCCGCATGTGAGACAGCACACGATATCTGTACACATACTGTATTTATCTGCTGAAAAGAGATGGTTGTCTTGAAATAAGCCTCACAGATTATCTTGATTTCTTAACTATCAAATTTGTAAAGTTTGATTGTGACACAACTGGGCGATAATATACGTCATAAGTGTTGCACTTGTAGTTGTATACCACTCCTACTCGTACTTGATCACTTTACATGTACGATTTTCAAAACAAATGTTGCAACTTATAAAGATTTATCAATATTAATCCTACACTTACCTTTTGGCTGGAATGTTCAGATGAAACGAAGGAATATGAATTTCTCAAAGTAAAGCATATGATATGCTAGTACGAAATAAGAACGAATAAAGAATAAAACAATCAGCCGAAAACTTGGTCACAGAGGTTTATGACTGCTCAATGTACGCATTTGCCAGTGATCCTGCCAGCGAAGAGTGGTTCTTCCACCCAATGTCCAATCATCAGTTGCCACGTCACAATGAGATGCGATAACAAGCTAATGTTGTTATTTGATACACCTATATAATATTATTATTTTTTTTTATTAAATACTTTTCAAATTTTACAGAGTACAGCAATAGATGAATATAAAATAGAATCGTTCAAAATATCGCCCCCATCTGTAAAATATGATGGGCACCCAAACACGGTAAACACATAGTGAACTATGTCCGCAGTAACTTGGACCCATTACATCGAATTAATCTAAATCCAAAAATTTATGAAAAACTATTTAATAACAAACAAATCCATGGTGAATAACTGTGGATATAGAGTCAAAATTGGTATTTCAATACGTCAAATTCCAGATACATTAGATACAGGTCTGAAATGGTCATTAATGTGTGAGAAGGTGTGCGGGTGAAGTGTGATATGATGTTGAAAGTATGGGAAGGTAGATAAAAAAATTAATAAAACAAAAATAATAATAATATGGGGAGCAAAGAGACTAGGCTAGACTGTTGTTTCACTATCCAATAAACATTTCCATAGATGCTTAGTGACCTCAGCTTTGAAAAGACTAGTAGACACAATCTGTCTTACCTGTAAAGGGAGTCCATTCCACAGTATATGGGTTCTGTAGAAAAATGATTTTGCCAGTGGGCTATTTGAGGTACATGTGGTGTGTGAATTCTGACTTAACTTAGGTAAAATTGATGACACAATAGACAGACTGTCGAGGTGGCAACGTCTTAGTCGAGAAGTGTCCTGATATAAAGAGAGATAGTGAGGCAGCGATACAGGAATTAAATTGTTAAGAACTTTGTGGAAAAAAATAAGATCATTCAAGTCAAACTTTTGAGACAAAGGGAGAATGTCGACAAGCTTGCACTTTTTGACATATTGCTCAGGTGGATAACTGCGGCCCTCTTCAGACAGAATCCATTTAACAGCTCTCTTTTGGAGACTTTCTAATTTATCACTAAGTGATTTATTACAAGGGCGCCAGATTATGGAACAATTTTCGAATTGGCTACGAACCAGGGAGAGGTAAAGCGCCCGGCGACGTTTCTGATCAATGACAATATGGCCATCTCTTCTGACCATACCAAGTTGTTGGCAGGCCTTAGTATAAATTCTGTCGCACTGACTATTCCAACTTAGCTTAGGAGTAACATCGACTCCAAGATCTTTTTCTAACTCTACATACACAAGAGGAGAGCCATCAAGATTATATGCGAATGGAGGAGATAAAGATGGTTTTCCTGAAACAATAAGCACTTTACATTTTGCTGGATGGAATCGCATTTTGTTTCTTAGTGCCCAGTCAGAGAGATAGTCTATATCCATTTGTAAATTAGTATTATCAGAAGATGAATGTATTTTACGCCAGATTTTTGTATCATCGGCATACAAAACAATATCAGTATTATCCGAAAGGCCAAGAGGAATATCATTGATAAACAATACAAAAAGTAAGGGACCAAGAATAGAGCCCTGGGGGACACCAGAATTAACTGAGAGGGTAGATGACATCTCATTACCAATAACCACTCTTTGGTAACGGCCTTGAAGGTAATTGGTAAGAAATTTGAGAAGTGTACCATCAATGTTATATAAGGTCTTTAGCTTATGAAGAAGGATATCATGATTTACAGAATCAAATGCCTTAGCAAAATCAAAATACACAACATGATTGATAATGTTTTCGTTAAGAGACAATGCCAGGCTATCACAAAAGTCAACCATATTGGTTGTGCATGACTTGTGCTCTAGAAAACCATGCTGCCTGGGATCAAGAAGGGTACTTGTCAAAGAAAGCAGTTTACGTTTAACAATGCGCTCAAAAACTTTCATGACTAAACAAGTAAGGGATATTGGTCTATAGTTTTCAACCTCACTTTTCTTACCTTTCTTAAATATTGGGACAACATTTGCAAGTTTCCATTCTTGTGGAATGTAGCCGCTGTTGTAAGATCCACGAAAAATGCATGTTAGAGGGTAAGCTAAACCTACGGAACAATTTTTGAGAATTTTACCGTGTATGCCATCTGGTCCCTGGGCTTTATTTGAATTAATATTTGAAAGAAGCTTACGAACATCCCGATGATCGAAGTCAATATCAAAATCAACATCATTGACATAGGAGATGTCAGTGTCATAAAGTGAAGGATCCAAAAACTGGTTATAAAAGAAAGAATTGAAAAGTTCAGCTTGAGCTTTGGGTTTGAACCGAAGCTGTCCAGAATAACTAACACAATTAGGAATACGGCAGGAGTTAGATTTATACTTAACATGTGACCAAAACTTCTTAGTTATAAGCGCTGGATCATCACTATTGAAAAGATTGTCTCTTATTTTGGCTGATGAAAGCCTCTTAAAATCTTTACGGCTAGTAACAAACTTTAACTCATCAGAAATAGAACCAGAAATTTTAAATTTAGCTCTGAGTCTATCTTTTTTACGGCATGAAGAAAAAAGTTCACTATAAAGACGATGAAGACCTAATAATATCACAGTCCAGCTCCATTTGCACTTACTCAATAGGGGCTCCGCGGTCACTTGAGTTTGTGCTCGATACAACCCAAGTAGAACAACGCACAACTAGGGCCTCTAGGTCAAGGCCAGCCCAAGAGTTGATTAACGCAGACTTCACCCTTCCTGCCACCAATGGCACACTGAACATCATGAAGCCTGGTGCACAGCAAGTCATGAGGCACAGGATTGCCCCAGGAGTTGCACCTTCTGACAATGAAATTTGTTGGAGGTATAGTCTCTCCTTCAGAAAGTTAACCACACCTTCCTCTTCCCCTTCATCTCCTATTCTTCCCTCTCCTACATCCGACAGTCCTAATAAGGTACCCCCAAAAGCTCCCATCACAGACTCTCAAAAACACCAGAAGTCTATCATCCTCATTGCTGGTGACTCCTTTGCTGCTCGATTGGACGCTGATCGCCTCAGTAGAGGTAAAGAAACTGTCACCAACATAGCTAAGGGTGGGCTTAAGATCTCAGCTATACAGAAATCTATTGAGGCCTTTCATACAAAGAACCCTCTTGTGCAGGTAAAGAAACTGTTCTTAAGCTTCGGTGCCAACGACATCCGGTACTGTACCCAGGGTGTCAATCATCTCAAGACCCCTGTGAGTGACCTTATGAAGACAGCAAAAAAAACTTTATCCAAATGCACGTGTTTTTGTACAAGCTATTCCACCAGTCCACCCCAACGGACAAGATAAAATCCCTGGTAATGTTTGTGCTATGAATAATTTGATCTTTGATCGCTGCTCTAGGCATAAACTGTTTTACCTTGATGTTTTTTGGGCTTTCTTAGACCGCTATGGAAACAGAAACGAGAGATTATTTCCTAAATTTGACAAAAGGGGCTTTTATGATATTCATCCCAGCCCCAAGGCTGGGATGCCAGTGTTGGCAAAGTTCTATCTCAGAATCATACACTCAAAGTGGTTTAATCCATTGGGATACTGATGTGGTAATTCAATTCAATATTTAAATTTTTCATTGTCTGCATCAGTATCCTATTGGATCTGATCATTTGGATGTTATTTATATGTATTCAAACGAAGTGATAGCATAATGTATGTTACTTCATATTATAGCACAATACCTAACAAAACACAACGGCGAGACACAATTCTGTTAATCATATACTTTAAAGTTCCATGGGAATATCGGCTCAACAACACCGTGTTGCAACTGGTATGTTTTCTAGGTATGTTATCATCAGTAAAAGTAATAGAGGTAACGGGGAAAATTTGTTGTCCTGTCTTCTGTCTCGTCATATGTTATGTGCTCTATTGGGTATATTTTATTCTTATGTTATTTTGTATATATTTTCTTTGACTATCGATGCTAATATACTCCCCTACAACCTAAAATACACTCTGTACCATGTTTGAGGTCATCCATAAATCTTTACTTTATGGTAATATTTTGTACCATTTTTCTCAGACACTTTAAACTTGTGTATAGGGGGGAGGGGGGCATTGGGACAGCCTTAGCTGCAATTTCTGTAAAATTGCTATCTACCACAAAAACCGAACTGTCACCTACCATGTCACCGAAACAGACTGTTAAGTTACTTTTCGGTATAACCAGCAGCTGGCTTGGGGTCATGTCTAGGTGTGGTCTGGTTTTTCTATCTCTCCTTAATATTTCCCTGATAGTAATTTGTAATTGTTCCTTACTGAACCCTGGACCAAATTTATCCGTTGTTTACAATAATGTCCATGGTTTCCTAAATACACGCGATTTAGCATCAGGAACACCACCACTAAATATGACCAAGATACATGAATTCCATGGTTATATCTACAAACATAAGCCTCACATCATTATTCTAAACGAGACATGGCTGAAAAATTCCATTCTCAGTAATGAGGTGCTCCCTGACAAATACAAAGTATTTAGGCTTGACCGATCCTTAAGATCGCATCCAGTGGATGCAACCCAGCCCAAGAAATTCAGAAAAAACGGTGGTGGTGTTCTGATTGCCCATAGAACAGACATTGATATCTCGAGTCTAAAGTTCTCTAAAGTTAGTGTTCAAGCTGAATTATTATCCATCATAATTAAGACTCAGTGTGGAAGAAACTTTTGTATATCAACATTTTATAGAGTAGGAACGCTTGGCTTAGATAATTTTGAATCTTTCAAGAAACATTTTGTTACTTTAGCATCTGCCAGAAAATTGCAAAGGCACATTCTGGTAGGTGACTTTAATTTGGCTTCGATTTCCTGGCCAGATGGTCAGTCATCTTGCCAGCTACATTCTAGCTTTGTAAATTTTCTCACTGATGACCTCGGACATACACAACTTATTAGCTCCCCTACTCACAAGTCAGGCAACACCTTAGATCTTGTGTTCACTAACATTCAAAACCTTATTAAGAATGTTAAAGTTTTAGATCAAAACGAAATGTGTATGTCCGACCACTTTTGTATCACATTTGACATTGATATTAAGACCAAGTATATTAAGCAGCCTAAAAGAAAGATCTTTAATTATAGTAAAGGTAATCTTAGGGGCCTGAATTCTGAGTTATTTAGCATCGATTGGGATAGTATATTTGAGTGTAATGATCCTTATCTTGCCTGGAGTCGATTCAGAGGAGTTCTCGGTGCAGCCTGTGACCGATGGATCCCTAAAAAGACCATTAAGTCTCAGTTCCAGCCCCCATGGTATGACTCTGAATGTGATCGTCTCCTACGAAATAAGGAGAAATGGAGAATAAGGCATAAGGGAAGCAACTCTGAGTCTCATAAACAAAAGTTTCGTGCATTTCGCACAAAATTTAAAAATTTGATGGACGAAAGAATGAGACTCAGTGTTGAGGATGACTCCGATGATGCTCTTATCTCCAAGAAATTCTGGACCTACGTTAAATCTAAATCAAAGTCAACCAGGATCCCTGAAACTGTCAAATATCTTAATCGCTTTCGAAACAATCCATCTGATCAAGCTGCCCTTTTTAACGAATATTTTTATGAGCAGTTTTCTCAAGAGAGCGATTATGGCATTGACATAGATTTTCGTGATGATTGTTTTTCAAGTCTTGTGTTTAGTAGAGAAGATGTTCTGTTGATTCTTAAAAAGTTAAATCCTAACAAGGCCCCTGGCCCTGATGGGATTCATGGGAGAGTCCTCAAAAACTGTGCCCAAAGCCTTGCATACCCACTTAGTGTTTTATTTAACCTGTCTTTCTCGAGCGGATGCATACCCCCTGATTGGAAGCTGGCACTTGTAGTACCAGTGCACAAAAAGGGCGATAAGTCTTCGGTTGAGAACTACAGGCCTATCTCGTTAACATCTCTTGTAATGAAAGTCTTTGAAAGGTGCATAAAGACTGCATTATACGCTGCATGTTCTGATCTGTTGGATGACCGACAACACGGTTTTGTTAATGAACGTTCATGCACAACCCAAATGATACCTTTCACGGACAATCTTGCACTTGCATTGAATAACAGGTCCAGGACTGATATAATATATTTTGATTTTGCGAAAGCTTTTGATAGCGTTTCGCATGACCTCATTTTAAGTAAATTAAAGAATATTTTTAATGTCGATGGACTAATGCTTAAATTTATTAAGTCCTATCTTGAGGGGCGACAACAACAAGTAGTGATAGGAGGCCAAACATCTTCTTCTCTACCAGTTCGGTCTGGTGTCCCTCAAGGTTCTATACTTGGCCCTTTATTGTTTGTAATATTTATAAATGACATGTTCTCCTGTGTCTCTGAAGGCACCAATATCGCCCTTTATGCAGATGACACTAAAATTTGGAGGGAGATCCTTGGTTACCCTGACCATCACATAATCCAAAATGACATCAACAGATTATATGATTGGTCAGTGAGAAATCGAATGAAGTTCCACCCACAAAAGTGCAAAGCCCTCTCTGTGTCCCTGCAAAGAAACGTGCTGGATAACTTGCCATTCAATACCTTCTTTTATAAACTTTCTGGAAGTGATATTGACTTTGTGCCCTCTCAGTCAGATTTAGGAGTCGCAATAAACTCCAGGTTTAATTGGGGTGCACAATGTAAAGCGCTAGTTTCCAAAGCTACCTCTAGACTTGGACTACTTAAGAGAACATGTCATTTCACTACTGATAAAAGGCAGAAAAGATCGTTCTATTTAGCGTTAATTAGGTCTATATTTGAACATTGTTCTGTCATATGGTCCCCTCAATCTGCAACTCATCTTCAACAGTTTGTTGCTATCCAAAAGAGGGCTATTAAATGGATCAATGGTGAACCTTACTCCAGTTATAATGACGATAAACTTGCTACAGAGCAAAAGAAACTAAATATTCTCCCTGTTAAACAGAAGTTTATTTATAACGATCTTACGACCTTCTATAAAATTGTGAATAGCATAATTCCAGTTTCGCTCCCTACATATATAGTCCTATGCCGTCCAGAGGGCACCCGATACACTAGGCACAATGCTCAAATAATTGATATGTCGGATACTTCAACTTACATGAGTACCACTGTGCCCTGCTCGGATGCCTTCCGAAATAGCTTTTTTCATAGATCTATGCTGAAATGGAATAGTCTACCAGTATGTATCCGGCAGTCAGAGCGGATTTCTACTTTTAAGGCCAAACTGATCAAGTACCTCTGGGCTGCCGATACAGTCTGGCCAGATTAGCTCATCAGTCTTATGAGTCTCAGAAATTTGTTTTTGTTGGTTACAATTCTGTCCGTCCAATTTCCTATCTGCTTGTCCTTTTCTTTTTTCTTATCAGTTGTGACGGAATTGTAATGAACAAAATCCTTATAATTATTTATGATATGTTTGATTTCTTGTTAATGTTTGTCATTCAAATTTGGTAGACGGCCCCAACGTTAATGTGGCTCTTGCTATGTGTTGGTTCAGCCGAATTAATTATTATATAATCAAGTTTATTTTTCTCGTTAGTTGTCATCCGGCCAAACATTAAGCAACTTATATTGCAGTACCATTTACCATTTAGTATATCAAAATATGTCATTGTAATTTTGCATGGCTGAAATGTAACGCTTGATTTATACATATAATGATTAATTAAATTTTCAAAAAAAAAAAAAAAAAAAAAAAAAAAAAAAAAAAAAAAAAAAAAAAAAAAAAATCGAACCACGGGGGTTGAAACTCTGATTTAATAGTTACTTTAGGAATATGTATATCAACTAAATTCATAATGCAGTCTTTAACTAACTTCCAAGACGAATCAGGATCTAGGCATTCTAGGACTTGCCAATTAATCGAGCATAATTCACGATTAATCATGTCCCAGTTTGCTTTCTTATAATTATAGATTTTACGTTTAGGAGTTTTCTTGCGGGAAAAGGAGCTTTTAATTGAAAAAGTGACAGGAAAATGATCAGATTTGCACACGGAATGAGGATCACAGACATTCAAGTTATCGATTGTGTTATCATAATTACTGAGAAGAATGTCTAATGTATTACCACTTTTATGGGTGGGTGATGTGATCAACTGGGAGAGAGAAAGATCACTGAAAGAATCTATGAAGGATTGCTCAATAGGTACGGTACTGGATGAAGATAGCCAGTCTGTATGGGGGAGATTAAAATCACCAATAACATAGATTTTAGGGGGATTCTTTTTGGAAACTAGCTTGCGAATATAACTAACTATGACATCATGATTAGGTAACCCAAGAGTTCCTACTCTATAACAAGTACAGATTACAATACTCTCTTTGTTAGGAAAAGCAATTTTAACGGCAAGCATTTCTGCACCTAGGCTAACTGGTAGTCGGGTTGTAGTGGCATCGAGATCAGACCGAACAGCCAAAAGAACACCACCTCCATTTTCCCTAAACTTTTTAGGGTTATTAGGATCTTGAGGATGAGTCTTTCTCGTGCGGTCATTGCGGAAGATTTCATATTGAGAAGAAGGAAAGATTTCGTTGCTAGAAATAGACTTTTTGAGCCAAGTCTCATTTAGGGCAATTATGTCAGGCTGCTCTATGTTAGCAAAGGATTGAAGTTCGGAAATCTTATTACTATCAAGAAGGGGATGGGAGGAGCTTAGGTTACTGAAAGGAATAAGACCTTGGACATTTTGGTATAGTACAGATAGTGAGTTGGGACCTGGATTAAGCATAGAAGGATTAACAAGAGTTATCAAAAGAAAGTTAAGAGAGAAAACCCAAAGAATGAATAAAGAGACTAGACGCCTGAGGCGGCTGGAATACTTGACTCTATTAATCTTACCAGGGAGAAGAACATTTCTTATAAACCATGAGGAGATAATTACAAAGAAAAGTTTGATGTGGGAGCAAGCAAGAAATGGTATAAGATAACGTGGGCTGTCAAGGAGTAGAGAGGAATGAATATCAGAATCTAAGGGGAATACGGTGTTCATGGACCTAACCGTGGAGAGAAGAATTGTGAGAAAGTAAGTCATGATGAGAGAATAGAAGAGAAACATATGATTATGATAATTGTAGTTGATGTGTGGGGTGTATGGAGACTTAAATGTGTAAATTTTGTTAGGTATACACGTGTTGATATGTAAAAGTGCATTTCTTGACTGTGTACGAGGCCTTTTGCATGCAAAAAGACCTATTCTAAGTCTAAACGATTCATTGTCTAACATGTTGGAAAATGGACAGTGACCGAATGTACCTGAAATGGGAGGCATAAAATTGAGAAAAAGATTAAATCAGAGATTTGTTTGAGTTTTAATTTTAGGCGCAACGTCTTAATCAAAATATTA
This sequence comes from Bolinopsis microptera, assembly GCF_026151205.1. Lineage (NCBI taxonomy): Eukaryota > Metazoa > Ctenophora > Tentaculata > Lobata > Bolinopsidae > Bolinopsis > Bolinopsis microptera. The sequence continues at coordinate 15,225,968 of NC_087076.1, read as the reverse complement.
AATGGAAGAAAAGATCAAAGATTTAAATTCTCAGAAGATTATTTACAACCCTGTCAAAACTGTGTTCGTTTACAACAAACTTAAGCCAAGTGGACAGTAAACCTACTCCTCTCATGTTGAGATGAAGCCAATCATGGTATAGAAGTTCATTACATGATCTAAAGTCTCGAGTTAAAAAGTCTGAGAAACAGTCTAGGAACACGCAATTATTCTTTAGGCATAAGTCTTTAAGTAGATTGTTAAAATCTAGAACATTCTTTGCTATATAGGAATATAAACACTTAATAGGAAGACAACATTGGATAATTATAATTGCAGCGGGAAATAACTGCTTAGTGGTGTCAATTAATTCAGTAAGATACTTCCTAAGGAACTGAACCCCATACTTAGAATGTTTAATGTCATTTGTACCAACACTCAATATAATCTTTTCAATATCGTCAGCTTCTGCAGCTGCATGAGTTTTATGAAAATGATGAATATTTTCAGTGATGTCTCTAATTTTTGCACCACTTTGAGACACATTGATTACTTTCCTTCCCCGGAATCCCAACTTATTTGTCCGTACGAATTTTGTCATTGACGTACCAAACAGGACAGTGGTTTTCCTGCTCTTCGGTTTTCTTGGAGCATTTCGGTAGTAAAGGGTTGGTGTTGAGGTGGTGGTGGGCGGCATAGGAATTGTAGGGAGGACAATCTGCTCTCTGACTACATTTGTATCTGTCTTCGGTATCTGGCAGCGAAAAGATAAGCTATACCGAGTCCCCTTAACTGAGCTCTCTGCACGAACCTTGTGAAGACAATATTCCTGACACCCCGGTTTCATAATATACAAACTACAGTCCTTTGGGGTGATATAGCATTTACTGTTACATCGCTTATCCCCATTTTCTGGAATTATGTCGAGGGTCCTCTCAGCTCCAAATGAAACTACATAAATACCTTGCGACTGGTCAAGAGCCACCTCGTCGTCGTTGTGGTACCTAGTTGCACAAGAACCAGACTTGTACATGCTTGCTAGGCATGAGTTTAGCTTGCAGCCAAACTTGGAGTTGATATCATGCATAAGCTCTGATATCCCAGGATAATTTAAAATATCGATTGGCTCCTTAGTCGTGGTGTGTCCATTTGAGGAAGACCATACATATTCTTCTCCAGTGGAAGTGAGCCACTTTGTGGCAGTTTTCACAGCAGTTTGCTTGGCCATAAGTGTTTCAAGTTCAGACATCAACGTGTCATGTTGAACACTCTTGTTCTGAACAAAATCTGAATGCAACTCCAAGAAGTCCTCGCATTTAACAGAATCCCTCTTAAGTTTCATGACATTCTCAACACTGGCCTTAAGAGCTTTCAGCTCATTTAATGAAAACGAGTTTAAAACATTGGTAACAGAATTCAGATCCATAGTGATGGGAGGAGGGAAGAGAAGATGGCAGTGAGGGAGGAGAAAATGGCGAAGTCAATACTGTAGCCCAGGAAGTAGATGCGTTGCTTAGGATACAAACGGTCACGTCATAGTCTCTTCTATCGCTTTGACATTGGGACCTAAAATTATTTGTTATATAGTAGTGTTGAAAGTATTAAAACTTCAAGTTGAATATATTGTTATATTTTATTTGTTGGAACAAGCCTAGACGATTTACTTTATAAAAACAACACAATTAATAGTCGAGCAGTTTGAACTGAATACTACAATTCTTTAGCCGAATATTGCAAATTAGATTTATGGATTGATAAAAATCTATCCTACACCTACCTTTTGGCCGGGCAATGTTCAGATGAAAAGAAGAAACATTATTTCCAACGGTAAGAAAATTATGCAACTTACGAAACACAAGGGACGAACAAAGAATAAAGCACAAACTCGATCACAGAGTCTTATGACTTAAAGAGATCATGAAGTGTAAATTTGCGAATTTTTCAAAAATACTCGAAACTTGGGTAGTGAGCTAGGCTTGATAATTCTGCCAGAATCCTGAAATAGCTCCGTCGTAATTGCTTCACAAGCTGAGATAACATAAGGTCCGTGTAGGCCTTACACTGTGCTTTCAGCAATACTCATAGGGTATATCAATTACATTTTTTCCAAGTGCAGATCAAAAGCATAGATATTGAATAGATATTGAACTCCAGCCAAACGGAGTTCTTCCTGTACCCGGTGTCACAACATTCTGGTGAAGTTCATGTACATTGTACATTGTACCCCCTTCTTACTACTGGTGAATAGGGAGAACTAATTAGGAGATATCTAGATATTATCCTCTATCAGATCACGTGGCTCATGGTTCATATCACCTGATCTTATAATACGTACGTGTTAAATAACGGACCAGTCTCAGCACCTTTGAGGTCAAGTTTAGTTGAAAACTGAAGTCCCTCTTCCTCTAGATCCTAAACTCTGATGGAACTCTCTCCAGAACTATATTAATTCCACTCTTGTCCGACACGTGCTTTAACTATCAGGGTAACAGCCCCTGTACTCAGCTGGGTACGTTTGGTGGCCTGTGTCTATAGATAATTATAATGATATATAAATATCATTTTATATGTGCATAGTGTCTAGGTGCCTAAGAAGCAACGTGTTCTTAATCTTGAAAGGAGCTAGAATCTTGAAAGACTGTAGCTACAGAGACTGTAGGTGCAAAGACTGTAGGTGCAAAGACTGTAGGTGCAAAGACTGTGGGTGCAACTGTACAATTCATGACGAACTGTACATTTCTTCAAACTAGGCTCAGTCGAATTGCATTTTTAACTAAACTATGTCAGATACTTGTCTCAGATTACAATCGCTTTTCTTCCATGTAGAGTTTTGTACCTGATACGTGTATTATACACTATTAGAACCATTATAATATCAAGATAAAATACTTATTACTATGAGGTGTTATCAAACAAATTAAACCAGAAACTCGAAACATTCAGCAGATTTTAAGATGATTATATAAAACAGTTTTCAGATGTTTGAAATATTATTGAATCACTAAAAGTAAACATATGAAGTATTATAAGTGCATCTAACGAGAAGGTATAATTAAGTTGTTCGTACATGGTTGGGACTTGGGTGTCACTGCATAGAATCCAATGCAACGTAAAATAGAAGGTAATAATCATAATTCCTGAAAATTCTTAAATTCATGCAACGATTAGAAGTTTGATTCTCGAGTTACTGAGTCATTAGAATGCCTGGAGCACAGTCAGTACAAAAGACAGGATGTTTATGCAATGTTGCTTGTCTGATATATTGTCCTCCTTAGTTCCATGATACTAGAAGTAGTTTGCATTACAAGCAAAAATTTGTGCCTGGCAGTTGGCACATTTGGTATACACTTTAAGAAAATAATACCAAGATACAAAATTTTATCAATTACTATTCGATTGTTTTCAATCGAATATAATCAAAAAATTCAGGAGAGTTTATCGTACACAAATCAGTTTTCAAATGCTTGAAATACAAAGATTATATAAAAAATGATAACTACATCTAGCAAAAAACTATAGTGCAGAAGTAAGTACATGCTTACATGGTTAGATGTCACCGCTATTCAATGTAACTAAATAGATGGTAAAGTTAGAAAAAATACAATTTTCTGAATTCTGAATTCATAAAACGTTTGATTTCTGAGTACAAAGTCAATAAAATACTTGAATTGCATTGAATATAAAAGAGAGACAGTTCATTAAATGCTGCTCCACTGATATTTGGTTCGCCTTCTCCGTTTCATAGTTATAATAGTACACGTAGTTCAATATCATTATAATCAGTAGCACTGAAGATACTACAAGTTTCTTAAACTCTCTCTCACTCTCTTCTCTGTTCTGGTTTCTAATTGTATCATAGTACAGGATTGTATCAGGATCCATCGTGTCCATCGTATGAAATGTCACACGTCTTCTACCTTTGGTAACAAATTAATGTGAATAAAATCAAAACTTGTTCACGTAAAAATGAAAAGAGTCGTTCGATAAATTTAAATCATTAATCAGTATGATCTTATAAGGATTAATCATAATATGATGCAAACTAAAAAGTGTTGCCCTTACATTTGGACAATAAAAATTGATGCCACGACAATGAATACAAAGTAAAAAGATTAAAGTTCGCGAATTTTGATGTTATTTTCGAATTAAAGAAAAAGATATAGTACCAAAACACTTAGCTGACAAGTTAGTCAAAGTTATAAAGATAAAACAACTGCCAAACCGCCAGAGTAAATTTTTGATTTGGTTCAAAAATGGAAATCAATTAAAAATTGTTTCAAGTCAAAGTTTATCGTACATACCATTACCTATTTGGTGGTGCGATATTCAGACGGAACGTAGAAACAATTTCAAAACAAGGTATGTGTAATAGCCCGACAAACTTGGTCACAGAGTCTTATGACTTAATGCAGAGTAACGAGCATTAGCAACTATAACATACGTGTCGTCCCTTGCGTTGCTAGTAACCATGCCAGCCAAACGGAGTTCGGGAGTTCTTCCCACCCAATCGTCAGTTGCCACGTCACAATGAGATGACAAACAAATTGTGTTATCTGATATTATGGTACACCTTTATTCTTATTCAAGTTGAATATATTATATTTTATTTGTTTGGGCAAGCCTAGACGGTTTTCTTTATGAAAACAACACCGATTTACCTCATGAAAACAACACGCTTATTATAATTCCTAACGCTATATTTATACTTTATGGATTTGTTTGATTCATGACGAGGTTGAATAAATAGACTGGTTACTTTAGTCAGTATACCGCAACATTTCACCATAAGGAAACCGTGAAACTTAATCCTCAATTCTATTTTCATTTAAATTCCTAGCACAAATGTGTTTATAACATGGTTAAATTTCAAATAAAAGAAGTATGATAGTTCGAAAATACATAATATAACTGTTCAATTATTCATGTACATAAAATAGCATACAAGAAAGATAGAATCCACCAGTATCCAGAAAGATCTCGAGAAATTTAAAAAGCATACATTCCCCACCATTCTGCAAATTTTAAAAAGCGTAAGAAAAACGATAAAAGCTAATCGCATACATTATCATATAACTGATGTAAACAACAATCTATATTTAGAACAATAACCTATCTGCCTATAATAATCCACTATATATAAGTACTACCGGGCTGGTCTGAAAAACAAAAATAACTGCACCAGCCCCATCAACAACTGTATAAAGTTCAGCCCATCCTGTTGTTTCTCTGTCATCCAATTGTTCTCTTTGTCCATGCTATCCCCGAATACCCACACGTTAATTGCTAGAGACGAGACTGTGAGTACTCCTGTTATCAACTTCAGGTACTGTGCATTCATCAGCTGTTATAACTGGTCAATATGTTATCAGCTGTTATAACTGGTCAATAGGTTATCAGCTGTTATAACTGGTCAATATGTTATTAGCTGTTATAACTGGTCAATATGTTATCAGCTGTTATAACTGGTCAATATGTTATCAGCTGTTATAACTGGTCAATAGGTTATCAGCTGTTATAACTGGTCAATAGGTTATCAGCTGTTATAACTGGTCAATATGTTATCAGCTGTTATAACTGGTCAATATGTTATCAGCTGTTATAACTGGTCAATATGTTATCAGCTGATTTAACTGGTAAATATGTTATCACTATCAGCTGTTATAACTGGTCAATATGTTATCAGCTGTTATAACTGGTCAATATGTTATCAGCTGATTTAACTGGTCAGTAGGTTATCAGCTGTTATAACTGGTCAATATGTTATCAGCTGTTATAACTGGTCAATAGGTTATCAGATGAAAGAAAATATTTGATTTATAAAACAAAGGCTTGTAAATCGTACTGGAATCGTCCGGCAAAAGGCAGCAAAGTAACAAGAAAAGCACTGTATAACACTAGCACTAAGAAACTAAACCTCTCCGAGTGGGTGTAACATATTGTGTGTTGATAACCGGTACTGTGTAACTAGTGTGTAACTAGGGTGTAACTAGTGTGTAACTAGTGTGTAACTAGTGTGTAACTAGTGTGTAACTAGTGTGTAACTAGTGTGTAACTAGTGTGTAACTAGTGTGTAACTAGTGTGTAACTAGTGTGTAACTAGTGTGTAACTAGTGTGTAACTAGTGTGTAACTAGTGTGTAACTATAGTGTGTAACTAGTGTGTAACAATATAAAGTATAAAATAACAGTGTATTACACTCTCACAACACAAGTAATGGCATGTTGTAAGTATTATACTATTATATATTATTATATAAGGTATAATAAATAACACAAGGTGAAAATAGAAGTCAGCACAATTATAGACCCATTCTGTGATTACCAGTGCGCTTACTCAGTTACTGTTCAGTTCATAGGATATTCAGGGGTGGTAGAAATAGTTAATTACTTACTAATTAATTAGTAGAAATAAGCTGTGTAGTTAATAACTGTGGGGAGGGGTTACACTCGCGTGTGTGGTAACATTAACCGTGTAACTACTGCAGTGTGTGTAGGTAGTACAGTAACTGTATAGTAACCATAGTGACTAGCTTTAATAACTAGTTTTTAAATGTAAATATTGATCGTTATAATTGAATTAATACTATTTCAGAATATGAGTATGACGTAGAAATGTCGATACGTTACTCAGCTATTTATTTTCATTAGAATCTGTCTTCACTGAGTCTATTCAGAAACAATCAGAAATTTGAATGAAAGAACTGCACAGTAACCATAGTGACTAGCTTTAGTAACAGCTGTAGTGCAACATGTTATTACCTACTTACTGTCATATTGTATTAAAGTATTTATATCCCAGCACTCTTATCTGTGTTACACTCGGAGCTCAAAAGAGTGTATCACAATTACAATTGCACTACACTCTGTTTTTGCTGCACAATATTCCGTCACGGAATAATTTTAATAACTCTAGAAAAGTGTAACTTCTCATGTGCTTTGCCCTCGGAGTGTTTAATAACTCGTAATTAAAATAACGAAAACTTGAATCATTTAATGGCACTGGTATGTCGTGTGGGGTATGTCGTGTGGGGTATAATATAACACTACTGTAATATTAAGTTGGAAACTGTGTACAATACTGGCATACTAATAACTACGGTCAACTCCAGCAAAACTAGAAGCTCACAAAGCAACGGAAACGGAGAGCGAGTTCGTACAATGGCTGTCGAGTGAGTGTAATTTGATCTCCATCAACTGAAGTGTATGATCTAACTTGTATGCAAATATTCGGTAAATATTTGATGAGTAAAACTAATGGGAGAATGCATAAAATACTCAGTTCATTAACGTTTGCCAGAAAACAGAAAGCAGCGCTGAAACGGACATATCTTGATCTCATATAATGACGATACCAAGGACACATCATGGAAACATCGCGTTCAAACGCCAGCCTAGTACTATTATTATACAAGTGATACTGATCTGTTGTGTTTTATTGAATTAAAGTGTATCGCGCCACATAATTAAGTAATTACTGAACATTGAACAACATGGAAGTTGGAACACAAGATCTTATACTACATACTGTATATTGTATAGTGTATAGTGTATAGTGTACAGCGTATATTATACAGTGTATAGTGTATAGTGTATAATGTATAGTGTATAGTGTATAATACAACCTCATTGTGTCATCTGACCCAGGTTAGTCTGGTTCGTTGGACTGTCGCCCCAAGGTTAGACAACTTTCTGTTAGGTGGTAGAAACGCAGGTACATATTATGTTAGTTATGAGTATGACCATGGTCCATACTCCATGACAAACACACAATTGCGATAAGAACTGAAGACAGAGAAAAAGGCAATGCTGATTAATAGAATTGAAGCAAACAATTAACAATTTAAATCACAGTCTGAATGAGGCCTTGAAGGCTGCAGCTGGACGTAGTGAAATAAAAATGAGGAGTCTGGTAATGCTGAATATCAGCCAGCACTCACACACCAGTGCTCATAACAAGGCCTATCCAAACAAACCCCACACTTCGATATGTCCCACAAATTAGTGCTTTTACGGGATAATTGTTTAGATTAGCCCTTTGTTTCGCGTGATAGGCTCCGAGTGTGGATAACCTACCCTGCTTGAATTTAGTGAATGGTAATCCCCGATAACAGAAACATCGTACCGGAGGTACTCTTTGCTTATTTGGAAGAATCACATAAGCTGTCATAGTTTTTTCGAATAGATTTTCAGTAGCATCGTCATTTCTAAAGAGAGTTCTTGAGACACCGAATTCATCATTTGAATGAGAAACTTTTAAAACTTTAAAAAAATCATATAATATTAAAGGTTTGAAATAAAAATTATTATAATAGCAACCCGCTCTTCTCGAGCTTGTTATGGATATTTATAAAATATACTTAGATCAGTTTAATGATCTTATTAGAATAATCTTAAGAGTTATTAATAAAGTTAATGTTTGGCAGAACAATTGTAAGACCAGAATGCACGTCCGTATACTGTTCTCCATATCATTAACATTTCGCAATAAGATAATCACTGATATCTATTGCTAAACATTTCTGTTTTTCTTTCAAGTCAGACTCTGGTAACCACTTCTCAAACCACTTCCAGTGACCTATTGAAGGTACAGGTGTTCCTTTATCTGGTCCAATACCATCAAAAAGGCGGTACGTGCATATGTCCTGAGCTGACGAAAAGCCGTGATAGTGTATTCCTGAGTCCTGATAGTCCTTATCGTCAATACTTAGTTCTCCTATCCAATAATATCTAACTGGTCTACGAAACTTTACTATAAATCCACACTCAGAGTCAGATCTATCACAACCCTGAGGATGCTTGAAGACAAAGCAATGCTTCTTTTTATTGTCAACACGCTTCTCTTCATGCTTTGTGATTAAAACAGTATGTATGTTAGTTGACAGGTTCTGATTCCTCTTCATCTTCTTCAATAGCTGAATGAGCTGTTCTTTCTGTTGTAGCGGAGAGGTATCTAGAGCAGATATTATCATATTTAGATACTGGTTTGGTACTTTCTGAATTCTTGTACTACAACTGATGTCAGAGAGTTTACTGATGAATGACGCTTCCATCTCGTCACCGTTAGGTGGATCATGCAAGAAAACCCAGAGTAATATTTCAACTACCACCAACATAGACGACACCTGTTCATTGCTCACTGCATCTAATACGTCTTTCAATGTTTGACAGTTATCTCGCAAATTCTTCAGTTTCTTTGTATCAAGTATCACTCTGGTTTCTTTGTTTTTCAGCATTCTATCGTTTCGTGAGCGTGTTAATCTTGTCGTTTCCGTGGTCAGTACTAAAATAAATTTCAAATCAGTTGCTGATATATCTGGTAGCTTGGCTATAGCATCCAACATATCAGTATACAGTTTATTGTTTGCTTCATGACAAAATGGCAGGTTCATTTTCTGGAGTAGATGCTTGATATTTTCTTCTAGCTCATTTTTACTGATCAAATTATCTAGAACTGTTTGAAGAAAGAGTTTACTGTTACTATATCCAAGTTTCAGCATCAGTTCTAGCTGAACTGTGTCAAGGTTGTCAAATTCTTGAAAATACTTCAAAATAAAGGATGAATTGTCACCCGCTGCTATTTTACCAATCAAAACATCCATCAAATCACAATGCTTCCAGTGCCATTTCCTGAGGATATACCAGCATTCCTCGAACACGAAATGTTTCTCTTCATCCAACATATCTCTGTTCATCCTGCCGGAAAGCCATGTGTAGCATTTCACTCTTAACCATTCTACTTCAAAGACTTCAGAGATTTTATTGAGCTCCCTAAAGTGTACCTTTTCGATGTCATCAACTTGTCTATCTTCGAGTAAGGTAAGAAATAATCTCACTGTGTCTGGTTCAAAATCCGTCATATCTATTTCTTCCCGGAACTGCTCCTCAATCATCTCCCTGAAAACTCTGCTGTCCTGTGTCAACCGCTTTTTGTCCACACATAAAGCATGTAAAGGGTCACTTTCTTTTACCTTGATAATGATATTGTCGATGAACGTTGGTCTCGCTGAAATAAACCAATTTTTACAGATCGCTTTTATTTTTTCTTAACAAGTCGACATCTCTATCATACTCAACGTTCTTGTCATATTCAGAAATAGTAAGGTGTTCACGATTGTTATATGATTAAGGTATGTGAAAATAGTAAGATGTAACTCACCATCAAGATCCACATCAGGCATCAGATCAGGGGCCACAATATATTGAATGCCAAGCGCTTGATCAGAGGCCAGTGCCACGATTTCTTGAATACCAGGTCTCAAATCAATGGCCTCAAGAAGGGTGTCAGTGTTCGCATTATCTAGTGCAGTGTCTTCAGATATACCCTGCAGGGCGTTGTCTTCATCAGGACAAGACGTAAACGATGTCGTATCAGAATTGTTATTATCATATTTGTCGCACAATTTTTCCAGGACTGTTTTTATCGCTTCTTCGTCACCTCTGAAATTATGTTATACATATTGCAGAAGTATAGCCGATTAATACTTTGATGCTACAACATGATCAACTGGACTCTGATACTTCTACTAATGAGATTAAAACGGTCTGTAGATGTGGATACTGGTGGGGAGGTGAACCATATTGACACGTGATATTGATTCTGGGTTTTGATTGGTCATTGCTAAAAAGTGGTTGCTTAAAATATATAATTTCTCAATATCTATAATAACCTGAATATATCTAAAGGCTGAACATCAATCTGTGTTTCATCTTCGGCAAGACATGCCAGAAACGTTTTAATATTGCGGATAGAATCGGTCATGCCAGTTGGTGAGACTGCTGTTTCGTTGTGTGGTAATAGCAGGACTGCCAATTCTACCAGCACAGTTCCTGGACAAAAAGTGAGCTTCAAAAGCATCTACAATACAACGCAAATTCTAGCACTACAACGGTTCTTAGCATTAAGCCTCATCACTGAAAATAGAAAGAAAAAAGAGGTTATTCTGCAGTACGATTTTAGAAGAACAGGATCCTAATTTGAGTTTATGTTGTGGTCAGTGGAATGTTTATGCGACGTACCATTACGAAACTCTGTCGATGAGAGTCCATCAGTTACAGGTGTTATCACTTTAGAGTTCACCCATCTAACCACATCGCTTTCCTCCATTACACGTCCACAGTCTTACTATCAGTATCTAAATCTCATTAATTTACGAAACATAATGGGAGCATTAAATGAGTTAAATTCTAGCTTTGCTACGTAGTAAACTCGACAAGTGAGATGACTAGACGAGGTAGATTTATAAGTTACAAATATTTGTGATTATCAAAATCTGTATCAGTCTGAATACATAAATATATTACTCAATAACAATTCTAAAATGAGCGACACAACGTAATTGTAGAGCATAACACCTGCTACTGTGTGTACGAAACCTCAGAATATAATGTAATATCAACACACACCGGATAGGCCTTGTGATATAATTATTAAGTTATTGTGAGAGTAACGGACATACCTACATGTAGTAGGAGTGTCAAATGAATAACTAGGAACTGAATAGATAAATACTGAATAGAGGCGTGTGACATTTAAGTTTTATCTCATTCTCTGTAAGATTGTCAGTAGTCCACCTGGTTTCCATATGGAATGTTGGTACAGCCTCTTGAACGAATGCCGATGCAACAATAAGACAACACTAAGACATGACAACAATACGACAACATTAAGACAACAATTGGTACATATTACTACGTCCATCATGAAGCTTATGGCTCATCAAAAAGAGTAAACGACGCGATAAAGGGACGAAGAGTGAGATGATCAATCTGAAACCACCGCTGTGTAATATAATACTCATAAATATTAAATAATGCTGTAGAGTATAATAATACCACGTAACATCCATCCAAATTTCGGTCCTTCATCACCAGACACCATCCCGCTATAACTGCATCGACTCGTCTGTGTCACCTGCTGGAGCAGCGATGCCAGGGTGAGTGGCACAAGAGTGGCACAAGAGTGGCACAGTTGTGATACAGCATTTTCGGGGCAGTGACGCCAGGGTGACTCAAATTATTTTGTCGTCTTGATCTTTTTGGTTTTACGCGTTTATTAGCGCTTCGTAGCTCTTTTAGGATTTATTGGTGCAGATCAAACACTGAGGAATAGATCTTTTGAATTTCCCGCCAAATCGGCCCTTACTTTTTCATCATAATATTGATATCATTATGATTATCATTTATTCAAGAAATAAATCGCAACTTGTATCATACTTTGCAAGGAGGACAGAGAAAGAAAACAAGGTAATGAATAAAATAAATCAAATTTTTGATGACTCCACACATTTTTCAATTGAATAGGCTAAAAAGTAAAAGTAAGAAAATATAGTTTATTTAGTATTTGAAAGTCTGTTACTTTTGTAACAGCAAGTGCGTACTTTGATCTGGTCGAAATTACAGATAGTAACGAATAATCATTTAAATTAACTCTACGCCCTACGAGTCTGTGTTGCGTGTGATTTCGGAAGAATAATAATTGCGTACTAATTAACTAATTATTTAATAATAATTGCGGACTTCTTTACTTCTTTATAATGTAGACACTCGCTGAACTGATGTGTCTATCAACCTCGTTCCTGATACGCAAATAAAATATGACATCGATACGCGTTGATAATTCTTTATGTTCTCCAAGCGCCAGTGAGAATCATTTGAAGAATGTTCATCTATCTGTTGACTGTTCCAGTAGTAGTAGAGATGCCTGCAACAGATATTTTTGATTTGAGTTTAAAGTTTGGGGTAAGAAGCATGTAGATAATGGGATTCAGTGTGGAGATAAGAGAAGGAAGAACTGTTTGGAACATCAGATAAGTTATACCATCCCCTACAGAAACTTCATCCGCATTCGATTCACCTTGAAATGTTGTTATCACGGATATAGTAACAAGAATCAAGCTACCCAAATTGGTCAACAATATCTTCGAACAACTTCTTATCCTGTTATGTTTCTTTGCTGTACCTTCTGAAACTGGGTTAAGATAAACCTTAACCAGCTCAGTGATTGTAAGAATTGATGCAATCATGGCTCCAATCTGTAAAATTACAGGAATGGCAATCATGAACCAGAAGTATTGGAAGATATTCATATCAATTCCCAGCACCCGCGGACAGTAAGTCCACGCGAACGCAAGTAAGTTGCTTTTAGCGGGTGGATTGCAACCCTCTCTGTCACTCACATCAAACATAAAGAAGCTAACAACCACTGGAACCCAGGTACATGTCACGAGAAGTGATGTTATCACGTGTTTCAGCTGTAATGGATTGAGAGGGTATCTGATCTGGAGGAAACGTGTCACAGCCAGAAATGCTGTGATGTGAGCCGGTGCAAGAGACATGGTCAAACCGATGACTGTTAAAAGTTTCATTCCAAGAGTAGCTTCAACTTCTTTCCAGAAATATCTTTCATTGCAAGTCACCTCGTCGCTAGTTCTGCACTCCTCCTCCTTTTCTTTTAGAAAGTCCACCGAGTTGGCCCCCAGTAACACCCACGATGTCAGAAGATCTGCGGCAGATAGAAAGAGGTACAGGTTTCTTGCCACGGAGCTCTTCTTCTGAAGTTGTGAACGAAGACTAGGGAGTTGAGGACTGTACATACAATGATAACACAGATACAGGATACTGCGATGTAAATGTCAGGCGAGCTGACACCGCCATCACTGAAAACTGCCATTTTTTCAAACTGGTTACGATTAAAACTTCAAGAACTGAGCGTGCTTTAAGCAGATAGGTGCAATTTATATGTCTGTTAATTACCAGTAAATTACCACCAAGTTTTAAAATAGACGCAACTGCCATTAACCCCAGTCTGCAATTTGTTTTTAACAAGTTTCAGCTGCCTTTAATTACCCCCGTGCTCAATTTCAGACTTACGACCTTTATAATTTGCTCTGTGACGTAAACATCTCTTTAGATAATTTGTAGCTCTCTATGACCCACGTGTCGTCGTAAACAGTAGTGTGTCCGTGAGGAAAAGTGCTTTCATTAGCTTAGAGAAGACTCCCTACAATTTTAATTGCTACATCTTATCTATTTTGTTGCTTCGGCACATGCCAAAAGCCGTGTGGTCCACGTGGGAGGTGACTCTCGTCTCTTATCTTCGTGTCTGTCACTAAGGGCTGTCACCTCGATAAGTGGTGACTGCTGGCCTTCTGCAGTGACAGAGCTTGACGAGTGGCAAAGTTGGGACTCCTCTCACACCACGGACCATGGGTTTTGGCAGGTTGCATCTAAAAAAACAAAAAAACAAACTGCCATCTTTTAAAACCCAGATACGGCCATTAACTCCAATCTGCAATTTTTAATCAGTTCCAGCTGCTTTTAATTAACTACCCCGTGCTAAGTTTCAGACTTACAACCTTTATAATTTGTAATCATCTTGTTAGATAATTTGTAGCTTTCTATTACACACGTGTCGCCGTTATCAAGAGGGTCTCCGTGAGAAAAGTGTGGACTGAGTTATTCTAAGTTTAGAAAGTGGAGTGTACATTCAGTGGCGTAACGTTGCCTGTTGGCGCCCCGCCCCCCTCAAATGGTGCACCCACGGCGGGGTCAGCGAGGCCCTTCGTTACGCCACTGTGTACACTACACACCTACTGTGGACGAGTTGAGGGTCCTACTGTGTAGAATACAGAACTAATCATAATATTAATTATGTGTTTAAAGCTGAATAATGTATGGTTTATAATGCCGGAGATCTAGTCAAGATAGTTGAAATTCATGATATAAACAACAATGATCTCATCCCATTATGTCTTATTCCATTATGTCTCATTGTCTCATCTCTGTACCACTGCAAATGTCAGATCTACTTATTCCAGTCGAATTCCGAACTGATGAACAGGTTTCGATTCACCCGAATGCCTGAAGTGCACCTAAAAGCACCAGGAAGAAGTTGATCATGTGCTGATCCGATGAGATCGTCTTCTCCTCCGCAGTTCTAGTCGTGTGGTAGCCAATGTAAACGAAGATTATTGTGGTGAGGATTATAGCAGAAAACAGCATCTTAACACCTGTATCCAGCAGTGCCATCGTGTGCTGGGTTTCTGGCTCCCTTCTGCTTTCTTGCTAAAATTTGAATCTTATGACTCGAATGATAAATGGTAGATGGTATCATGATGAGATAAAACAAATGATCAAATTCTACAAATTCTAGGACAGGCCGCACTAAAATATACTTTGCGAGTCAGGGTTTAATTTAATGATATAATAAATGTTTAATTAACAAAACAAAATTCTGGAAAATTGCAATAATGTGCATACTAGATAAATGCCGTGCCTATCAATGTACGTACAATGTACAAGCAGAAGTACACGAAATATGAGTAACGAATGACTCTGAAAGGTTCATCTCATTCGACTGTGTATTGCAATAAATTTATGGCCTTCGCAGTGTCGCCCAATAATTCAATTAAAGTATCAGTAAGGGTAAGGATGTATGTGATCGCGAGAAGAGAGGTCGTACGTGGTGGGCAAAATCTCTGGCTAAAGCCTTTTAATTTCACTACACCCCGAAGCCCTCAGAGCTCACGTACGGGTTAAATAACGGACCAGTCTCAGTACCTTTGAGGTCAAGTTTAGTTGAAGTCCCTCTTCCTCTAGATCCTAAACTCTGATGGAACTCTGTTGGAACTCTCTCGAGAACTATATCAATCCCACTCTTGTCCGACACGTGCTATAACTATCAGTGTAACAGTCCCTGTACTCAGCTGGGTAAGTTTGGTGTCCTGTGTCTATATATCTTAAACAATAATCTCAGAATGTGTGTTTTCTGTCTGTCTGTGTGTGCGTGCGTGTGTAATTTCCGAGCGGCTTAATCAAGAAAATGGTTAGAGTTATGGGACTGGTTTTTTCGGTATAGTGCCGAAAAAACTCTGACAAAGCCAAATGGTAAAGGTTTTTTGAATCGGTCGGTGGTAAGTGGTTTAATTGATGGTTTTGTACCACAAATTTTACATAAAATGGCTTGAGCAGCTTAACAAGAAAACGGTAAGAGTTACGGAGCTCGCTCTCTCTCTCATTACTGCATATTATGTAGCATTGGTATATATATCATAATTACACTGTCATGAATACTATAAACTTATTAGGGGAGGGATCGCTCATAGCGGTCTGTTTGGACTGTAGAGAGAGAGTTCATACTTTCATACGACAATGTAATGCATGTTTTCAAGTATGCGGGTGTGGTGCGGAGTTAATAAGGGTTACTTTCTATTAATTATCGTTTAAGATACTATTGTTTAAGATACTATTGGATACGTGACGGCACTTCGAATAAAATTGCTCACTTAATGCGGGTTTTGACTCAGCGGGTAAATACTCCTACTCTTTTTAACTGCGGCAGTGAAATCCCGGCCGAAAGCCGGGTTACAATAGTTATATAGATAATTATAATGAAATATAAATATCATTTTATATGTGCATAGTGTTTAGGTGCCTAAGAAACAACGTGTTCTTTATCGTGAAAGCAGCCAGAATCTTGAAAGACTGTAGCTACAAAGACTGCAACTGTAGGTGCAAAGACTGTAGGTGCAAAGACTGTAGGTGCAAGTCATGACGAACTGTACATTTCTTCAAACTATGCTGCAGACGAATTATATTTTTAACTAAACTATGTCATATACTTGTCTCTCACAATTGCTTTTCTTCCATGCACAGTTTTGTACCTGATACGTATATCATACACTATTAGAACCATTATAATATCAAGATGAAATACTTATTACTATGAGTATGAGGTGTTATCAAACAAATTAAACAAGAAACTCGAAACATTCAGCAGATTTTAAGATAATTATATGAATCAGTTTTCAGATGTTTGAAATATTATTGAATCACTAAAAGTGAACATATGAAGTATCATAAGTGCATCTAACGAGAAGGTATAATTAAGTTGTTCGTACATGGTTGGGACTTGGGTGTCACTGCATAGAATCCAATGCAACGTAAAAATAGAAGGTAATAATCATAATTCCTGAAAATTCTTAAATTCATGCAATAATTAAAGGTAAAAGGTTTGATTCTCGAGTTAGTGAGTCAAAAGAGTGCCTGGACCACAGACAGTAAATTCATCCAATGTCGCTTGTATGATATACTAGTGTAACCTGGCCTTCGACCGGGATTTCACTGCCGCAGTTAAAAAGGGTAGGAGCAATTACCCGCTGAGTCAAAACTCAAAACCCGGATAAGGCGAGCAATTCTATTCAGAGTGCCCTCACGTATCCAATAGTATCCTTAAAAGATAGTATCTTAAACAATAATCAATAGAAATTAACCCTTAACACCATGCACCACACCCGCCTATCATATTTGTGAACATGCATTACATTGTCGTATGAAAGTATGAAATCTCTCTACAGTCCAAACAGACCGTTTGAGCTCTTCCTCCCCTAATAAGTTTATAGTATTACATGACCATGTAATATATACGACAACAAGAGAGAGAGCTAGCCCCGTAACTCTTGCCGTTCTGCTCAAGCCATTTTATGTAACATTTGTGGTACAAAACCATCAATTAAACCACTTACCACCGGCCGATTTTTATAAAATTTGCTTATTGGCTTCGTCAGAGTTTTGTCGGCAAAACCAGTCCCGTAACTCTTACCGTTTTTTTGTATAACCGTTCGGAAATTTCAACCATACACACACACACACACACACACACACACACACACACACACACACACACACACACACACACACACACACACACACACACACACACACACACACACACACACACACACACACACACACACACACACACACACACACACACACACACACACACACACACACACACACACACACACACACACACACACACACACACACACACACACACACACACACACACACACACACACACACACACACACACACACACACACACACACACACACACACACACACACACACACACACACACACACACACACACACACACACACACACACACACACACACACACACACACACACACGGATTTCTTGAGATTATTAAGGTTGATAATTATCCTCCTTAGTTCCATGAAAGTAGAACTAGTTTGCATTACAAGCAAAATCTTCGGTCCCTTTTGGGGTTTTGGGGTTTTGTGCCTGGCAGTTGGCACATTCGGTATACACTATACACTTAACTCATAATAGCAAGATACAAAATTGTATCAATTACTATTTGATTGTTTTCAATCGATTATAATCAGAAAATTCAGGAGAGTTTATCGTACACAAATCAGTTTTCAAATGCTTCGAAATACAAAGATTACATAAAAAATGATAACTACATCTAGCGAGAAACTGTAGTGCAGAAGTAAATACATGGTTACATGTCACCGTTATTCAATGTCACTAGATAGACGGCAAAGTTGAGTAAAAAGTCGCCATAATGCTTTAACTGCATTGAATGCAAAAGACAGAAGGTTCATGAAATGCTGCTCCACTGATATTTGCTTCTCCTCCTCAGTTCCATGATTATAACAGATCCAGTAGGTGAATACCATTATCACCAGAAGCCCTAAAGATACCTTTGTCTTTATATCCATCGGTGTATGAAATGTCACACGTCTTCTACCTTAGGTAACAAATTAATGTGAATAAAATCGTAATTTTTCACTTAAAAATAAAAAGAATCGTTCAATAAATGAAATATAATCAGTATGATTGAATGAAAGTAAATCCTATAAGAATTAATCATAATATGCAAACTAAAAAGTGTTACCCTAGCATTTGAACAAGAAAAATTGATGCCACGACAATAAATACAACGTAAAAAGATTAAAATTCACGAATGTTATAATATTTAAGCTAAAAATACAAAACGCTACAGGTAACACAAAATGTAATGATTCAATTTCGTTATATTATAATGTTATATTTTAATGTTGCCATGGGTTGGCAAGTTCCCATGCATCGTGATCCGGTTGTTTCATTGCGTCCTAATATTCATAACAATATAACTATTATGTCATGTTTTTTAAATGGCTAATGGCGAGTATAGTCTTTTTTACCCTAAACCAAGTTATTTTTTCATTTTAGCATTTTGGAGGTCACTTTACCTAAAAACAGGGCCGTTTAAAATTTTGGACAATTTGCATTTTCTTGCCCACCCCTAGCTCAGTCTCGTGAAAATGAATAAATCTTTCCGGCTAATTATGACCAAATCAATTTATGCAACTTTGCGAAGGAACTACAGAATGTGTAAAAAATGTATACATGGCAAGTAAACTATTTAAGAATAAACTTGCGCCACAAACTACACAACTACTAGGCCCCACACAACTACTCAAACACCAACTCTTACAACTCATGCATATTAATCTACAACACTACTACAGGTGTCGCATTCTACACAAGCAACTGCAAAGAGGTTGTGTCACCAGAACGGAAGTTAATCCTGTATGATCTTAAAAAGAAAGAGTTCTTCGACGACTTCTCCGGAGCTGAGAACTGTAGCCAGTCAGTGAGACAGCTTCTTAATATTCCTTCACGGGAGATTGTGGAGGTAGGTTTTGTGTTCGACGGAGATTGTGAGGTAGGTTTTGTGTTCGACCACATTATCATGTTGTTAATAGATGGATATTGGATATGTGATGTGGATTCTGGTGAGGGTGAGGCATATTTTTTGACACGTGACCAATCAAACCTCAGAATAACTGTCACATGTAAAAAATATGCCTCACCTCCGCATCAGATTCAAAATCTATTGTTTCAATTTATTAAAAAGGACTCCACTTTTTCAGCTCTTTGTTGTTTATTATTCTCAAAAGTTTATTTTCTATTTCCAGGTTAAGAGTGACCAGTACCTTTCTATTTCTAGGTTAAGAGTGACCAGTACTTTTCCATTTCCAGGTTAAGAGTGACCAGTACTTTTCCATTTCCAGGTTAAGAGTGACCAGTACGAGGACAAATTTATAATCTACTACGAGAGTCCGTCCAGAAACAAACTTCTCAAAGCAGGATCCAAGCTTCTGTACCAGGTAAGATTATTGTAAAATTTTATACGTTGTAATATTGTTGTTAGATTGTTTTAGGATTGTTGTATAATAGTTGGGCTCTGACGGTCGAGGTTGCTTATGTGGAATGAGACTGCTAATGTTCAAACGTCTTACGGATGTAAAAATTTTAAAATAACTTAATAACTTAAAGTCTGTTAGTTATTTTAAGATGCGATAGCAACGCCGCGATAGCTGCAATAAAACAAAATATGCATATTGATCATTGAACTGTTTAACTCCACTATACTTCAATGCTGAGAAGTAACCACTAGACCGCATTTTGCTACCGCATCTACTTAACAGCTATAGTCTATACTGTGTATAGTATACACTATTGCTATGTGCGGGATATTTGTTACGTTGTCTGGAATCTGCTGCTTCAGCTGCAAATGCGATATATTGGTCGATTTCGTTAATCATATCAAATGAATAAAAGAGATTTTTGTAAATTACAACCTACCCAGTTGATTTATACTCGGAATTCCTTATTGCCACAATATGCTGGAAGCCCTGTCTAACGGCATATGGCCAGATACCCAGTGAAAAACGAGTATTATATAATGAGATCAATCCAAAGGGAGCTCCTCTTGAACGGAATAATTGTTGGACCGATAACTTCCTTGGTGGAAGTATTTTCTTGGTATTTGAGCTTATAAAGAGGGTCCCCAAGGAGAATCCTGCACTCTGCAAGTTGTAGGTCTCAAAAGGGGTTTATCTGCGGTTGATCCTTCTCAGAGGACTACTTATTCAATGCAGCATCTTCATGTTGACGGTGCATCCCTTAAGTTATCCAAAGGAAATAACGTTAGACAAAAATAAACAGTTTTAAGAGACAGTATTCTGTGTAATTAGTACTCAATGAGTAGACAAGGTTATTCTATAAAAAGTAAGAGACATTTAAAGGGTCATTAGATAAAGCCGAGTTCGTCCATTATCTTTATAGATCGGTATAAAATTGTACAGTGAGATAAGGAAGTTGACTTATTTTTCATTCTGAGTCGGAATAATGGTCATTAACAAGGTATGAGTCCTCTCCTCTCCCATCAATTTAAATCAACTTTTAGATACAAATTGAGTATAATACTCGTTTTAGAATACTGTATAACGTGACTAAAGGTGAATCATAATTGAATTAATTTGAACGACAAATGTTTAGAAAATTCTCAATACATTGACATTTAAATGTTTTAGTTTTCATTTGAAGTGAGAGTCATGAACAACTAAAGCACTAACAGTGGCTAGCAGTACCTGTCGCAGAACCTCTTAATTGTCCACAACAACAAACCAACTTGAATTACGCTTACAAGAAACTGAATCGTAATGAAACCCTCCTGAAAACTTGCATTTTCTGACGCATAAACTGCACGGCTGTCATAGAAACCCTCCCGATCCCGAAATTCTGCAACTTGGTACTTATAATATGCACGGATGTCGTAGGATTTATAGGCGTAAGCGCTCAGACCAAGAGAAATAACCGTCAGCATCCCTTGAACAAAGCGTATGCAGTCTTTACATTGCAGCATAATTCTTGGAGATCCTTGAAGATAAAATCATGTCATTTTAATTGTAACAGAGGTCAGGGTTTGTTTTGTAGATTCTAAAATCAGAACATTCATCAAGTTAGTTATTTAAAGAATTAATCATAATATGCAAACTAAAAAGTGTTGCCCTAACATTTGGACAAGAAAAATATATGCCACGACAATGAATACAAAGTAAGAGATTCACGAATGTTATAATAAACTGAAAATAAAAACCGCTACAGGTAACACAAAATGTAATGATTCAATTTCGACCGTTATATTTCATAACAATATATTATGTCATGATTTTTAAATGGCTAATGGCGACTATAGAGCTCAGTCTCGTGAAAATAAATAAGATTGTTAACTAATCCAGAATTTGTTTTCTTCTTCATCAAACCACACAGGATTTGATAATGGTGCTAACATTTGAACTATTTCCAGGTATTTCCAGGATCACCCACCCAGTGCGAGAGAGCCCTCTTCAAAGCAGTTAAAAGTGGAGAGTTGGACACTGTCGAGAAACTCATTCGTTTCTACAAGTGTGATCCTTCCTTCGTGAACGCTACTTATCGTGATACTGGTATGTTATTTTATTTGGCAAATGGTGGGGCTACTAAAAAGGGTGTGCCAGAAATGTTGGATCCTTAATTTCTAGCTCACCTTTTTAAATAAATTTTTGGCCATTTTACCAGATGGTCATTCCAAATGTACTTTTAGCATTTACATTTGATATTTTGTTGTAATCAGTAATGTTTCTGCTGGTGACATGACCAAGTTTTATTTGCCTAAAATGTGCCTATGCAAAGAGTATCTCAAAGTTCAGGCGCCAATTTGTTTGTGACTGTGGGCCCTGGGTCGTATCCACCAAATAGAATGATCCAAATCAAACATTTTGTTCTAACTTAGTTACTTAGCAGTAACACTTTGTCTCCACTGGATAGGCTCTGAATGGTAATTTCGTAACTGATTTGTAAGATAACGTCATACATAACATGTAGTGACATGCCCTCCTAATAAACACCTACTAATCAAATCCGGTATTTGATCTGAAGGGCTGTATTGAACTAACCCTAAATATCATGTTACCCTGATTATCTACCTAGCCACCACATTAGCCACCACAAATTTTAATAACTCTTATCTTCTTCCGGAGAAGAGGAAACTGAAGTACGGGCCCCCTCGTTACCTGTCTGGCAGGCTGGAGTATTTAATCCAAAATAGTGCCAATAATCCTAGATATTTGATAATGGTTAAGAGATAAACTTTTCCTGTTTGAAATATTTGACCTGATACTGGGACCCTCCCCCAGGCAACAGTTCACTGCATTTTGCGGTGAAAGGAGCACACTTCAAGATAGCACTGTTTTTGTTGGAATCAGGTGCGGGTGTGAACATGCAGAACAAGATACTGCAGACACCTCTTTTCTTAGCGGTTAGATAGCTTTTTTAACACTATTTACTAATAAACAATAACAGTCAATAACTTATAAACTCATGTTTATAAGCTCAGACGTTATATTTGAAAATCAAGTTCGTTGATTCCCAAGACTTCCCACTTGATCAAAGAGTACAGTTTCGACAATCTAGTCAAAGAATTTTCATTGGCACTTGGTGAACTGTCCAGATATTATTGCCATTTAGCCACTCTAATGACATATAGATAGTTAATAGTACTATGTTTATAGTACACTACGATGTAGATTTACTGAAGGGGTATTCTTGTAAGATTCTCCATCTTTTAGCAGGTACCCCTCCTCATTTAACCCTCAATCAAGTTTCCTAACATTCGGCTGAGTCGACCGAACATATTATAGTTAATCAAGTTTCTCGTTCTTAGGTTGAAGCTTTAGACCGGCAAATGTCAAGTTTACTAATAGAATGGGGAGCAGACATCTACATAAAGAACATCAACAACATAGACGTGGTCAAACTGTCACGTAACGACGCTCTTAAAGAGTTCCTCTTGATAAAGTACGACCAGATAAAAACGCTCCAAGCAGCTATAGCTGCAGGAGATGACGTGGCGCTTATCACGGCAGTTACTAACCACCACCACAACCAGCGGCCCTTCGCCTCCCTGCGCAGTCGCATGTTTAACGGGTTGACGCTGGTCCATGTGGCGGCAAAGTTCGGTGCTATTCCTGTGTTGGAGCTGCTACTTGAGCACAGGTTGGTACTTTGTAGTAAGGAATGTTTTAGGGGAATATTTTATGTGGTATATTTTATGGGGTTGGTTCTGTAGTCAGTCATATATCACGGATATATTTTATGCCCCTATTTACTGCAATTAATTTTACGTAAGCACCATTCACTGGGTTCATTGTTTACCAAATTAGCTGCAATATTGAAATTACATCCCCGTCAACCCCCAATTTCCTCTAAAATTACACATCAGTTATAAATATTAGGTATACCTATGTTCGGTAGATTTCTTCTTCCGAAGTGCTCTAATAGCTTAATAGTTAAACTTAGGAGCAAATACGAACTATAAGCTTACCCAAAAGTTTCATGTCAAAGAATATGAGGCTTATTATTGGTAGAGTGGGATTTACCATATATTATCTAGACTCAATAGAGTTAGACATTGCAGTTCAGCTTAACTGTAACTAATTATTTGATTACTGCCTTTGAAATAAAACTGTGGATAGCTCACTCACAACAATCTGTTTATCTAGTGAATGTTCAATATTTATCTGGTTAACCTCGGTAAATGCCATTTGTAAAGACGCAACCTAAAAGCAAAGGCGAGCAAGATCAAATGAAACTTAAAATTACCACACACCACCAAAGGATTAGGAAGCAATATAGAGTATAGACAAAGTATTATAAATAACCAAACAAGCCAAATGAACTGTAATGAACAAAGATTCAGTCACGTAAATAACTATTTAACCGAGACATATTTTGAGACAAATCCAATATTTCCAGGTTAGAGATAGATCTAAAGGACGATAAAGGGAAGACAGCCCTACACTACGTACACGACCTCCAAACTGCGGGAATGCTGCTAGAAGCGCGCGCGGACGTGACCTGCGCAGATAGCGAGGGTAACACACCCCTTCACACGCTGTGTCTGGGTAATAGTGTCCAGGGCGACGACCAGGTATGTGTGGTGTTTCTAGCATTCCACTCTTTTTTATATCTCTCTCTTCAATTTTCTATCCTCCTTGCATTTCTTAACCAAATTTTAAATTACGTATTAGCCAGTGTTTTCTGAAATTTGTGCATATTTCAAGTTATTTTAACTTTTTAAAGCAGCTGTCCAGTGGAGCTGTACTGTAAAAGTGTAAAGAAGTGTGGCCGTACCTTTTCAGAGTTTCACTTTTGCACCTTACAGCATTAACTTGACTAGCAATACTGGCTACACTAGATGAGGCACTATAGCTGCTGGTAGGCTAGTTCATGACATGTAACCAGATAATTCAGCTCGATGTTGGAGAGTTATTCCTTGAGAATGGAGCCTCAGTGCTGGCCAGGAACAACAAGGGGCTGCTTCCAGTTCACTGCTGTGCTATTCAGGGTAAATGTCACTTTTATTGTTAATTTGTAGTACAAATTAGGTTGGATTTATAACATTTCGTTTTACTTTTATCACAGTTGTTCTTCCTTGCTTGTCAATCTGAATTCGATTGTTTAAATTTTGCGATATAAGTCACCAAAATATAACATCACTCTTGGTCGCAGGAAGAGCAGACTACATAAAGTTGATACTGGGTGTTGGAGGAAGTGAGCTACGAGCAGAACTTGACAACGAGGAGCGATCTGTCATCTCCATGTTGCGTCTCTCCACTGAAGCTGGACACTGGAAGTACGCTGCTTGTTGAGAGCTTTTTAATATATTAATTAAAATATTGATTGCATCTTCTCATTCTGTGCGGAGTACCGCTTTTGAGCTAGAGCTTTCAAGTAGTTTTGTGTTTGTAGGCGGTCATGCGGTGCTTTTAGCGATCATATTTCATGTGATCACGTGACTTGTTAATTAAAGAATTAAGCTTGTTAAATCAAGCACGACAGTACAATCGTCAAATCGTGTGCAATCTGTGGTTATGTAATATGTGACCGGTGGCCTACACACTTTTCATTGAAAGTTTGCAGTTTTGTGATTAACATGTGGTTTATTTCTTTTCAGGTGCTCAGAATGGCTCCTGAAAAACTCCTTCAGATTCAAGGAGGGAGAAGGGGAGAAGATTCTAGAGAACTTGTTATCTCAGAAGATAAGCCACACAAATCCGCAGGAGACCGTTAACTTCCTGATCGATCTGGGAACTGATCCGTGCTACAAGAATCCTAAAACTGGAAATCAGGTAGGAGTAGGGCTATATTACAGTTTACTACTCAGGATGTAGACAATATAGTTCCAGACATGATGATTTTAATTGATAATCTATTCTTTTCGTTCCGCTTTCAAATATAAATTTACTATTCTGGACAAATGCTTGTGTTCCGAAAACCCAATTTTAACGGAAATCATAAGTCTTCACACTGTGCTTGAAATTATACTCAAACAATGCAGATCCTCTTCACTGATAAATCACCCCAGCCGTTACACTACGCATCTAAAGATCCTAAATTTGCGGAAGTATTGTGTTTGCTGATGGATATGGGGGCGGATATAGAGGGTGAGAATAGTGAGGGGGAGACGCCCCTTTTCTCTGCCGTCAAGAGCAACAACTTCCACGCGGCTCAGCTTATCATTGAGGCTGGTGCTAACATCAATCACAAGAATAAGATGTTACTTACCTCTTTCCAGTTGATTGAGGTTTGTGTTCTTAGTCATTAAATCATATTTTTAGGTGATAATTTAGATTTTTTTGGGTTTCTTTTTCCATGTTTCGGGTTTTTAACATATCTCAAATTTTTAACCACCCGGCCCCTCTTGCAGGACTACGATGAGTGGATAAACAGTGGCACACTCAGTGAAAACCACAAGAACCTGTTACGGGGCCTGTCTCTGGAACAAAACCAACAAACTATCAAGTCCATAATGAGAGTGGTCCGGAGTAACGAGGCCCGACCTGTAACCTCTAATAAACCTACCCCTTCCTCACAAAGACAGCGCACCATGGTCAGCATCAAGTGAGGGAGATCTGTAGGTTATATATATATATGTATGTGTAGTTTAGTCACGTGGTTTGAAAACGGTGTCACGCGTGATTTCCTGGAGATATTGCGTGTTTTTCTTTTGAGAAGATGCCTGATTTTAGGTTTATGGACTTTTTATCCATGAAAAATCTTTGAGAGCTGTATTTTATTTTCGGAATTTTTTCCCTCGAAAGAATTAGTTCAAATACATATTATACAGCTATGAGATGATCCATAATTCGCGTTTTTAGATGACTGTATAGATAATAGATATTTTAGATTAATTTCGTTTTAGTTTTAGGTCTGTTGTACAAGCTGAATTTCACAATATTTACATTTTACAAAAGCTTCTATTTCACCGATCTATCACTGATGAATTTAAGAATTTAGTATTTATTTTCAAGTGAGATGATTTGAATTGTGATTTATCATTATAATGTTATTTGAATTATTCTGTTTCGTTGTAGTACATGAAATTTGTTTTTTATTCTCGCTCGAAATTCGGCAAATCAGTGAGATATATCCTATATTCAAACAATCTTTTGTCGTGAGACAAAGCCCTTTGTTATAAAACGCAGTAAATCTGTCCCTTCCCATTCATTCGCTGTACAGCTGTGTATTTACAACTGATCCCTGGATTTATACTCAGTTAAACCTCTGAACATAGGTATGTAAGACACGGGGCGTATAACAGACAATATACACTAGAGAACATACCTCTACGTAAGTGGATACTGCATAGTCCCTCCAACTATTACCCTGCCCTAATCACTGTAACTATATAGTCCCGCCACTCACAGCACATCAAGTGCTGAGAGGAGGAGAACAGGAGAGGAGAACAGTCCAATACTCTGCATCCCATCGCACTGTCATTACCACTGGCGGAAATACTTAAGTTCGTTGCTATGGCAACGGGTTAAGGTAAATACGTTATGAGCTAGCGTAGCGTGTAGAGTATTAAATGGTTATGGAGCTATGAGATGAGAGATTAAGAGACTGTCGTCCTCTCAGGCAAGATATTTAACGGCCTATCATCTCTGTAGTAGACCGAATACTGCATTAACAGTCCGAAAGATGGGGAAATTAAAGGTGAACTGCCTGTTACCGATTAAATGTAAGGGCTCAGGTTCTAATGGCAGCTTTGTATGACTTAACTGGAACAATATTGTAAACTTTAAAGCTCTCATTCTGAATAGCCCTAACCACTTATCACTTTTAAACCAACAGGTAAAATATTGTCCATCTTACTCCTTCGTTCTTTATAATTGATATAGGCTATTACATTTTACCATGATTGTTAGGCTTTTAACTGTCCAAACCTTTTATCGTTCAATAAGTAGACGATAATTTGTTCATTTTCGGATATCTATTGACTCATTACCCACTTATCGACGTTTTGTAGTGGGACTAAGGACTTCCTCTAAAGAATAGGCTGAAAAGAATAGTTCTACTTGAAATTTTGCTGGAGCGCGCGAGTACGCTTTTTGTGATGCAAACTTTCATTATGAAGCGTTACTGTGACCGAAATTCGACGCGCGCGGTTGGCGATGCGCACTTGATAGCACGAGGAGTTGAACATTGAATGAGTCAATGAATCATGTATTACACAATACAGCTGGGGTCTGGATATTAACGGGTGATACTCGTAAAATATCTGTTCCATATATTGGACCGTCGACGAGTCCAACTCGGCGCGCGTCCTGGTAGGTTGTAAACCTACAATCTGGATACAGACGTCGTGCGTCGGGCCCATTCAACCCGAGCACATTGTGGCAGAATTTTGGATAGTGTGCTGTGTTTTAGAAGCTGAAAGGTGCCCTAAATAGTGTCTTTAGGGGTCACTCACATATTACGTATTCGTAATCAGCCGAGGGGGGCTAGGACGGAGACGGGGTCTCCAAATGATTGCGGGGGGGGGAGGGGGTGGAACATTACCGGCTGCGGGCTCAGTGGCGTAACTTTGCCTTTTGGCGCCCCCCGCTCAGTGACGAAAAGCGCCCCCCTTAAATTTTTTGTGTCCCTAAAAAAAAAAAAAAAAAAGGTCGGGTACTTTTTTTCTCGCCCCCCTACTATACAGCTTTTTGCGCCCCCTGAAGCAAAAAAGGGTACCCCAAATATTTTTTTCGCGTCGACCGAACGCTAAATTGGACAGGGAAATACACAAACAAGGCGTTTTTTCAGTGAAAGGGCCTAAAATTCAGGAAAATTGCGCCCCCCTTATACATTATACGGCGCCCCCCCCCCCCGCACAGCGGGGTCTGCGGGGCCCTATAAGTTACGCGGGGCCCTATAAGTTACGCCACTGTGCGGGCTCGCAATTAAGAGGTGCTTTTTTTCAATAACAACAGCCGGTTTGACATAATTGAGCCTCGCGCGCGATATTAACAAATAAATACACTGTACTGGTAGTATAACTATAATAGAGGTTACACATGTATAATGGGGACATCGAAGTATTGGCTGTATCGAAGTATTGGCTGTATCGAAGTATTGGCTGTATTTGAGTACTGGGAAGCCTCAATTCGGTTTTCTTAGATGGATGTAGTTAAAAACTAGGCCTAGGACTTAGGAGCTATCAAAAGTTGCATGAAATTACCCATGAATAACCAGACATGAACGAAAATGAACATATTCTCCTCAACGTGCTCAGAATGGCTCAAAATTGGTCGTAAAGAGTTAATATTGGTCCATACCAAGGACCACTCAAACCAAGTTTGGGAAGCAATGTATGTCTAAAAGCGATGTAACCAATATTCCAATTTTGTCCCAATAATCCTCCTGAGTCCTGATTATCCAGATTTTTGGAACATGGAGACATCGAAGTATTGGCTGTATTTGGGTGCTGGGAAGCCTCAATTCGGTTTTCTAATATAGATATAGCCGTAAGCTAGGCCTAGGAGGCTAGGAGCTATAAAAATCGCATAAAATTACTCATGGAATGGCCAGAAATGAACGAAAATGAACATTCTCCTCAACGTTCTCAGATTGGTTCAAAATTGTTCGCAAAGAGTTAATATTGGTCCTAAGACCACTCAAACCAAGTTTGGGAATCAATGTATGTCTAGAAGTAGAACCGATGTAACCAATGTTCGAAAATGTTCCAATTTTGTCCCATTAAATCTCCTTTTTTTGGAACATGGTAGTATGGGAACATCGAAGTACTGGCTGTATTTGAGTGCTGGGATTCATCAACTCCCGAGGAGACTCATTTGGTCGGAATATTGTTTGGTACTGCTCGGCAATGACCGAGGGGACTCATTTTCGTCATATTGTTTGGTACTGCTCGGCCTTGGCCAAGGAGGTTCATTTATTGTTTGGTACTGCTCGGTCATGGCCGAGGAGACTCATTTATTGTTTGGTACTGCTCGGCCATGGCCGAGGAGACTCATTTTCGTCATATACTTTTTTTTAAATTACAAAAATGACACTCCTCGGCCACCATACAATTACAGGTCACCATCAAGCCTCGAGGTACTGGAAGCTGAATATCTGGAGAAAGCTTTGAGGAAAAGAAAATCATGAAAATGTGTCACCGGTCGTTTTCAGATATCAGCTTTCCTCGACCCAACTTTTCTTCAATGACCAATTAATGAGTTCACTGTAAATGACACAAGACAAGATTGAGGTAATGAAAGCTAGATTGCCAACAAAATACAATTAAAAAACGAAAGTTATCAGAATAGAAGGAGACATTTTGGGAGATTTTTAAATATAACCCTTTCTGCCGTTTACTTGATCGAAACTTTACAGTTTTTACTGAATTTTTGACAAGTAACCTATCAATTATTTCATTGTGAGTGGCACAAGTGACAAGTCACCATTGAGGTACTGGAAGCTAAATATCCGTAGGAAGCTTTGAAGTATTTATGAGTGAGATTATTACGGATCACTTTTTTAATAATTAAAGTGGTTTACTATAAGAGTATAAAAAAGGCATCTTTATTGCTTGCACAATACATCACTACTCCAGTTTAATTTGTGAAGCATACTCAAATCACCTTTAAAATTTAGGTATATCTGTTGTTAAGATTTGTACTATTGTCGAAATCAGAAATCATAATACATAACTTCAACTTCGACACAAAATGATTTCGATTTGATTTTAAGACAATCGCTTTTGAAATACCCATCAGGGTCAAAGGACAACACCATCACATTAGTACTTGAATCATAATCGGTGTTTTTATTATTTTAAACAGGAAAATAATCATCAAGTTTTCGACACACAAAACAACTGTCAAACAACCCGTTAAAGTTCACAAATTTCATTAGACATGTTACAAACAAGAATCAATGGAACATTAAGATGCAGATTATCCATTGAGTATCAGTAATACTAATTGAACGAAAACTTTCATCGAATAGAATCAACTTTAGTTATCAATGACGTGATTGAGTTACTGATAGATTAAGTCTCACCTGGGTTGACACACTTAGGACGGGTGGATTGGTGAGAGAACAATATTCCCTGCTCACATGTGATCTCCTTACTCCCCATCAAGGAGTAACCTGGCTGACAGGACACTGAGATCGTAGTCCCGTATACGACAGGGAAACTCGAGTTAGTGATGAGATAGTTCTCTGTCAGCAGTCTTCTACATTGGTCTGAGGGCCAGAGTGAAGATTAAAGATAAGAATAAAAGGAATACAATTACTCATATTTCGGGATCGGGACTTTTACAAGAACTTTCCTTCAAAGCTGTACAATTGGAAACGACCATAAGCGACCATAATGGTTGCTTTTGGGCAGTTTGTGCCTTAACCGTGCCTTAACTGTGCATTAACCGTGCCTTAAGTGACCGTGCCTCAACCGTGCCTTATGTAACCCTTGTTCCCTAGCCGTGCCTTAACCGTGTCTTAGTTAACCACTTGTATGTTTATATGTTATATTTCCCCAACCGTGCGTTAACCGTGTGTTAACCGTGCCTTAAGCGACCATAATGGTTGCTTTTGGGCAGTTTGTGCCTTAACTGTGCCTTAACCTGCGTTAACCGTGCGTTAACTGTGCCTTAACCGTGCCTTAACTGTGCTTTAACCGTGCCTTAACCGTGCGTTAACCGTGCTTTGCCACACTACCGAATTGCCTAGACTTGAAAGGGTTTAATGATATCAAACGCCCCTCATGCCCAATCATACTTAGTACATTCGCTATTTAACAGACCTATGGTGCAAGTAGGACGTTGCTCCATGGTGAAGACTACTCCCCTCTCACATGTAATAGCATTGTCCCCAGCTTGAGCGAGACCCGGTTTACAGGCAACTTCCACCACTGTTCCTACTATCACGGGGAAGGTGCTGGTCGTTGTCATTTCTGACAGAGCTGCTGGGAGTTCTGTACACGTGTCTGCGGGGAACAATTCACTGTATAATTCTTATGTCTCAACAAAATCGACCGTAGTTAGGTCCGTGATTAACAATCGGATCTCACCTAAAACACAGCGAGGAATGTCTTCATACTCCCAGTTCTTTTCCTTGATACAGGTGATCAGACCGTTTCCTGACAGACTGTACCCCGGGATACAATCCAGTTCCACTTTTGTGTCGTAGTCCACTGGAAAAGGGATGTTTGTCTTCATGTCGAACATTTCATCCGGCAATCTAGTGCACTTGTCGATAGAGCAGCTAGGGAAGTTCCGGGGGGAGTTGAAGTCTGCGTCCTGGACGCAGGTGATGGCTCTGTCTCCGGTTAAGGAGAACCCAGTCACACAGCTCACATCCACTGCTGTCCCCTTCTTCACAGGGAACTGGGAGTCACTGTAGAGATTACTGTCTAGCGGTAATTCCGAGCAAGTTCCTGGACAATGGAGTCACTGTTAATTTATGTTTAAAAACTCCGCGTGAAAGATGACTAAGATTCAGATAAAGCCCACAATATGAAGAAGTCAGCCTCTGAATCTCACAGAATTATTTCCAGGATAATGATTTTGTTTCAATATCAAGCAACTTGGCAGGTACAGGTTAAAACAAATTGATCTATTTGTAACCTAGAAGATCAGCTCACGAACCCAGTTCATTACAGCGAGGTTTCTCCTGGAAGAGGAAGTCAGTATCCTGGTCACACGTTATCACAAGATCCCCCCTTAGCTCCCTTCCCTCTGAACACTGTACTGGTACTGTAGTGCTGTGAGTCACCGGGAACTGTGTGTCTGTCTGTAGGTGTGTGATCTCCGGGGGTAGCCGCGTGCAGGTCTCTGGTCAGATAGTACTGTTAGCTTATTAGATGTTTATCTTTAATTTTGATTTTTTAATTCTTTGAGCTCATCAGAAATTATGTTTACCCCGGGAATCCAGCTCAATTTCAGTAAGTCTGCTGATTCACAAACCCTCGAGTACTCACTTGCAATACAAACAGGATCCTGGTGTGACTTGTATATCCTATCTTTAATACAGGTGATAGTATCAGCTCCTGACAGATAGTATGCAGTCTCACAGTCCACTGTCATCACAACACCGTACTGCACCGGGAACTCGGTACTCGTTCCTAGTTTTGCTGTGTCGGGGAGGGACCCACACATGTCTATAATGGTGAGATGTTAATTTTATCTGTTCTGTAGGAGGGTTGCAATGTCATCACGTGATTCACCTGTTTAGAAAGTTTAAAGTTGCTAAAATCACTTTTAATAATCGACAGATTAGAAACAAAACATTTTATCTTCGAACCTAGGACACAAGAGGGGGTGTTAATTGAGGAAAAGTCAGTTCCCTCAACACATGTGACAGTGCTGTCTCCAGCCAGAGTGTGTCCGGGACTACACTTCAGGGACACTTCAGCCCCAGGTGGGAGGGGGAACTGTGTCTCTGTTATAATCTCCTTCCAGTTAGAAGGCAGACTCTCACAAGAAACTGAACGATTTGAATAATTGAATATAAAAAAGGGCAAGCTAAAATGAACAATCTTAAAACAAAATCTGTAGTACCAATTTCGATTTAACTCAGAAGGTCACCTGTGAAATATATTAAATGTCTTAATAAAGGTTATTATAGAAATTACCGCAGCGAATGTGATCCTCGGAAGCATGCGATCCTCTAGGACACGTTATACACAGCCCTGCTCTCTCCGCACTATAACTGTTTGTGGGACACTGTTGACATACTGACAGTGAACCGTCCTTAAAGGTCCCTCCCTGGCATGGAACTGAAATTGGTGTTTGGTAAGTAGACCACCAACCAGAATAAGAGAGGGTATATCGTTTTATATTTGTAGACATAAACTGGGTCACTCTTGTGATGTGCTATTTTCAAGAATATATTCTTAGGAGCTCACTGCAAGCCGTTTTTTCAATATTAGGTTGCTCTCCAACGTCGCATTTATCACAGTTCGTCATAGAAGCATCCCGATACGTCCCTTCTTCACATGGAACTGACAGTAAAAAGTTGTCATTTTAAACTCCTTTTATATGTACACTGACCAGGTTAATACCAAAGAACATTTAGACATAAGCATGATGCCTTAATAACCGGTAGTTAACGAAACAGCTCAAAATGAGTTTGCCGTCTTGAATCTCTAAATATGTGTTAATAAATACTGTTTTACACTTACTCCAGGAACAGTCACTCTCCGAGCTACCTTGTCCTGCTGCAACAGATTTTCCCTCAGGACAGCTCACACAGGAGGAAACTGTTCCTCCAGGACTGAAAGTCCCTACTTCACAGCTCTGGCATCCTGTTGCTTGGTTTAGAAAGTGTGCCCCCACACAAGGAACTGAAATAATTAAGTTAATATGGTGGAACAATGGTTCTTTCATTACTCTGAATTTATATTCTTGTATGATGGGTTATAGAGTTTTTCATATCTCGACTTACTCCAAGAGCAGTCATTCTCTGATCTGCCATGACCAAATGCCACTGTTTTCCCAGAAGGACAATTAGAACATTTTTGAGTTTTTCCTCCAGCGCTGTAGGTCCCTTCTCCACATGGTGTACATCCGTTCACTTGGTCAAGGTACTTGCCACCTTCGCAGGGAACTGAAATCAATGGTGAAGTCGATAATGTGGTCCACCATGTTATTTTTATGAAAATCGTTTTTGCATGATAAATTTTCGAATCCTTTGAAAATGGCCAAGATCAAGCGTATGGTCCTTTTCTTGTAATTATTGTTTTCTGACTTTAATTGAAATTAGATAACGAATGATCGAGTTTTGAGCAAAAAGGATGTGTTCATATATGTACAATATTTTATAGCTTAGTACAAAACGTTTTATCTCACCCAGCTATAATGATCCTATAACAATCATTTTAAACAACTGATACGCAAATGGTTATAATATTATCATATACATGCATTTTAGTCTGAAATCGGTCATTTTTGGTCCATTTTTACACGTTTATATGAATAAGATCTTTGGTGCCGGAAGTATTCAACAAAATATTTTAAAAAGCGCCAAAAGAGTTATCAGTTATCATTTTCTATAATTTTCCTAATATGAATTCATTTGGCTGGCCAAATTATAAACCATTCTGGAATATGCATATTTAATGTGTACCCTTGATAATATCGTCACTCAACATGTGATAGATCATACAAAGTATAGAAATATCTCGACTTACTCCAAGTACAGTCACTCTGTGAATTACCATCACCAAGTCCCACTGTTTTACCAGAAGGACAATTAGAACACTCTGAAGTTGTTCCTCCACCGCTGTAGGTTCCTTCTCCACATGGTGTACATCCGTTCACTTGGTCTAGGTAATTGCCACTTTCACACGGAACTGGGATAGTTAGCATTAGGAGCTAATGACAGCAAAATTGGCAAAAACTCCAATATTTAGGGGCGAAACAAAAGTCGTAAGGTTCATCGATTCTATTGCAAGAATTCTAGCCCTATTTTAGCTAAATATCTGTTTAATAAATTCACTTACTCCAGGAACAGTCACTCTCCGAGCTCCCTTGTCCTGCTGCAACAGATTTTCCCTCAGGACAGCTAACACAGGAGGAAACTGTTCCTCCAGCGCTATAAGTCCCTACTCCACAGCTCTGGCATCCTGTTGCTTGGTTTAAATATTGTCCTCCCACACAAGGAACTGAAATAATTAAGTTTTATTTTTGATTTAGTTTATCAATAGTAATTATTAATCTTCATCGAATTGGCGAAGCTGGAAAGTTGATACATAAAGTTTCAAAAGTATTCTAACTTACTCCAAGAGCAGTCATTCTCTGATTTGCCATGACCAGGTGCCACTGTTTTTTCAGAGGGACAAAAAGAACATTTTTGATTTGTTCCTCCAGGGCTGTATGTTCCTTGTGCACATGGTGTACATCCATTCACTTGGTTCAAGTATTTTCCGACATCACAGGGAACTGGGATAGTAACATTTTTGTTTCAAAAGAAATTGATTATTTTTATATAAAAGAGAAACGTTCAGGAACTTGATTCCATAGCCAAGATAAGAAATTTAGTCTCGAAATATGTGTTAATAAATACTGTTTTACACTTACTCCAGGAACAGTCACTCTCCGAGCTACCTTGTCCTGCTGCAACAGATTTTCCCTCAGAACAGCTCACACAGGAGGAAATTGTTCCTCCAGGACTGAAAGTCCCTACTTCACAGCTCTGGCATCCTGTTGCTTGGTTTGTATATTGTCCTCCCACACAAGGAACTGAAATAATGAAGTTAACATAGTTTCATCGTTAACTCTTCTTAATTAATATATGATAATATATACTACCAAACCTCCAGATTTGATGGATTAATTCAAATTCCAACTTACTCCAAGTACAGTCACTTGATGATCCTCCAATACCGCGAGCCACTGTTTTACCAGAGGGGCAATTAGAACACTGTGAAACTGTTCCTCCAGCGCTGTAAGTCCCTACTCCACAGATCATACATCCGAATACTTGGTATAGATAATGTCCTTCCACACAAGGAACTGAAATAATTAAATTGATATAGTTTGATTGTTAACTCTTCTTAATTGGTATTTGATAATATGTACTACCAAACCTCCAGATTTGATGGATAAATTTAAATCCCAACTTACTCCAAGTACAGTCACTTTTTGATTCTCCATTACCGCGAGCCACTGTTTTGCCAGAAGGACAATTAGAACACTGTGAAACTGTTCCTCCAGCGCTATAAGTCCCTACTCCACAGCTCTGACATCCTGTTGCTTGGTTTAAATATTGTCCTCCCACACAAGGAACTGAAAAAATGAAGTTAATATGATTTAATAATTTTTCATTCACTCTTCTCAATTGATATTTGATAATAATACTACCAAACCTCCAGATTTGATGGATAAATTCAAATCCCAACTTACTCCAAGTACAGTCACTTTTTGATCCTCTATTACCGCGAGCCACAGTTTTACCAGAGGGGCAATTAGAACACTGTGAAACTGTTCCTCCTGCGCTGTAAGTCCCAACTTCACAGCTCTGACATCCTGTTGCTTGGTTTAGATATTGTCCTCCCACACAAGGAACTGAAATATTGAAGTTAATATGATTTAATGATTTTTCATTCACTCTTCTTAATTGATATTTGATAATAATACTACCAAACCTCGAGATTTGATGGATAAATTCAAATCCCAACTTACTCCAAGTACAGTCACTTTTTGATCCTCCATTACCGCGAGCCACAGTTTTACCAAAGGGGCAATTAGAACACTGTGAAACTGTTCCTCCTGCGCTGTAAGTCCCAACTTCACAGCTCTGACATCCTGGCTTACTCCAAGTACAGTCACTTTTTGATCCTCCATTACCGCGAGCCACAGTTTTACCAAAGGGGCAATTAGAACACTGTGAAACTGTTCCTCCTGCGCTGTAAGTCCCAACTTCACAGCTCTGACATCCTGTTGCTTGGTTTAGATAATGTCCTTCCACACAAGGAACTGAAATAATGACGTTTACAGGGTTTACTAATGATTTTTTCACTATTCAATTCTAAAGCAGCAAACCTAAAATTTAATGTAAGAGGTTTATTTCATAAATCGACTTACTCCAAGTACAGTCACTCTGTGAACTACCATCACCACGTCTCACTGTTTTACCAGAAGGACAATCAGAACACAATGAAACAGTTCCTCCAGCGCTGTATGTTCCTTGTGCACATAGTGTACATCCGTTCACTTGGTCAAGGTAATTACCGCTTACACAGGGAACTGGGGTAGTTTTTATAGGAGCTAATATCTGAGGAGCTAATATCTTTACCATAACAGCAAAAAACAAGCAACAGAATGTCCCTCTGACATCCTGTTGCTTGGTTTAAATAGAGTGCCCCGCACAAGAAGGAACTGAAATTAATGTTATTTGCATGGTAGGTACTATAATAGGTACTATAATATTTAATACTCTATAATCTATATTCAACGATCGATCCGGGAAAAATCTAGTAAGGAAGGCTTTAGATTGATTAAGATTGACGAAGATTGAAGAGGGTGTTCAAAATATTCGCTCTGATCACATTTATCTACTACATATAAAGGAACATAAGCTCTTCAATGTTTATAAATCTCATTTTATTCCTTATTTCTTATATTCGTCACGACTGAATTAGATTATCACAACTATTAAAAGTTGTTTTTATTTGATGCCACATTCCAGTTGGACTATGAATTCTTCGTTAGTGTTGTTCGGATACAACGATCTTAACAAGATTATACACTGTACATACATTTAGATTCGTCAATAAGAAGGGCCAGGCAGATACAAATTCAATTGATTTCTATTACTGAATTTTCAAGACAGAAGTAAGTTTAATGAGTCAAAAATTCTGATCTCAGTTTTAATTGTGGCCCCAGCACCCTTTTTACCAGTCCAGTTGATCATTGACTTTATTGAATCAATACAGCTCGAAACATCGTACATTAAGTTTATCAAATATTCTGACTTACTCCAAGAGCAGTCATTTACTGATCTGCCATCACCAGGTGCCACTGTTTTCCCAGAGGGACAATTATAACAGCTTGAA
Source organism: Bolinopsis microptera (assembly GCF_026151205.1). NCBI lineage: Eukaryota > Metazoa > Ctenophora > Tentaculata > Lobata > Bolinopsidae > Bolinopsis > Bolinopsis microptera. The sequence continues at coordinate 15,187,482 of NC_087076.1, read as the reverse complement.
GTTTGTACTCCAGGGCTGTATGTTCCTTGTGCACATGGTTGACACTCGTACGATTGGTCTAGGTAGTTGCCACCATCACAAGGATCTGGGATCGGAAATATTAGGGTCTCAAAAGAAAAGAGTTAAAGAGTTAACAACTTAACTATATGATACAAAGTCTGTAGGATTTCTTAATTCTACTGCTAAATTCCACACATTTCGCAATTTATGTTTGTCGTCTTTTCAACAAAAAACTCAAATAATCGGAACTGGAAGGTAAATAACCTACCCCACGGCTTGCAGTCATCTACACTTTTTCCCTGACCGGGCTTAACCGTAGTTCCACTAGGACAGCTAGAACAGGTCTGCGATACCCCTTTAGCATTGTAAGAACTCTGTCCGCATATCGTGCAACTTGTACCGTACGCAAGACGGTATCCTCCAAGACAAGTAGTACAACCATATGTTGCCTAGAGGGGGATCAATACTTATGTTTCTAAGATGGATTTTAATTTTGGTTATTTGAATTATTTACATGTTCCTAGTACGAAACGTGTTGATAGTCGATCAAATTTAACCAAGGGCTACAAATTAACAAAATTCCATTGGTTTACGATGCAAGAAATGGTCAAGAAGTCGTCAAGAAGTTTCAGTTTCCTCACCTCTAACTTTTTAGAATAGCCTGGGCAGGGATCATTGTACCGGTACACCGTTCCTACCTGGATTTCACAATAAAACCTGTAGTCACACAAATCTTGTATCACTGCCAACGCATTAGATAGAGCTGGACAAGCCAGGTTACCAGGTGCATAGTATTTCGCAGCAACGAAGATGATGAAATTGCCGCTGCAGCCACTGGCTCCTACCGTTTGGGAGTCAGCAGCATCTAAATCTGAAAATTGAATGAAGGAGTACATTAGTTTTAGTTAATTGATTTATGTAAGGTCAAACATTTTCCTTTAAAGAAAGTCAAGATCTAAAAACGTGATGACGTCATCAAGTGGTGATAATGTCAAACAATATTTTACATAGTCGAAGCTAAATTTCAACAAATGCTTTCAAGTTTACAGAAATATTATTTAATTTTTTCAGTCGATTTGGTCAAGACTCAAGGTCGAGAGACTCTGCAAAAATTCAGGCTCAATATTAACATTGTTTTTGAATATGGTGATTTTTGGATATTTTACAGAATTTCATACAGAATCGCTGCCGTGTTTTTAGTGCAAAATTCAAAAATCTTTTAACTGGGGTATTATTTTTTGTCATCGAAATAAAATATTCAATATGTTTTTTTTATATGCACAATTTTTCAAATTTGAATTCATAAGCAGTTTTCATTGTTCTATATGCGTGTTTTTATTTATGTTGCTTACCGAGTCCTTTTGAAGGTTGTAATAAATTCAAAAGTAGCAACCAAGCCTTTAAGACCATTGATTTCATCTTTTTACCAAACTAAAAACAGAATGCAGTGTAATATTTTACACAAATCCAGAAATTATATATTTTAATTATTCACAATACATTGAGAGAAAAAATGTCAAAAGAAATCTTACAAATAAACATTTTGGACAAGAAGTCGTTTTACTTGCAAAAGAAGTATCACCATGTTGTTAAAAAAACGTAATATGACGCGAAAAAAAAGGTTACTCGATTCGAAATCTAACTGAGTCGTGGCTCAATAGTCGAATATCTTAATTAAGTTATTCGCTTAAAGTTAAGGTTTTAATAATCGTACAGCTAGTCAGATACCACATTCCTTATTTTAACCTAAACTAATGTAACCACGAACAAACCTTTTGAAGGAATCATATACAGTTCACTATACAGTACAACCAAATATCGTATCAAACGTTTAAAAACGTTGGTTGCTAAAAAACGCAAAAGGTGTCTTTCAGTAGCAGGTGATACAAATGATCTGCAGGCAGACAGTTAAGAGGAATGCCTCAGTACCTGATAACATACAAGAGGTTTTGGGTCTTACCTTACCGGATAGCAAAGTTTATTATAGTCGCTTTATCAGTCATTTGTCACAGTATCGTATATTAAAAAGGGAGTTGCTGTGGAAAAAGAACATGGTCGGTCCTCCTGGGAGTCATGAGTCGGTCTTCATACAGAACTGAGGACCACCGTTTTGTAGCCAGTAGCTTGGGGAACAAAAGGATATCAGCAAAGTAGCAAGGACCTTGTACTAATGCTCGGAAACTTTCCTGTAATGAGACAGCACACGGAGAACCAAGTATCAAGGGGATTTACATTGGTAGAGCGTCAAGTGGCACTGGAGAGAGAGAGAGAGAGAGAGAGAGAGAGAGAGAGAGAGAGAGAGAGAGAGAGAGAGAGAGAGAGAGAGAGAGAAAAAAAAAGAGGGGGGTGCCCCAATAAAGGTTTTTGTAATCGGGCGGTTGTAATTAAATTGTCTAAAAACCATTTCTCTGTTGTTTGGAGCAATGCCAAATACAATTTAAAGGTGAGGATAATAGTGACAGTGTGTCACAGCGTGTATAGTGAAAAAGTCACAAATGATATACTCTGACTTTCATGAATGATAATTTAAAAAAGGCAGAATTAGTATCTTAATTCTCCGTTTTTGGTTTTAATTTTCTGTCTGAATCAGAATGAATCTATTTCCCACCAATTTTGAATTTTGAAACTTATAAATATAACTAGATAACGACCGAATTTCCGATTTGGTTCGGGTTTCGGCTGATTTTAACCGGTTTGGTTCGGTACGGCAAACTTTATCAATTCCAAGAAATGAAAACCGCGGTAAATAAAAAAAGCTTTTCACAGCAATAAACGTTTTTATGACATACTACAGAACAAATTTCTATACAAAAAATGCGAAATTAGCGGGCTGTAAGATAACAATAAAAGACAAAAATTCTGTTGGAACGTTCCACTTCCAACAAGCTCACGTCACGCGTGTACTTAGACTTTACCGTACATTTACTCGACGTGTTCATACATTTTTAGTGGTTGGTTTAACCACTAAAAACTTAATCCACATTACGGATCACTTCTTGAAGGCTTTCATTTTCAGATAGCTATACTTTATAAGAAAACACAAAATAATCATTATAACATTTAATTTAGTGGTTCACCAGAAAAGCATATTTGTTGCTCGGATCGTAAATCAGCATATTTATTTACTACCCCAATTTGTGGAGCCCTCCCAAATTCACTTTTTGAATTTGGGTATGTCTGTTGTTAAGATATCCGAAATACGAAATCATAGTATTTATTTACTTGGGTTACTTGGGTTGGGTTCCGAGCTAGAGTGCTACCAAGCCAAGAATGTCTTGCATCTCCACCGCCAAGTAGTAGCGCGTCAGAGACACGTGCCACCGGCCCACTCCAGCATTGAGTTCCTGTTCTGTCCAGTGTACCCAGGTGTTGGTGGAGTGTCAGGGAATTCATTGAGGAAAGCATCAAGAGCAGGTTTGAAAGTGGTCAAGGTAAGGAGGGACTTGATGCTAGGAGGGACCACGTTGTACAGTGCAGAGGCTCTAGAGGCAAAGGAGTTGAACCTCAGGTTATTGACACTAGTGTACTTGGAGGATCCTAGTGGTCGTATGCACGTAGTTCCGTATCGTGAGGTCTCGCGGAAGTTGATGTTCATACTGTTTGGAGCGAGATTGTTATAGATCTTCCAAACTAGGATGATAGTGTATCTCTCACGCCGCCTTTGAAGGGAGTACATAGACAGGTGAACATAACTACAGGACAATAATCACTAATCAGACAGGTTGATCACAGTAATTGTACGAACACAAAACCACTACACAGTCAAACTACTTGTTGAAGTGTGTAGATGATAGACAAATTCTAATCAATGAAACATCAAGATGAATATTATTTATAAGTAATTGTATTTGTATGGAAATTTACATCCAGTGAACTGAGATAGTGATGAATTAAGTCTCACCTGGGTTGACACACTTAGGACGGGTGGATTGGTGAGAGAAAAATATTCCCTGCTCACATGTGATCTCCTTACTCCCCATCAAGGAGTAACCTGGCTGACAGGACACTGAGATCGTGGTCCCGTATACGACAAGGAAACCCGAGTTAGTGATGAGATAGTTCTCTGTCAGCAATCTTTTGCATTGATCTGAGGGCCAGAATGAAAATTAAAGATGGGAATAAAAATAACGAAATGATTCATATTTTGGGATCGGGACTTTTATAATTTAATTAAATTGAATGCAACAATAATTGTTCTTCAAAACAATAGAGAATAATTGAAACAGACTTTAAAGAATCAAATTATATCAAGAGGGCCTTTATTTCTACCCAGTACGGGTACCCATACGATCTGCATTCACTATTTAACAAACCTATGGTGCAAGTAGGAAGTTGCTCCATGGCGAAGACTACTCCCCTCATATGTGCCCTGTTTCCCTTTTCGTACACATTTTGGACACATTTTGTACGATAAAACTTACTTTGAATTTTAACATTTAACTTATAAATACAGGCAGGCCCTTCCGATATCTATTCGAAGAGCCCTACACCAAGGGTAAAGACTAAAGAGTCAAAGCTCTTGAACAAGCCTGTCGCTCACCCGACTTACAGTTAAACGATGGAACATTGACAAATCTTAATTTTACTGTATATAAAGCGAGACGATATATACATTTATAAATGGATGTATCCGTGCCATTTTACTGATTGATTGGGAACCAGCTTTGTTTACTGGTTAATGTTTACTCAAGAATTTATACATACAATAATATATACAATAATTATATACCTAAATCCGCTAATAAGATTTCATTAATTATTGAATACAGGCGCTGCTTAGATAAATGCAATGCCTAGCAACCAACTCTTGCACTAAAAATAAGCTTTAAAACAGTCTGAAGACTATCCAGTCCTGTATAGAAAGTTAAAAGCCTAGTAGGCACCCGCTTAGCACTAACTAAAACTTCACTCACACTGAAAAACAAGCATTATCACACATGTACTGATAAATACACTCAATTGCGACTACAGCTGAATATCTGTCCCTCCTTAAGGGGAGATACACCAAAAACGTTTTTGCTCCGAACATCGATTTTATTTTATATTATGGTTAAATAGACAAAAAGAATAAGATTGCACACCTTCAAAATTTTCTAAAAATATTCCCTCATCGAGAAAAAAAATATTTTTCTTTTTCGAAAATTTTTAAAATTTGGAGAAGTCTGTCACTGTAATACCGATAGTTCAGCCATTTTAAACATTTTTTCGCTGTTTTTTTTTACTGAATATTACTTACAATCCGTACAAGAAGCAATTGAACGGATTATATAATTGAACGATAAATGACGAAGTTACAGACCAAACAAGGTCGAAAAAATAAAAATTGAAATTTTTCCCACTTCTAAAGTTGTACATTTCACCAATCACCCGGGTCAGCAGATATCGCTTCAAAAATTCTTGTGAGTGTAGCTGATGATCATATCAAACTTTTTGGAACAGGATTTCTCTCAGATTTGAGTTTTAAGCTATGCAATGTGGCCTCAAACGACTTAGTAAAATTCATCGTAAAAAAGGGCAAAAAAGGCAGATTCAAGGCTTAAAATGCCTATAACTCAAAAAGTATCAGTTTTTTTTGAAATAATTTTTACAGGATCGTAATCAGCTTGGTAAGACGAATCTTTTAGTATGACATTTATAATATTTAAAGACACAAAATTTGTAAAAAAATGTGTACAATTTGTACAAAATTTATACAAGGGGGGACCCTTGTGTTCGAGCTAGAAAATTATTTAAGACAATTTGTCTTCTAAAAGCACCTATTTGGTACTAAAAGATTCGTCTTACCAAGCTGATTACGATTCTGTAATAATTATTTCAAAAAAAAACTGATACTATTTGAGTTATAGGCATTTTAAGCCTTAAATCTGCCTTTTTTGCCCTTTTTTACAATGAATTTTACTAAGTCTTTTGAGGCCACATTTCATACCTTAAAACTCAAAACTGAGAGAAATCCTGTTCCGAAAAGTTTTATATGATCATCAGCTACACTCACAAGAATTTTTGAAGCGATATCTGATGACCTAGGCGAGTGGTAAAATGTACAACTTTGGTGGTAGGCAAAAATCCCAATTTTTCTTTTTTCACCTTGTTCGGTCTGTAACTTGGTCATTTATTGTTCAATTATATACTCCTTTAAAGGGTTGTCCTGTACGGAGTGTAAGTAATGTTCAGTAAAAAAATCAGCCAAAAAACTTTTAAAATGACTGAACTATCGGTATTACAGTGATAGACTTCTCCAAATTTTAAAAATTTTCGAAAAAGAAAAATTTTTTTTTCTCGATGAGGGAATATTTTTAGAAAATTTTGAAGGTGTGCAATCTTATTCTTTTTGTCTATTTAACCATAATATAAAATAAATCGATGTTCGGAGCAAAAACGTTTTTGGTGTATCTCCCCTTAATGTAAAACTTTTTGTCCGGCTCCGCTAAAGCTTTAGCTCTCATGCTGGCAATCAGCTCCTTTCGGGCTTCCCGCTGCTCCAGTGATCTGTCAGGGCTCAAAAACACAGTCTTAAACTTGGCTGATTGTCGCAATTTCCGAGCGTTTGCTAAGATTTGATGTACGATCAAGGAGCTGGTCAGGCAGACTTTCACTGGGCGAGTACAGGTAGAAGTTTTCTTCTTGCCGAGTCGCTCTACTTCCACCTTCGGTTTCTGCCCTATTTCCTCTAGAACCTCGCCGATTCTTACCTCTAACTCTTCCTGCTCCTCCTCCGGCAAACCGAAAACAAGAAGATTTCGACTACGGTCCTCTTCTGCGACTACGGTCTTCACAACATTTTTTAGGGCTTCTGGGCAGATAACTGGGGCAGTTACCGTCTGTGAATTGCTGACAATTGCGCTGTAAGAGAGGAGTGGTGACGACAATAAGTCCGTAAACTATCTCGACATCAACATCTCGATGAATAACTCCGGACACGTCGCCACCAAGCTTTACAACAAACTTGATGACTTCAACTTTCCTGTGGTCATGTACACCTTTCCTAACAGTAATATTTCCTCTTCTGTTGGTTATAATGTTTTTTACGGTCAGGTCCTTCGTTACTCTTCCATTATCTCTGACCTTGATTCTTTTCTGTGTTCTACCAACACCCTTTATAGGACACTTCTTTCAAGATGTTATAATGACAGACTCCTGAAGAGTAAATTCAGAAAGCTTCTGAAAGACCGACCTAGTATTCTGTACAAATACAGTATACTTGATGTCAGCGACATCCTTGACATCACATTTAACGTGAACAGGTGATCACTGACGAGTGATTGCTAGGGGGTCTTGGCACATTAAACCGGTACAGGTATTAAACCCCCGAAACCGGTGTGCCAAGTCATCTGCTGATGATGTTCACATAACATTATTTCCTCTCTCCTTTATTCCTTCCGTCTTTTCTTAAACTTACAGTTCAGTTACTTTATTTCACCAGGTCTACCTAAGGATCAATTATTCTTTGGTGGGGTTTCACTTCTGGTATTGGCTTCATTCCCGTTCCTTTTCCTTATTCTTTATACTTATTTTTTTTATATAGTTTAATGAGATTAATCTCCTCTTTAAATGAATCAGCGACTGAGGTTTCCACGATTTTCTTCATAGATTCCAGTTTCTCGGACTGACACTGAGAGAGCTCCTGCTGAACGCTGATGAGAGTTTCCTGGTTCTGAATCAACTTTGCCTGAAGAGTTGTGCAGCAATTTCGGTACGACTCCAAAGTTTCCATTAAATAGCCAATGTACTCATAAGACCGACTACAAATGCCAACAAGTTCTGGCTTATTCACTGATTTCGCAAACTTCGGATCTGCTATGTCCGTCATCTTTCCGTACGGTTTGCCAAAGTTCCGCAACTGCTCTTTGCTCCAAGAATAAATCTCATCCCACCTGTAGTTAATACTTTCCAAGTCCATCTTTTCCATGATTACAGTTAAAGTTACACAATACAAGACGAGCGACAGGCTGAGCGGTGTCGTGATAACAGTAGAGATAAGCCTTGCGATAAGAGAGCAACAAATCAGCAGCAAATGTGAATGTGCTATTACTGAACTGAATGTGCTATTACTGAACTCCACTGCATCAACTTTAACGCGACTTTCCGCAAAAATCGTAAAAGATGTACAACTGAAACATTTTTTGACTGGGTCAAATGTTTTAATGGCCTCCAAATCAGCATGAAAAAATAAAAATTGGCAAAGGAATAGGAGTTTTAGAGCCCAAAATTTGGACCCCCAAGTGGTGTCAATGTATTGTTTTTGTATATTATTATTAGAGCTTTAGCCACAGGTAGGTTAGTCTGCACGCGAATTAAATATGTAATAATTATTTTAGTCTCTTGAGTCTTCACACCATACGGGTTCCTGCTATAGTATCCATAATCTCTGAAATTTCTGTGCAATTCTAAGAATTGAATTACGTGAGTTATTAAAGGGTTGCGTGTGGGCAGTTACTTTTGGGCCACCCAGTACGTTACCGGTAACTCGTATGCATTATATGATTATATTTGCAGTACACAATTTCATACTTTTATCTTTAGCAAGGTTATAGACAAAAGAATAGGAGACAGCATTCTTAGAATTTCAATTTAGGCTTTAGATTTTTTATAATTAACGTTGGAAGTGAGGTAAAATTAACGTTAAAATAATGGCGTTATTTTAGCAAAGGTTAACTGCGTCGTTGCCTAGGAACAGCTTTACCTGGGAATCTCAATCTATTATGTTCATAAACATAATAAACCGAATAAAGATGCGGCAGAATGACAGGCTAAGCGCCGCCCATTAATTTAGTGTATGTGTCGAACTTTAGTTCATGACCGGGCTAGGAATGAAAATGAACAGTGTTTGTGATCTTTCTTGACCTAATTTGTAATTAATATAAAAAACATATATGATCCAGATCAAATTATGACTCTGCAAAATGCAGCTGCAGAAAACGTGTAAACTAATGAATCATCTACAACTTTGATCGAAATTGAGAATAAATTTTCACATTCCAGGAAAGACCAGGAGAAAGGTTTTAAATGCGAACACGTACCTAATGTAAAAATAGCTCGAAGGCTGGTAAGTGGTAACTTCGTGCTAACGTCATACCCAGAATCCGTTGAAAAATGATCATGACCGGAGTTTCCTCTGAACCGCTATAAACCAAAAAACAGAACTCATGTTTAAAAACAAAAATCAAAGATCGAGATGGCTCATTATCAAGGGCAAAAAAATTTCGTCGCAGGTACACCACAAGAAAACTCAAATAATTTATGTGCGTTATTTCCTTTATCAGCTTCTTTTTTAGCTTTATATTGGTCAAACTCCAACTAATTACAGGAAGATGAGAAATTATTAATTATTAAAACTTAAAACTTATACAAATTTTGAAATTGTTGGCCAACAATTGAGTTGCACTATTCACTAATCCTGCAACATCGTTTTTTGCACCTAAGGACCACTTGTAATTTAACCTGTAAGTGTAACCAGCTAACGTTCAGTTTACAGATACACTCCGTTATGGCCAGAAAGCAGTAGTCCCTAGCTTGTCAACGTCCAGTAGCCAAAGGAATCAATCGATCTTTGACAGCTCATTTGTAGTGATGGGGCCTCGATTGTGGAACATCATTCCCGCAAACCTGCACCTTATCGAGGACCCCCTACGCTTCAAGTCATTGTTGACGGAATTTGTTACATCATCCGGACGAACCTCCTGTTACTGGATATTGTTGCCAGAACGGGAATTCGTTATTGAACTGGAGCGCAGAAAAGACAGCAACTTCGCTGCACGGGTGGTCAGCCGTTCTGATGACCCGATAGAGGATCTATGAAGCAACCCCAAGTAACCCAAGTAAGTAACGCTGTATTATGACTTTAAGAATTAAAAATTATTTTGTTAATTTGAATGGCCTTTAGCATGTGGAAAAGCTTTTAAAAGTTTGGAAAAGTTGGTCAGTCACAAAAGCAAAAAGACACTTAAATGACGATAGACATTGGCCTGGTCAGATCCGCTGCAAGAAGTAAGAACTTTCAGTTCTGATTGCAAAACAAGATCGTGACGGTCGGAAAAGATCGTGACGGTTGGAAACGATCGTGACTGTATAGGGATGGAAAATTGACATAGAAAGAAAAAAATGCAAATTCAATTAATCTCGAGGAGTGCATATCATCGCATCGTCGGTAACTCACTTTAGCTTTAGTGCTAGGGTAATATAAATATAAACTAATAGGGAATAAAAAACCCTTCTTATTTATAGTTATACTAGATACGTGACTGGTGACGTGTCACGTTATCGATTACATAGGTAACGTGTCACGTCACGTCCTGGTATAAAGCCACAGACCCTCGTACAAGTTGCACAACTTTCTCAACCATCAAACTCTTTCGACTTTTTCCCTTTTATTTTCTGAACCATCCTTCATGGCTGATCTCTGTACGAATTTTAATTGAATAAATTTTGTTTGTGTGCAAATATGTGCGATAACGCGGATAAATGTCAAGTTTAGTGCGAATATATCAATATATGCGTCCAACGGCTAAAAGTGCGATTCTGTACCCGTCGCACATATATAAATAGAGTGTTGCCTCTAATATTTACAACCTTGCAGTTAATTGTTTAAATTCATAGTTGGTTTGTGCGTAATTTTTTCGGGAAAAGTACGTAATGTGCGTTTGCCTTAGATCTTGCAGGCGATCCTAGGTTTGGATAAAAATTTAAAATTTTTTTATAAGCTTCTTAAATGCGTGAATTTAGGTCGTTTCAATTTGGTGTGTTGTGTTTTTAAAATGTGTAAAGTGCGCACGAACCAACTATAGTTTTTTAAACACACATCACACGTAGAGTATATAAACACATCACACGTGCAGTAAAAACACACGTCACGCACAGTAAATAATCGTCACGTACAGTAAATACACGTCACGTACAGTCTAAACACACGCCACACGTAGGTTTGGATAAAAATTTAAAATTTTTTTATAAGCTTCTTAAATGCGTGAATTTAGGTCGTTTCAATTTGGTGTGTTGTGTTTTTAAAATGTGTAAAGTGCGCACGAACCAACTATAGTTTTTTAAACACACATCACACGTAGAGTATAAAAACACATCACACGTGCAGTAAAAACACACGTCACGCACAGTAAATAATCGTCACGTACAGTAAATACACGTCACGTACAGTCTAAACACACGCCACACGTGCAGTAAAAACGCACATCACACGTGCAGTAAACAAACACGTCACGTACAGTAAGCAATCGTCACGTACAGTAAACAATTAGTTTACTATCATATAATATTTGATAATCAAAACATTAGGAACGAGAGTTGCACAAGTTATTTAAACTTTTGAGATACCGTTAGGCAAGAAATGTCATTATACCAGTCTTAGGCAAGAAATGTCATTATACCAGTCTTAATAAAGCTGTAAGTACGATAATTATTTTGTACCCTATTCTTTTTACTCAAGTCATAAGCAACAATTCAGGAATAAAAATGGCGGACCTTCCTCCGGAAGAGAGTCCCTCCAGTCCTGGAGCTGGTAAAACTCTACCTCTATAAGGATCAAGACCAGGGAAATCTCGCAGGATGGGAAGACTGCAACTGGCTATCATCGGTGGCATTCTAGCATTAGTTCTAGCGGGTGCTCTTATTGCTGTTGCACTTGTATCGGTACGCTCTGGTTCCGAAATAGGTGTTAGAAAGTATAACTTTGAAACTAAACAAACAGCTAAAATTATCGGTGATCGAACCTACATTGTGAACACCATCCATGGACATATTAAAGGGCCAGTCATTCACGTGAAAAAAGGTGAGACCCTCTCTGTGAATGTGAAAAACGGGCTAACAGATGGTGGATTGACCATCCACTGGCACGGATTTCACATGAAAGGACAACAAATATATGATGGCGTTGAAGGTGTTACACAGTGTCCCATAGCCCCAGGGGAATCGTATCTGTACCATTTCGTGGTCAATGAACAGCCCGGTACCTACTGGTACCACTCCCATAATAAGTGGAACCCATCTGGCCAAAAATTTATCAGGGGACCTCTAGTCGTTCATGATATCGACGCAACCATCAATCATGACCAGGCTGGGCTCAAAGATTCATACCAAATGGGGAATGAAATAATTCTTTTCTACAGGGACCTCTATCCAAACTATTTAGGCTTCGACTTCCCATTGTTGCAGAGTTCCAAAGTTAAATTTTCTGATAAGAGTTTCGAAGGATCTAGTGGAAGCGGAGTGTTTGCATGGGCATCTGGGGTACTAAATGGAGAAGAACAGCATGAAATGAAGATACGAAATGGTGAATACAGGTTTCGAATCATAAATGGTGGTGACAATTTTGCCTACTTCTTTAGTATTGATGGATACAAGCTACCGTGGTTGCCACTGATGGACATTCTGTAGAACCCTTTGAAACTGATGTCATACAGGTTCATGTTGGAGAGAGATATGATGTGTTAGTAACTTTTAACATAACGAATCCGGCTGAAAATATTTGGGTTAGAGCAATGACAACGTCAAAGAACCAAGACAAAGGAATTTTGGGTATCTTAAGAGTGAGGAAAGACAAATCCGTAGATTACAACGACTTAGTTCCCCCAGGCAAGCATCTAAAAGTCAACATGAAAGAGTTGGAAATCCTTAATTGTAAATATTTCGATGAACCCGATTTTAGGTGTCATCCTGTTACCGATCTTGTTCCAGCTGTGCTACAGGATTCACTTGATTCAGCAGAAGAGTTTCATACGGTTGATTTCGATTTCTTGGGAGGATGGTTCGTCTCAATAAATAAGAATGCATTTACCCAGAATATACTCTCACAAAAACCGAGTATTATGGCGTCTGCTACATATGAACTGAGCCCGCACTCGCTAGTCCTATCTTTACCTACGAATAAATCAGTCACCATAGTTCTTAGAAATAAAAATTTCGGCAATCACCCGATGCATCTTCATGGACATACCTTCGAGGTTTTAGAGATCGCCACCAGAGGAACTGCAACGTGTGCTAACAAAGCGTGTCCACTTCTAGACCCAGCAACAGCATTTTCAAAGCCAATAGAGCAGCTGATGAGGAGACCAACTCAGGGTGTTCTGAAAGACACTGTCATCATGCCCGCTGGAGGAGCTGTTGCCCTAAGAATTAACACTGACAATCCTGTCGTCTGGTTTTTTCACTGTGACGCGCATGTACATCTGCTGGAAGGAATGGGTTTTGTCATTAACTAAGGAAACTATATGTTTTCCCAAACTGAATTCCCGAAAGATTACCCTTCCTGTGATTTGTCCGGCAAATTGCAGACGCCCCACTCAGTGACCTGCGATTGTACTGAGCTAGCTGAGAAGAAAAGATTCAGAGCTGGTCTTCAATTTAAGTGCAGCTCGTCTTGGTTGTGTGGTGGGTAAGCTGTACATTATCGGTTTAAAATCTTTTGGAGACAAAACCACTAGTATTTTCTTCAAATTTCATTGTATTGTTGCAGTATTTTTGGTTATTTCTAGTAAGTTTTTATACTGATACAAATTTATTTTATCTAGATGTTTGTTTTATTCGGGGAGTTCACCAGAAGTAAACTCGGCACTAACGCCTCAACAATTTTATTTACATCAATCATAGAAAAATATAAAAACGTACAAAAGCACACAAATATGATCCGTATGAAAATGGTGAGTGAGGAGTACCCCTGGCGACTTCATGGTATTTTGTTCAAATTATGTTTCTTATTATAATCTTAAATTAACATAGTTTTTATAAGAAAATTTAGATAAGGTGTAAATTTAAAAAGTTTTTAATCGAGTTAGTCGCCAGAAGCGCTCATGCATGTGTTGGTAGAAAATTCTGTCACAATTGAAATCCATTCAATATAATATAATCAATAATATATAGGTATTTTTTGGAACATTACATGTGTTAACATTCGGTCAGTGATATAAAAATTGCAGAGTTAATTATCGCGTTAGGCAACTAGTTCTCCGTGTACATTAAAGTCGGAATTTTGTGATTTATAGAGGACTGACGGAGTCCACAAATATTTTAAGGTAAAATTTTCAATTTCCCAGCTATGCTATGAAGTTCTCCTCGTTTTTGTATTTTAATCAGGACCTCTTTTGTATGATTTTTGAAGATGCTCAATATTGAGTGATATGCTGATGGTGGGGTTGGTTCTGCTTTTAAAATCATATTATACAACAGTGGTCCTTTGAAGAAGACGGAATTCCTGTAAACAATTGACCCGTAAATTTCCAGCCATTCTTTATTTTCCTCAAAGCTGATGGTATTAGGTTATCCGTTATGGAGTGTTCTGAGGAAACGTTCCATGCACTGAGTTTAGTTAGAGAGGAGATTACTGAATTTAAAAAGCTTGTGCAAAATGGCTGAACATTCTGCAATGTCATTTACCTTACAAGACATATCTATAACGTACGAAATGTGGCGGTTTTCCGAAAATTTCGCCATATCTTCGGACCGCCAAAATTTCGGTCGTCGTAATAGAATCCGTCGCATTATCTTTTAGCTTATTTCAATGACTGTGCCTTCACTGCTTTATTTTGTTTCTAAAAAGTAATATCAAGTAAAATTTTTGCTTCACAGGAGATATTGTGGTCTTTTCTATTGAATATAACTGTAATACATTGATGTAAAGTTTATTTGAATTTTGAAATAAAATAAATAAATTCTGGCATCTTGGGACAAATTATCACCCCACCAATGACGAATTGAATGTCAAGCAATACAGTTTAAATTTGCATTAAAATACATGTATGTGCTAACATGAAAGTCTTACAGTCTTAATACAGACTAAGTTTGGACATGATTTTACCGAATTTCAGAAATTTCCTTACTGCTTACTGTCACAAAAAATGATGAAAAATACCCTTATTTTCTGTGACGTCCGAAATTTGACGGTTTTTGTTCAATTTCGCCATATTTTCGGACCGCCAAAATTTCGGTCGTCGCAAATTAGGCCGCCATAAATATGTCTTGTAAGGTATAAGGTTTTTAAAATTGTTGTTTCATTGAGACAGATTAAGTAGAATTTCTGGTATTTATCGATGGTATCAATTATTTTCGTAAGATTTTTATCTGATAAACAGATAACTCTTTTAACGAATTATCGGAGATCAAGAGGTATTATGTGATATGTATCGCACATGACCAAACATTCTAACATTACAGATAAAATGTTTAAGTGTCATGTAATAACTGTTACTCAACATCATGCACTCTACTTTGTACTTCAGCTGTACATTATTCTGCACACAAATCACTCCTCGCGTGCAGTCTATTCGATTTTGCGAATTTGTACATTGTTGTTGTATTATAATAGTTACAAGTTTAATGATCGGGAGATTGTTTATTAGCCGCATATTACATTGTACGTACAACACACCACACTGAACCAAATGTAAAATGTGCTCAAGAACTCTTTATAAGAAATATTTAGTATAGTATTATGCTCAGAGTTCAGACCCCAATAGTTCAAATGTAAAATCAGGTACCTGACCTAAATGCTTCACCCTGTAGTGTTCTGAGAAAGCTTCTTCTTGGTAGCTTGGGCATGGGTCTGATCCAGTGTTAGTAAATTTTGTACAGTTCTCGGTATGGCAACTTATTTTGCTGTATATTTTATATGATTTATAGTTTTTTATTTGTTATTATTTTCCGGCGTATAATTTCGTTTAACAAAGCAGTTGCTTGAAGAAATATTTGACTTTCAACATATAAAAGTTACGCTAGTTCGTAGCGTATATGTGCCAGATATGATAAATTCATTCGTTAAAGTTTATTCATTAAATTTGTTTCGTTATGTGTTATTCTCGCTACTGTAAGCTAGTTCCAGACTGAATTCCTTCACTGAAGTCATTTTTCATTAAGTCACTTCTTCCTTGGCTAAAGTCATCTTCTCGATCTTTAAACATTGGCCTCAAATCTAGACACACAAAATACAAATGTAGTTGTAAACTACAATAATTATAAAAAGGCTTCGTACTTCACTGCTGTAAGATTAGAAATGATTACAACCATCCTGAATTTTCAATTCGAATTACAATTTCTCTCTCCTGACTCCTGAGCATGTGTTATCAATGTCACGGTGATACTTAATTACATGCTCTACTTTAAGCCTAACAGTTGAGTGGTAGCTGTAACTGAAGTTCCGGTGAGAAAATATAACGTTCCTTCATGCAGTGAAATGTAAATGATATGGACACAATTCGAGACACGATAATATCGTGTCTCGATTTATCGTGACGATAATAACACAGCAATTATCAACCTACGTTCAGAATACTTCGCAAAAATAGCAGCTTTTAGTTTTATGACAGCTTTGGATTGATTCATGTTACATTTTACACTTATAATTTTATAAGCTCAGGTGAACTTATTCAGTTTAAATTATATATATATATACTTCTGAAACAGGGAATTCAGGTACGTGTCTCTGCTTTCTTCCAGACAGGTGCAAATTCTAAAGTATGTGAGATCAAGAAAAGAGCTCAAAATATGCATCAAACTTGAAATGTCGTTTGCAGTATGTATGCTTCCCACTGCTCAGTGCATGACACATCCACAATCCGACGTATAAATAAATCCTGCGTAGTCTTTTCCAGACTTAATATATGCGACAGATCGATATTGGACATGTTGGCACTTGGCATTCTATGCTTTGCTTAAACAATAATATTCTTTGTTAAATTTACCATTTTGCCTTCAATCAGTAACAATTTTTGACTATAGTAATAGTTTAAAACTAAATGGCCGTTGATCCGTTTAGGGGTCGTTCAAATATTATGTAATCAGCTGAGGGGGGAGGGGGGTTCCCAAATGATTACGCTAGTGTAATTTTACCACAATAGCTATGTGTAAAACTGATTACGGAGGGGGGGGGGGGTTAAAAATTAGCCAAAAATTGATTACGTAATAAGTGAACGACCCCTTACTATTACTACTAGCAGGAACCCGTCTAAGTTCTAACTCTAAAGTGGTGTCTAGAGACAACATTTATTTATTTAGAGGTTTTGACACCACTTGGGGGTCCAAATTTCTTATTCATTGGCCAATTTTTAATTTCTTCAGTCTTCATACTGGTCAAAAGGCCATAAAAGCATTCGACCCAGTCAAAAATGTTTCAATAATATCTCTCACGGTTTTCGCGGAAAGTTGTGTTAAAGTTGATGACGTGGCATGTCAGTAAAATAGCAACAGATATATACAGATATATATCGTCCTAAGATGAGAAATACGTACGGTACCTACGTACCTTTAAAAATAGCTGTACGGTAGGTACGTACTTTTAAACTTGAGCTGAACGGTACAGTGCTTGCAATTGCAAAAAAAAATGCACAAACACCACGTTCACACGACAACTTTCATGGAAACTGAATTCGCTCGTCGCTGCATTTCAATTTTTACCAATTAGATTTAGTTTAGATTTACTCTAATAAGCACATTAAAATGTGATACTGATTTTATCTGTCACTGCTAATTTTTATCTCTCACTGTTAATTTATTATCTTAATAATTATGTTTCTCTTCGACTACTACCTCAAAGGTTCTGTATGAGTCAGAGTATAGGGTTTAATGTTTGCTGTTAGGATCTCAATGGAAATGGCACATTATAGGGCAGACGAATGAGGGTTTTTATAAAGTGTTCTGACCATCGCTAATCGAAATTGGAAGTTCAAAGTAACCGCAACTAGCACATTTATATGAGAATTGTGAACGATTGTAATATAAATCTGATTTTTGGTATTGTGATTTAGCGAAAAATTAAAGTGCGTTCGCAATGGCCATAATTTATAATTAATAATTATATACAACTAAACACAACTTATGAAGTTACAGTTATAGTCGAAATAATATTAATAAACTATGAAGATGGAAAAGGCAATTTATGAATATTTAATTTAGCCTGGGGTCCCCAGGTAAAAAATGTCTGGATTCGTGATGGTAAAAACACTTTAAATTAAATTTACATTATATCTTAATGTGACTCGGTATTATTTTACCTAAAGATTATATCATTATAGTCATCGACATGAATATATTAATATGATAGATATTTATATTATTACAGTTTGTTTTTAGATTGTTGTTATTTAATAAATATTGATTTAGAAGCCCGTAGTGGTACCCCTCAGAGTTTTCAAACACTTTCATTCGCAGCTGTCATTTAACACCCGGCTCTGACCCCATACGGCCCATACTGGGCTCCTGAGTGCCTTCCTAATAGCAAATATGAGATCAACTTTTTGGGGTGGTTTCTGAGAAACAACACATTCCTCCACATAAATGGAGAAATGGTTGTGGCAAACTAGTTCCCAGAAAATATTCATGATGGCCATAACTGTGGGGGTTACTATTAGTAAATAGACTTTAAACATAATCGGAGATACTTGAAAGACTTTCATCAGTATATTCGTAATCGTTGTCTGTCATCTAATTGTCTAGCTAATTTCCTTCTTTTGAGTTATCACATCCCAGGGACAAAAGGATTTCGCGATTATTTTTGCCAAAAATCGCGGTACCGCGAAATTTAACAGGCTATACATTAAACTATACATAAAATTTGTCGCGGAGAATGGGAAATTTCGCGATTTCGTACATGCCGCGAAATCCTTTTGTCCCTGTCACATCCCGAATGCATAATAGCAGACGAGTCAATTTTGGATAACAACATATTGTAATAGCTTCAGTTTTACTTGATTCAGCGGAAAACATCATCCGTTTCTCTATTTCAATTTGTAGAAGCCATTAGTAGCGCTTCATAATTAAATTATTATTGCTTCCTTCGTAAATTTCATGCACGCATTCAGAATCTAGAAACACTTTCAAGTTTTTCCAAGTTCAACACACATTCCTACATCATACATGTGTTGTAGTCATGCGGGCATACGAAACGAAACGAAACGAAACACTGTATTTACTACCCCGCTACTATGCGACAAAGATATTGTATAAAGATAACTAAATAATTTACACAATACGGTGCCCATGTCTGAGCGGCTCTCCTCAAATAACTTTCTCTTCTCTTCGGAGCAGAAAGTTAAAAACAAAACACGGGTCTCATAAATCAAAAAATACTAAATAATGTTAAGGAGATAATATCAGATTAACTGTCGCAAAAAATGGCCGTTAAAGTATACATATTACATAATTGATTTTATTGACACACCGATAAAAACCAGAAAAACAAGAAGTGGATACTCGAAAAAAAAAACACAAAAAACACAAAAAAACACATGCGGGCATATAAAATATAGTTGTCTTAGAGTCAAAATCAGTCTTTGCCAAATTCATGCGATTTGAATATAATACATTATTAACTCCAAAACAGAGTAAAATTTGGCTCTAGTTGCAGTTTGTAGAGGTGTTATAATCAACTGCTATAATCAAGTGTTATAAACATTAAACAAGCGTCATAATCAAGCTTGCCGACTTCATCTGGTTATTGTCCTTTCGTACACTCCGACTTGTTGGCATATACTGACCAAATATAATGGGATATAGATTTGATAGGCCAAAATATAACATAAACATCCTTTTAGTTGATCGGCCCCCTATAAATACAGTACATACATTATCAGTATTACAAATGTGCAATGTAGGAAAAGGTGCGAAATCTCCTTTAAGAGTATGACTGTTCACTGTTCCATTATACGATTTAGGTACAATGACTTTAACTATCATGTATATGTGCCTGAAAGTGTTTTAATATAGTAATCCTCTCGTGTTCTTTCCAGTATATTCTCATCATTCTTGATTTGAAATATTTCAAGCGATTATAAACGCATCGTTTGAGGTTTTATTGTGATTTCGTGCTCACTTTGAGTCATTTCGTGCTCACTTTGTGTCATTTTGTGCTCACTTTGTGTCATTTTGTGTCATTTTGACTGTAAATGTGGAAATTAGATTTTGACTTTAAGATCCCTAATAGTCTACTCCAAATGTTGCTTGGAGTATAATTAATGTTAATAATTAAGCCTACCATATTATACATGATCACACAAGTCACAATGTGACTGATCCAGTGACACGGAGCACGGTGCAAGTATATGTTATTAATACTGCTTACTAAAGGCTTCATGTCACCTTTTAGCTAGAAATTCTTCATTCTGTCAACACACTTCCCCTACCCACCTAACCCTTTGAGATTTTGCAATCTCGATCACACATCGTAACGTTTTAACTTCGGTTTTCTTCTATTCGTATTTTGTGGCGTACGCGTATTACTTCGTACGAGTGAAACTGGTTATGCTTTCTGCTCTTCCAACAAAACCCAACCGTCAACTACAGAACGGGATGGAAGGAGAGAAATGTATGAGATGTGGCAAAGGGGCCCAGCTTGCTCCGTGTTACACTCGACCAGATACGGGGGAGGTGTACCACTTCCAGTGCATCATGATCAGCGTACCACTGGAGAAAAGCATTGCTCTCGAACCAGTTACTGATGTTGAAAGGTACAGTAAACGACCTGGACCAGCTTTAACCGGTATTAAAACAATGGAACACTGGGACACAGTATTTTCTAACCGTATTCTGGGACTTTCTCACAATATTTGTGTTTAAACTAAAAAAGAGAAGTGTGAGACTTCAATTAATCAATTAGCAACAAAATTAGTTAATTGTAGTTAATTAGCAAAAAACTTCACAACTAAATTTAATATCTCAGTCTGGGAGAGTTCCAACAGTTCAGTTTGGAGCACATGAATACACTGAGAGCCCTCCATCACAGTCCTGGTTTTTCTTGGAGCAAACTGCTTGAGGACCACGCAAAGAAGTGGTAATATACTGCAATTAATCCTAAAATCAATCAAAGAAATGGTAATCTGTATACCACAATTATTGAAGTCATGGACTTGCCAATGCCAGTTACCATGTTAATAATCAGTTCCTGTGCTAAAAATGAACTCTCTGTCTTGAGTCCAAAGGTTTGAGTCGGTCAGGAAAACTTTAACCACCGCACCTCACACCAACACATGTTTCACATTAATCCCCTACAGGGTGGCACATATTCTGAAAATAAACGAGGGTAAAGAGCCCCACGAGCTCCAACTACAGCACGATAGTTATCGAGGAATGGGGGAGACTCTCTACGTGCAGGTGTGGGTATTATCATTATGATCATTTGTTAAACTAAATTCTAATATCATGATATAAACTCCTAATTCGTGGGCCCTGTACACTGTACAGTGTATATGAGTATTGAGTTAAAAGTAAAACCATTGAACTTGCATTTTCTCTTGGAACTATACCCAAACATTAAAGCAGATTTAAACCAACTAAACTTCACAGTCGTGTAATAGTACCCTGTCTACTCACGAGGCAGCTACGAGAGTAATCAATAACTGGTATGAGGAGGAGGAATTATTTGACTACGAAGCAAATGAGTACAGTAACAATTACTCACACTTCTGTCAACTTATCTGGAAGGGTAGGTAATGAGTACAGTAACAATTACTCACACTTCTGTCAACTTATCTGGAAGGGTAGGTAATGAGTACAGTAACAATTACTCACACTTCTGTCAACTTATCTGGAAGGGTAGGTAATGAGTACAGTAACAATTACTCACACTTCTGTCAACTTATCTGGAAGGGTAGGTAATGAGTACAGTAACAATTACTCACACTTCTGTCAAATTATCTGGAAGGGTAGGTAATGAGTACAGTAACAATTACTCACACTTCTGTCAACTTATCTGGAAGGGTAGGTAATGAGTACAGTAACAATTACTCACACTTCTTTCAACTTATCTGGAAGGGTAGGTAATGAGTACAGTAAAAATTACTCACACTTCTGTCAACTTATCTGGAAGGGTAGGTAATGAGTACAGTAACAATTACTCACACTTCTGTCAACTTATCTGGAAGGGTAGGTAATGAGTACAGTAACAATTACTCACACTTCTGTCAAATTATCTGGAAGGGTAGGCCATAAGATTCAATTGATAACTACAAATCATTATGCTTATTAAGGTCTAAGCTTAATTTTTGACAGTTTCGTTATCTGACTTTATAATAAGACTATAATAAGACGTTTTACGATTTAAATTTGCAATCTACATCTTTAATTTCTCAAAATACCTGTTCATAAAATGTACCTGTTCACAAAATGTACCTGTTTATAAAATATACATGTTCATAAAATGTTCCTGTTCATAGTATAGCTTTTTATCGGCACAAATAATACTTCAAACCAATTGTTGCAGGATCATGGAAAGTGGGAGTGGCGACTGGTCAGATTGGTAACACATTTGTAACTGTGGCTAACTACTGGCCCGCTGGGAACATACAGTCCTGGTTTATCGACAACGTTCTACCAAAGTAATTTAGAAGCCTGAAAATATGTTAATAGACCTTTAAATGTACAATATTGGGAATTTACTTAATTTTATGTCTGTTAAGTCAAGTTCTGCCAGCAAACTCTGCTGCAAACAAACTTTATCGTCCATACTTCACAGAATTATTTTCATTGCAAAGCGGCTATAATATTGGCGCTGAAGATATTATTACTTTTTGTATTTTTCTTGCATTGGTACTGGTACTCAGAACCTCACAATTTTGTTTTGAGTTAAGTCTGAAGATGAACATTGAGATGATACGATTAGTTTATATTGAAAAATATAGAACTGTGAATGTCTTAGAATTAGAATTATGATAAGTTTAATAACATAAAAGTTTAGCGCTAAAGCAACGCGTGATCAGGATATTTTATATTTTAAGAAGATCAAGCAATGCTTTGTAGGGTTTACAAATGGAATGTGACATACTATTTGAGTAATTTCTTGTTGCTATTATTTGTGGAGACACCGCGGTTCAGTTAGTAAAGTGATGCTTTCTTTACAACGTTACAAGTTTCAACATGGATGTGGATATTCCCTGTATTTTTGATAAGAGACGTTCGAAATTTTCAAAAGATAACGCACGAGTATGGCTTTAACGACGAGAATGAACTATATATTATATTCAATTCAAGAGAACATTTCATTTAGTTGTCAGACGGATTTTATCCGCCGGCGGACGTCAGGTAAAAGTGACTCCGGCCTGAAAATATTTAGAAATGTGTTTACAGTGAATACCGAGCATTTTTGTACGTTATTCTCCTTCGCCACCACGCACTGTATCCTGGCATTTTACTGACCTTTCATCAATTATATAAACACTATATATTATATAAGAAGTTTTTAAATTATTTGAAGAGATTTATCCATTATATAGAACAGCAGCCAATATATATTTTTAACGGTTTTTTTGGATTTGAGGCTCTTAATCATAATGATGTGCCGAGTTTACCTATTGAAGCGTTTAACAAAGAAATAATGATTATTATTGCTAATAATTCTTGACCACTGGTTGAATGATAAATGATGACTTATTTCTACAAAATCAAAGTGAGTTTAATTTGTCTACATCGAAGTAATTTTATTTACCAAGGATATCATTTCTAAGATAAGATTTTAATGTTATTAGATGGCCAATATTCAATCTTGGTGTGTACGTTTTTTTCGTTTTAGCCTTTAAGCACAACTTTATCTGAAATTATGATAATTTTCAAATAATACCTTTTCTAAAAATGTAGAAAATTATTTAATAAATAAGATTCTGTCCATAATTACATACACAAATTATCAGCACAAATCTACAGGCCACAGCTGTGTTAGTTTTTGTGGGTCACGGTTTATTGAACATTTGTTTCAGTTTGGGGAATGTTTTGTGTTATTCTTATTGTTGATCAGAGGGTTGATGGTACAAGATATAAAATTTATTTATAAGCTCCTCTAAATACTAAAACAATAGGCTAGCTCGACAGACTTATAATTGAGATAAGTGAATAAGTATCCTCTGATAGCTGTCAAATAATAACAATTCTAAGAATGACCTCTTCTAATCTATTCATATTTAGGTCGACCTTCAGACTCAATTATCTAATTCTATAAACTCTATAACAAACAGTTTCTGCCTGAAATTTTCGGGAACCTTTATAATACATAATATTGAGCTTGCAATTAGCTAATAAACCACGTCTAATCCAAGGAGGCACGAACCCAATACAGAGCGCGAGTCGCGACCGCTTACTGCCAGTATAATAAATATATATAAATACTAGTGCCCGCGGGGTGATTAAAAATTACGCTCATTTTTTCCCAAAAATACCAATATCTTAGTACGTGATTTTGGTGAAAGTGACTTTTCTCAAAGCATATTTTTTAAACCCTCTCATAAGTGTGATAATCAGGTGTCTTAAAAATCATACCAGAGCGTTGAAATCTAATCTGCATTAGTCTGGAGTCCGGATGTCATCATATTGTGCAGTGGAAGGGCCACCTATTATGCGACAGGAGGGGTATTACGTTACATGTGGATATGCACTGGATGAAACGCTTTGTTTTCCCTGTTTTATACAATAGGTACAGCTCTTGGTGTTAAAGTTAAACTTAACTCAATATTTCAAAGGATAATAATTAAGTTACACATATATCTATTAGTATAGACAATATAGAGTCTATGGTTAGAAGAGGGCTGCCTGTAGGTTCCGTTTTACGGCTTTTATTATTAATAAACAACAACCAGTTAAGTTTAAGAGATTTGGTTGGGGAGGCGGGTTATCGTTGTGAAGTACTGTACTACTCACGAAGTACTGTACACGATGTTTTCAACCCACGAGTCAGAGAGCAAGCTCAACTGACGGCTCCCAGATGGCGTATGCACATGTAGGTGAATCGGTCTGATCAAGTATAGTTGGTTGGGCTGTGATTGTATCGACCATGAGTACCAAGCAAGCAGATATTTGAATTGACTAGATTTCCACTGGTAAGCGATTCGGAAAATCATGGGCCGGCATAGTGCCGGGGCGGGTATGATCCGCCAACCTCCGAGTTACATGCCTGGTGCTCTACCAATTGAGCTACCGGCGACCAGTTAAGTTATTCGTTCAACTACGAGCATTATTATAATTATTATAAATTTATCTTATTGTTAATTTTTGTACGGCTTCGCAGTTCGCATGCACCCTTTTCGCCGGCCCGGCTACGTTTCATCTATGAGATGATGGTCGGACAGCGTCTGACAACTTATTGTCTACCATATATATTATAAATATCATATTATTTATTATGATGTTTATTAAATTATTCGTCATATTATTAATTTCATTATATTTACATCAAGAACGTGTTGAATTTATTATATTGCAAGGCCCCCGCCCGAAACGTGTCTCAAAAGTAAAATTATACTGCAATACAAACAGTGAACTCTTCTTTTGAATATCAATAAATGCTCATTAGTGATTTCCTCGACCTACACACTAGAGTGATACTCGTGCTTCATTTCATTTTATATATGATTAATAAGATAAATCCATGGGAGCTGCCTGCTGCATCCACGATTATCCACAAAAATAAGTTTAATAAGTATAATAAAACAACTCAGTGTCGGGTTACAATAATCTAATAATATGGTCAAGAATTAAGTTGAAACTTTTCACATTCTATAGATTTAAATGTCGACACTCTGAAAAATGACACCTCGGCAATGCAGCGGTCAATCAATATTTGCACCTGATCCAAGCCTAGCGTAATATAATTATCTGTTTTTACTTTGTAGCTGTACCTGGCCGTAGCTGTTACTGCTTTAAAACGCCCCGATTGCAACTTTATGTTACATAATATAGCAGGACTGAGGAAATCAAAGCGCAACAATAACCGTAATGCTGATAACAAACCAGTATTAAATTTAATACCATATGCACGTCCACAAGCATTACTGAATCTATTTCACTGGATACCAATTACCACCATAGTTACAATATCAAAAATTCACCACCAACCACGGCATGGGCTTAGCAAATCCTAAAGGCCACTATTAACTTTAACTGTGCTCAGCTATGCTTGTATTAAAAGCTTTATTCTGAACAGTTTTTTACAATATTTAATGTTGTGTGAGTTTTGACTTTTGATAGATAATAATTACAATTATATCATATATATTTTTAGTAAACATTGGCTGGCACTTTTATTCGGGCCGGTCCTCAACAAAAAGAACTAAAATTAAAATAATCCTCCTTAAATTCATAATTAACTATACTTGTACTGGGCAGCTTAGGTTTAGAGTAGGTGTAGAGTAGGTTTAGAGTCTGAGTAAGTTTGGATTAAGTTGAAGCACCTCTCCAGCGATCACACACAGTGAGCACAGGTTGCAAATGGTATTTAAATATTTCTTGCTTAGTACCATCTGGCTGCTGGCAGCTATATTCTATGAAATGTACAGCTACATGAACATCTGGCAGCTAAATTCTATGAAATGTACATCTACAGTCTACACTCTGCATGTGAAATGTACAACTCATCACAGAGCTAGTACGCTAAACAGCTAGCTATTCAGAACCACAATGATTACACTGAGTGTGCTTAGAGTTAGGTGTCCACAGCTCATGTAATATTATAATAACTAGCTCGATAATTGTCATAATTCAATACACTGGTCTCCCGGTCACGCTGGTTGTTAGCCTTCAGTTTATTTCTGCCTTCTTTCTAAGCTCAATCCTCTAGATCATTCGATTTAGTCTAGCCTTTAAAAGTTGTATCACACCAATTAAAGGTGCACATCGTATTGACTTCCTGCTTTTCCTGAGTCAGCTCATGATTTATAGGAACTAAAAGTAAATAATAAATCCGTTTATTAGTATGGCTGCAAAATTCCTTAGATATCACTTCTGTACCAACAACAACACGTTTTCTTCGCTTCGACACGAACAATCATTTACAGTTTTCTTTTGCTCGGGTTGTGTTGATGTCGGGGACGATTTTAACGTAATTTTGGCAAGCAAAGCCGATTATTTTTGCACGAAGTTTCCTTAGAGTAGGCTTCATGTCGAGATGACCGTACATCCGAACAGTTTCTGTCAACACTCGTCAACAAACGAACGTCTAATTCCAATTATCAAGCTGTTACTTATAATTTAATGACTATGGGCACGGTAAACCTTCCAATCCGATGGTTTCAATAGCACAGTTTATGACAGAGCCGCTTAGTTCTGAAACAACTGTTACCCTTCCGTTTTACCAATTCCTCTGCTACTACAATATTAAATATGTTTGCGTCGCTTCCAACAAAACCTCACCGACAACTGCAGAACGGGATGGCAGGAGAAAAGTGCGCTAGATGTGGGAAGGCGGCCTCGCTAGCCCCATGCTACACTAGACCGGATACTGGGGAGATGTACCACTACCAGTGTATCATGATAAGTCTACCGCTGGAGAAACCTATTGCTCTCGAAAAAGCAACCAACCCTAACAGGTTAACATTGTTAGGCAATAATCATATACATTAGACAACCATAGTCAAGACAGGAGTATGTATATGAGGCTATTATCAAGCCAGGAGTCTATCAGGTTAGAGTATAAGTTTGACTTAATAGAGTTACTACCCGACCCTTAGTATTTGTTTTTCTAGCTAGGACTGGTGACTAAGATCTAGATTCTAGAATCCTGATTCTAGGGTTTCCCCGAAGCAATAATAATCCGGGACCAGGTTGAGGTTCCTGTTTCCAATGATATATGTGCACAAGCAGTGCACAAGCACCATTGGTTTAGTTCAGTTTAACCGGTCTCGACACTGGATATTTTTGTATTGACGCCAACGCCAGGTCTTCTGGTAAATTTGAAATTAACGCAGCTAAGACTAACTTTTCTATTAAACGGAAGACTACCTGACTAGAACAAATATAGCTTAACTAATAACCATCCATTTTGTCACAGTTTGGGAGAGTTTGAACGAGTTGGTCTGGAGCAGCACAACCGGTTAAGAGCACTCCACCATAGTCCCCCTCTTACTTGGAGCAACAAACTTGAGGATCACGCTAAGAAATGGTAATTTTCTACAAGAATTTAAAACTTGAATTCCTATAGACGAACTCAACTGTCTTAGCAATCTGATAAACTGTTGGAGATGGTTAATTCATTGAGCCAGATTACCGCAGAAAAATACCTCCTTTTGAATACCCGATTTATATGAAGGAACGCTTCACTGTCACATTTCATTCCCTTACAGGGTGGCTCACCTGCTGAAACTAAACGAGGGTAGATCTGCCACTGAGATGGAACTGCAGCACGACAGTTATCAAGGAATGGGGGAGTGCCTGTATGTACAGGTTAGTGAATTAACAAACATGATTCATCCTGAAACTTGGATGGATTTAGAGATTTAAGTGGCTAATGAGCTTCAAGGCGACTACAGTACTTGAAATTTAACTTGCTCTTTATCTTGAGTCCTACAGAGATGATCAGAAATGAAATAACCATCAGAATATTCCCTGAACCCTGATTTAATTGAATCCCACAAGATTTCTTAAAACTAATCAATCAACTAGTATTGTGGGAGCACGCTGTCTGCATACGAAGCAGGCACCAGAGTAACCAACAACTGGTACAGCGAGGAGGACGAGTTCGACTATGATGCTAACGAGTTTACCCACGATACATCTCATTTCTCTCAAGTCGTCTGGAAAGGTAAGCGCTAGGCAGGGTGTTCATGGTGGCACTCTACTATTCTCGTCTGGAAAGGTAAGCGCTAGGCAGGGTTTACATGGTGACACTCTACTATTCTCGTCTGGAAAGGTAAGCGCTAGGCAGGGTGTTCATGGTGGCACTCTACTATTCTCGTCTGGAAAGGTAAGCGCTAGGCAGGGTGTTCATGGTGGCACTCTACTATTCTCGTCTGGAAAGGTAAGCGCTAGGCAGGGTGTACATGGTGGCACTCTACTATTCTCGTCTAGAAATAAAATGGTAGGGTGCCATGGCAAATTCGTCAAAATACATTTAACCCGATCCAATTGTTTCTTACTTAGTTTATTTGGGTTAGAAACGACATCTGGGTCCCTACCCTCGCACAAGATTATTCTCAATTTTCTTGTTGTGTCCACAACTAATTGTGATAGCATCTATAATCTGAAGTATTCTCTATCTTAGCTGTACCTGTATTTCTATTCTGCAAGGAGGCTATTCTAATTCTAATTTGTGGTATCTACACGGTCAATTGGAAACGTCTGCCACATGCTCGTAATTTAACAAGGTATGGGAAGGTCCGTTTAAGGGCGAATCACATACGAAATATGGATCAGAAAGCTGGGTTTGTCATCAACTTGTAGAATATATAAGCACATGTTTCTAGTTACCACCTCTCAACAGAACGTCAGCTCCTTAATTACAGTAATCTCTATTCACTGTAAATATCACAGAGACTTGGTATGAACTGAGGTTTCCAAACATTTGGGGAAGACATTTCAGTGCCTGTTACAGATTGTTGCACGAATATTATATGAGTGTCGTAACATAAGCCACAACGTTTCTTTCACGAAGTAGTACCAAAGGAATAAAACATGGAAGCCTCAGAAGTTTTGCAACAATTAAATAGCTGAACTTGGTCTCTTAACAAAGTAGAAAATAAGAAACACGTACAGATGACTAAGCTTAACAAAGTAGAAAATAAAAAACACGTACAGATGACTAAGTTACGACTCAATTTTGCGGTAACCTGTTTTCTTTCGTGATTACCACAAAATACCCAACATGCGGCCATATTAAAACCCGAGGAAACCTGAATAGTTAATATATTCACTTCAAAATTCTTACAGGATCGTGGAAGATTGGCATGGCGACCGCTCAGATTGGTAACACATTTGTAACTGTGGCTAACTACTGGCCCGCTGGGAACATACAGTCCTGGTTTATCGACAACGTTCTCAGAAAGTAGATTGGAATTGTATCCGAACACAGATTATGGTTAATTAGATGTTAAAATTTATCAAAATAAATTCGTTTAAACATATTTTAGCCAATTAAATATTTTAGCTAAATAAATCTCTTAATATCTTGAACTTTTCTGGAGGATCGAATAAAAAAGTTGAGCATGACTAGGAGTGCAGCATGACAGAGTCTTTCGGTTTTTCGAGACTATTTTATAACAGATTCTTATTTGGAATGCTGGTTTTTGAATTTTGTTGTTAGTTTTTCACTTTGTAAAAAGAATACAGTAAATATAATGAATAATAATGATAATGAAATATTAATTTTTTATAACTTTACAGCATCAAAATGGTAAGTTCAAAACGAATAAAATATAAACAAAATTCATTAATCCATTCCCAGCAGAATGATTACAATGTGAATGACTTTAACAAAATGACCTTAATGATCAATGGCGAAAGATTTTGATTAAAAAATGTTTACAATCCTGAGCATGATGCTCCGTGCTCGAGGCAACATATAAGTGCGGCAGGTGCGGAAGCGTACTATTTGCCGTTTTCCGCACATTTTCGCACTTTAAGCTGTTTCCCGGCTGAACAGCTTTTAAACTTTAAACCGGACCGTAACCAGGTATTAAGGGGGGGGGGGGGGGGGGGGGTTCACCCTGATTTTTTTGTGAAACTTGTTTTCGAGATAGCAATTGACCAACAAACTAAGACCGGTGACCGAACTTTTGAGGGGGTCCCGGACCCCAACCGCCAAACGGTGCCCGCGGGGCAGCCACGCCCATATTTTGCCCAAATTAGGCCCAATTTAGCCAAATACCCTGAACCTGCCCAAAACCCAGATTTTAGGTGCTCTACTTGTAGCTAGTGGTCCCTTGAACTCGTATATGAAGTTTCATCAAGATTGGACAAAAAATGACTGAGTTATGAGCCAAAAACCATATGACCATATTTGGGCATACGCACCAATTTTGATCGATTTTGGCCCATAAATTGGGCAAATATCAATATTTTTGAATGAAACCAACTTTATATGGAAGGTAAGCCTATTCTACACATTCTCTATGAACATCAGCTCAATATCTACCTAACTGTGGATTCTGTGTTCAAATAATAGCAAAAAATGAACAAAACTGCCCATATCTCGGTTCGCGATATTTGCAAAACTGACTTCGCTCAAAACAATAGAACTCAATAGGGTTTCAATATTTTTACATGAAATTTTCAGAATCAACGTAGAATCGCATTTTGACCTTAAGTTTTCGGACAGAATTTTGAGTTAGGCCTTTAAAAAAATTTGGCGGCCAAATTCTGAAATTTGCCGGGCATTTTTCAGAATTTGGCCGCCATCTGCAAAGCCAAAAAATCACATTTTCTCCCATAACTTCAAAGGGAAGCATTTTAGGGTGTTTTGTTGTTCATAACTCATATATAAATGTGCTAGTTGCGGTTATTTTGCACCCTTCAAAAAGTCACTAGCACATTCCTATCAAAATTTTAGAAAAATCAGTAAATATTAAAAACGAAAAACGTGCCTAAATTTGTTGTTTGGCTTTGAGGTCCAATAGATCAGAAGGTGATGAGTAAGAACATTTTTGAGGGCATCAAAAACTGCGCCAGAATTCAGAGAACAATTTGATGTCAAGCATCAAATAATCCGATCTTCACTGACTGACTTTTTGTTAAAATAAGCCTGAAAAGGACAATTTTAGCTTTTTGACTTTAAAAATTCATAACACAGCAGCCTTTTTAGATACGATATCAAGATTTTACACACACCTTGACATAGTTGTGAATAAATGGCGAGCAAAATTTCAACCCGATACCGCAAGAAATAATTAACTTATAGCGTCTCAACCACAAAATAATTTTTTCCGAAAATCGCACTCTTAACCAGGAAATGCTCGATTACAAAAATGGGAATTCTCAAAATAATTTTTTTTTGTGTGGAAACGGTGCGCTAGAAGGTCACTGAACTGCCTATGAGGTCATTTGGTCTGGACGGCACAAACCACTGTTTTGGGGTATGCCCCCTTAATGTTGCCTCTTATTTTACAGGACTGCTAAATATTGTTATCGGAAAAGCTACATTACACAAACAACCTGGAATAAAAACCCGTTCAAATAAAAGCCACAAACATTGGAACACCTTTCAACGTAAAACACTCTTTAGTTTACTGGGGACGAAATGAGAGGCTCCACAAAATACATCATGTCTTGTCCCCATTAATCTATCATTATCGACCCACTCAGGAGAGCGAAAAACGAAACTTAAAACACTATTTACTTGGTGACATGAACCATACATCCAGCATCTGTTGTTTACATTATACTACTGTTAGGTTTAATATGAAAATTTATCCATTCGAAAATTGCAAATACAAAAATATAATATTATTATTAATAATACTAATTTACTACTGAAATAACTATTTTGAAAAAATAGCTGTCTTTAATCCCAAAATCCCCTCTTTATTGAAATCCATAAACCATAAAGATATTGCAATTGTCATTAGATACCAAACAAGCTAAACCTAAACCTCAACGCCTTAAAATGAGGCAAAAACGAGGCCAGACACAGTGTCCAAATAAACACCACAGGGTCAGCCTTATCAACCACTGACCTGATCATGCCCATATAAGGAACAATCGTCTTGTCCACGTGGTCTTCGCGCAGGGGTTTAATGTATCCATGGTAATCCAGGAACTCTTTCAAGGTAGGTTGGAACAGTGCCAGAGGTGGGAAATATTCCTCCTGACTGTCACGTGTCCACCAGTTACGTGTTCCGTTACCGAACTTGGTGTAGTGGTATCTGGCAAGAGAGTAGGGTTAAAACACAATTATTAATTTTGTAGTATATTGATGTTTGTAGTGTTTTGAAGGAACATTCCATGCTTTTTACAAAATCTTCCCAATTGAAGATCGACGTAGAAAAAAGCATTACATTATACTTCATACTTATAGTCGAGCGTTAAGGGGAGATACACCAAAAACGTTTTTGCTCCGAACATCGATTTTATTTTATATTATGGTTAAATAGACAAAAAGAATAAGATTGCACACCTTTAAAATTTTCTAAAAATATTCCCTCATCGAGGAAAAAAATATTTTTCTTTTTCGAAAATTTTTAAAATTTTGAGAAGTCTGTCACTGTAATACCGATAGTTCGGCCATTTTAAAAGTTTTCTAGCTGATTTTTTTACTAAACATTACTTACAATCCGTACAAGAAGTCATTGAAAGGATTATATAATTGAACGATAAATGACGAAGTTACAGACCAAACAAGGTCAGAAAAATAAAAATTGAAATTTTTCCCACTTCTAAAGTTGTACATTTCACCAATCACCCGGGTCAGCAGATATCGCTTCATAAATTCTTGTGAGTGTAGCTGATGATCATATCAAACTTTTTGGAGTAGGATTTCTCTCAGATTTGAGTTTTAAGCTATGCAATGTGGCCTCAAACGACTTAGTAAAATTCATCGTAAAAAAGGGCAAAAAAGGCAGATTTAAGGCTTAAAATGCCTATAACTCAAAAAGAATCAGTTTTTTTGAAATAATTTTTACAGGATCGTAATCAGCTTGGTAAGACGAATCTTTTAGTACGACATTTATAATATTTAAAGACACAAAATTTGTAAAAAAATGTGTACAATTTGTACAAAATTGTGTTCGAGCTAGAAAATTATTTAAGACAATTTGTCTTCTAAAAGCACCTATTTGGTACTAAAAGATTCGTCTTACCAAGCTGATTACGATTCTGTAAAAATTATTTCAAAAAAAACTGATTCTTTTTGAGTTATAGGCATTTTAAGCCTAAAATCTGCCTTTTTTGCCCTTTTTTACGATGAATTTTACTAAGTCGTTTGAGGCCACATTGCATAGCTTAAAACTCAAATCCGAGAGAAATCCTACTCCAAAAAGTTTGATATGATCATCAGCTACACTCACAAGAATTTTTGAAGCGATATCTGCTGACCCAGGTGATTGGTGAAATGTACAACTTTAGAAGTGGGAAAAATTTCAATTTTTATTTTTTTGACCTTGTTTGGTCTGTAACTTCGTCATTTATCGTTAAATTATATAATCCTTTCAATGACTTCTTGTACGGATTGTAAGTAATGTTTAGTAAAAAATCAGCTAAAAAACTTTTAAAATGACCGAACTATCGGTATTACAGTGACAGACTTCTCAAAATTTTAAAAATTTTCGAAAAAGAAAAATATTTTTTTCCTCGATGAGGGAATATTTTTAGAAAATTTTAAAGGTGTGCAATCTTATTCTTTTTGTCTATTTAACCATAATATAAAATAAAATCGATGTTCGGAGCAAAAACGTTTTTGGTGTATCTCCCCTTAATCTCAAAGTATCGAATTCTAAAAGAATAACCTGTATTTGAGAGCTCTGATAAACTTGGGTGGGTTGTCTGGGAAGGGGTTGTGTTTGATAAGGTTGTTAACATCCGTGCTGTTGTTAAGAAGGCGGTACGCTAGATTTATTATCCAGGGGTTGTAGTTGTAAGATCCGAGGGCTGCAAACCACATCTGCCAGTCTAATCGAGGCTGGTGGGGCGTCACTACCTGGGGAGGGTTAGTGTGATTGGGAGAAAACAAACACTGCACTTAACAGGGTTTAAAAGTAATACGATAAATAACTCATTGTTCCAATTGTGTATTTAAACAATTAAAATGTTAAACTTTAACAACCAAAATATCAATAAACGTACGGGGGGAGCGCGAGATAGGTCGCCTGGTTTGTAGAGAAACTCGAACTCTTGCCAACCCCCATCGTGTTTGTCTGAGCCTTCTAGGATCACCTAAAAGGGATATTTAATGAGATATTGATTTAGATTAAGAAGCAACCCGTACTTTTAAATATCGACCACTGTACAATATACAATGTACACTGTATTAAAAAGGAATGCAAACAATACTTTTCTGACACAAGTTACACACAGATTAAAGAAATAATTGAATGTTAAAATGAACATATTGAAGACAAACAAATCACAAAATTACATATTTATCTTTATAATCAAGCTGCTTAACAACCTCTGTTTTCATGGAAAGATTAAAGAACGATGATCAAGCATCATTATAGTATTAACCCAATATTTCCACAGTTAACCGAAGAAAAGTGATTGATAACCTTTGCAAAATATTGTAAAAATAATTCGAATGTTGCACAGTTCATATATACCGTAAATTTTAAATACTAAATAACAGTTAATAAATAATTCATTTGTACCGTGCCGGTACAAAGCTCTAATCACAATTCTGAATATTTCGAAACGTAATTCGAAACACTCTTCATTAAATTGGAGTCCAAAATCAAGTTCAAATTGTGAAGGGATGGAATGTCCTGGATAGTTTAAATTGTGATGCCCCCACAAGAGATGGTCTAAGTGTCTGTTGCTCCGGTAGTGTGATGCCCCCACTAGAGATGGTCTAAGTGTCTGTTGCTCCGGCAGTGTGATGCCCCCACTAAAGATGGTCTAAGTGTCTGTTGCTCCGGTAGTGTGATGCCCCCACTAGAGATGGTCTAAGTGTCTGTTGCTCCGGTAGTGTGATGCCCCCACTAGAGATGGTCTAAGTGTCTGTTGCTCCGGTAGTATGATGCCCCCACTAGAGATGGTCTAAGTGTCTGTTGCTCCGGTAGTGTGATGCCCCCACTAGAGATGGTCTAAGTGTCTGTTGCTCCGGTAGTGTGATGCCCCCACTAGAGATGGTCTAAGTGTCTGTTGCTCCGGTAGTGTGATGCCCCCACTAGAGATGGTCTAAGTGTCTGTTGTTCCGGTAGTGTGATGCCCCCACTAGAGATGGTCTAAGTGTCTGTTGCTCCGGTAGTGTGATGCCCCCACTAGAGATGGTCTAAGTGTCTGTTGCTCCGGTAGTGTGATGCCCCCGCTAGAGATGGTCTAAGTGTCTGTTGCTCCGGTAGTGTGATGCCCCCACTAGAGATGTTCTAAGTGTCTGTTGCTC
Organism: Bolinopsis microptera; assembly: GCF_026151205.1. NCBI lineage: Eukaryota > Metazoa > Ctenophora > Tentaculata > Lobata > Bolinopsidae > Bolinopsis > Bolinopsis microptera. The sequence continues at coordinate 15,151,775 of NC_087076.1, read as the reverse complement.
CGGTAGTGTTAGTTGTCACTGTCTTACCGTCTCAGCTGTCCCATTGTGAGCAGCTCGGTCCGAGAATTCAGCTGTTAGTTTAGCTTCTTTTTTCTAGTTCACTGCTGGTGTGACCCCTACAGCTCTTCTTAACATCATCATCACATTCCCCCTCAGCTCCCTGCTTCTAGCAAATATGATGAGCGGTGTCAGAAGTGCGTTCAAGAGCGGTAGCGTCGTGCTTACCATTAATGTGATGACTTTCCAGCTAAAGTCATCATAAATGAAAGCTTTACTTTTAGTGTAAATCAGTAGGACTGCTATTCCTGAGTTACAGACCAGGAAAACAGCAGAAAGGATCGCAACTGTGATGTTCACATGTGACCAATCAGTGAGTGCAGGGTGGTCAGGGTCACGAGCACGTGCTCTGAGTCGTGTGACTACAAACTGGACCACAAGACAGATCAGAACAACACCAATCGGAGCTAGAAACAGCAACCCTACTTGTAGATCTCCAATCATCGTATACGCAGTGAGGGGCATTAGCTTTATAAAAATATCAAGCCAATTCGTCAGATTATGACCAACAAAAGCTAAATCCACATTCAACCAGAGGAGAAGATAGGGGTAATCAAGGAATGCAGATGATTCGTAGATGTCGTACCACACATCCACTACAGTCAATGAAACTAAAAAAGCGATAACAAGAGCTATTACTATCTTCAGAGCTCTAACATTGAACTGATGGAAAGGGAAGGATATTTTAACCGTCCTCAAAACAGCGAGTACCATATTGAAGAAAATAGATGAGGCGTAGCCGAGAAGTGACAGTACACCGTGCATCACCACACACACGGTAGCAGAGATAGGAGGTATCACGTTATATGATAGGAGGACAACACATATCATCAGGATCAGGTGACCAACACACGTGATCAAATCAGCAGCTGTTATCATGATAAATAGTGTGTTTGTGAGGGTCCCACGGTTTCTCCAGTAGTAGGATAGGACTATGGTACCAACAGCCAATACGAGGATACACAACGGAATGTTGAACGGGACGAGGAATATAAAGACATTTTCCATATCTTCATCAATTCCATTTGAGTTGTAAAGTGAATCATTAAGGAATTATTGTCCATCTTACTAGAGTAGAGGATTCGAGAGGATCAACAAAGAATATCAGGCGCACAAATAATACCATAATATTTCTCAGCGAGATTTGGAACATTCTGATTATTATGAAAGTGTTTCCGTGTTACATTTCCGTCAAAATTTTGTACAATTCAACAGAAAACGGAGCGATCACACAGAGAATATAATATCAAAACAATATGTTGAGTAGATCACTGACAAGATAATTGTGGGATCAATGCCACAGTATCAGAGAAGGCTGGAGAGAAAGAAGGAGTAAATGACACAAATCTTGCTCGTCATACAATCCAACAAGATGCTGTTTCTTTGTCGTTGCTAAGAACAACCCGCGAGGCATTTTCGTGCCGAAATGGAGAAATGATGAAATCCAAATATTTGTAAAGTAAATTATAAACTCATATGTATAAGTGCTGTGAAATAGAAGTACCAATATTTATAGCAGTGTCCCGTATGCTGCAGTACAGTCGTCTCTAACAAAAAGACAGACCGGATCGAGCAACTGTATGGTGACTTTATATAAAATATGTAGTTCGACTTTAACTAACACAGATTCAGTCATAGTAAGTAGAACCTGTAAGACTGGCCTCCAGCTCGCCATTTTTGAGATTCAAGCAAATCGAGGATGTTCAAAGGGTGTGGGATGTTCAGTTCGACAAAATACCGGTGGAAATTATTTCGTAGGCCCTAAAATGACTTCTCCAGATCCAGTCTTAACCTTAAATTTGACATCACTCACTAGCTGAAGTAGCTCTGATACGTCCGATTAGAACCTATAGTAGGAGACTAGAGCTCATAATAGATTTAACATATCAGCTGTAAACAGATAACTCACGCTGAGTGTGTAATTAATGAACAATGGTTGGTGGAACATACCTCTGGACGGCCACCGACCCCCGTCATGCTTCTGAACAAACCGTAACTGTTTGCAACGTGGTAGTGGCGTGTCCTGAAAATAATCCACCATTATAACAACCGTACCGTCAGAAGGCATGATAAATTGTTATGAAATATATTTATCATTTTAATCACCCAGACTGAAGCCCATACTTAGCAAGAAACGTATCAAGAATTATACAGAATTTATCCCTAGAAAGGGATAAATTCTGTATTGAGCTGTTAGCCCGGAATACGTTTATTTTCTTTACATACCATCAGATTATCAGAAACTTAAAACTGTTTAATTTTGTAAGGGGTTCGTTGCCATTTTCATCACAGACTTTTAAAAATTTCTGGTATAAAGAGCGAAGCTTGATAATAATAATGACTCTAAAAGGCTCTCTGGTTCTAAAGTACACGTGTACAGATGGCCTTTATAGTGTGCAAATACTGAGTGAACGGATCATAGAACCGGAGCCTGGCGTATCATATTATGTAAACATGATACAATTCTAACTTAATATTTTAGTAGTTAGCTGAAATCCTAAGCAGGAGCCCCGTAATTCGCTGGTGGATTCTTATCATTTTTTAGTCTTTGATTGAAAGTCTTTGAAATTCGATTTAATTTTAATTTAATTTTAACGTCGTATTGCCATTAGCCACGTATTCTATTATCGTTATACTTATACAATCCGGATTTTATAAGTTATACTTATCATAATATCGTCATACTTTTAATCTAGAATTTAATTAATTACGGGACACACAGTGCGAAGGACCACGACAAAGAGTGTGAGAGAGAGAGAGAGAGAGAGAGAGAGAGAGAGAGAGAGAGAGAGAGAGAGAGAGAGAGAGAGAGAGAGAGAGAGAGAGAGAGAGAGAGAGAGAGAGAGAGAGAGAGAGAGAGAGAGAGAGAGAGAGAGAGAGAGAGAGAGAGAGAGAGAGAAGAGAGATAGAGAGAGAGACAATCTGCAATGCTTGCGAACCATAGTAAAAGCTGCATCTCAAAAAACATCAGTTGTAGTGCCAATGATAGGTTTCAGTGCTAGTTTCAGTAGTGTGAGTGTGAGCTCAGTCATTGAGTCACTGAGTGACAGACCGCACGTTTTAACTTTTAAGTTATTTGTTTTGTCTTGGTTTAGACGTGCTAAGCAGGATGTCATCGGATGACTTATTTGTTTTCTCTAAGTGAAGTACTTATTTTTGTCAATATAATAGTACCGTAACTGCTGAACCAAATAGTTCAATTAACTTACAATTCATATCATCATTCAACATTATATATACCGGGCCTCTCGGGGGAAACAACATGTTGGGGGGGGGGGGGGGGGGGGGGGGGAGGGGAGGAGGCGACATTATTACCCCGTCGATATTGAGGAAGTTGAGGAAAACATGGGCAAAATGGGCACCATTTGCATTAATCGGTAAAAATCAAAATATTTCTGATACAAATTACTATACCCCCCCCCCCCCCCAATATACAACCTACAGGGAGGTTTGACTGTATCTAAAATGTTCGGGTAATAGTCTGATCAAATCAGGTTGTACAGTTATAACAATGACTTGGTCGGCTAGACCGTACAACAGCAACCCCAGAGCAAGGTCCCCTCTAAAGTCCTCTCACTGTAAGTCAAGTCACAAGAAACGCACGACTCCAGAACCGGACAACTTTACTGTAAGTGCATTTTGGAGATGCCTGTTATCCGTGATGTTTAATATGTTTGATATTAATGCTAAAAATATTAATGAATTTTCGATATCGGACCTTTTGCGAATTTTACAAGTTAAGTCACGTGGTATAAAAGAATGCTAGCACATTTCATTATTCTATAGTCATTTCATCAATCAACTCATCGAATGTTAACATTACAGATAAAAGATGACGACATCGTGGTCAGAATTGAGGAGGCGATACAGAAGACTGCTGACGATTTGTCACCCAACTCTGGGTATTGTACCAAGGAAGAGCTCCGCAAGATCATCAAGAAAAGGCTAGTGGCGGCCTCTTTATTCAGTCCTCTTTCGAGAAGCTTTATATATAAAAGCTTTTACTTCAATGTTCGAATCCTAACTCCAAACTATGCGGTGGCCTCATTAAAAGCCAATCCCTACAATTGCTTAATACCAGTCATTGACATCAAGCACAGCGTAAACTAACACTCTAACAGTTCTAATATTAGAATATTATAGCAGACGGGTTTAAAGTTAGCACAACGTAAACTAACAGTTCTAATATTATAGCAGACGGGTTTAAAGTTAGCAGTTGAGCATGGCAAATCGACATTATCGAAAACCAAACTTGTAATCTTCTTTGAACAACTAGAGTTATTCTTCTCCCCAACTTCAGTTCTGCCCGTTATATGTATATATGTTATATAGTTTAAGTTATTATATAATATATATATTTATATATATATACATTATATAATAACTATATATGTTATATAATAACTTAAACTACTCCTCCTATGATAACCGAAGTAGCCTTACTTGATGCACTATTAAAGTTGCTTGATAGCTATTAACTTATAATCCCGTTTATGTATAACAAATAGACGTACCGTCTTTATTTACAGTTAAATAACCACCAGTAGAAGCAATAATCGGTCACCATTTATCAAGCAAGCCTCTGCAATGTTCATGTTCTCGCATTTATGATTATCGTTTGTTCTCGTTAGTTTATTCAGAATTCAACTTCAATATATGCACACAGTTCCGCTCAGGGATCCCCCTAAAATGGCAGATTTTCACCAAACCTACATTTCAAGACAATACTGCAGGTTTAAAAAGCTGGAAGTAGGGAAGGAGCTCATTCCATCAGCAGTAGAGCGAGCTATGGAGATCATATCCAGCAAATCACGGAGTGTGTCGTCCCAGCTCCAACGAGACCGGGTCCTCAACACCCTTTCTAAACTCATGCTCAAACAATACGAGGGACTCAGCCAGGCTAACCGGGATCTGACGGGAGGTTTGGAGGATATAAACAATTTTATAGTGTGCGAGGAATGGAGTGATGAAGGAGAGGGCCGGGGGTCTGGTAAGAGGTATAAAAGAGCAGAGTTCCAGGCCCAGTTCAGTAAGTTAGAGGGAATAAGGTGTGAGGGGGAGAGAGTGAGTTTGCAGCTGAGCCAGCTGACAGATGTCATGGAACAGAGTGTGTTTGATCTGGAGAGGAATATTCATCAGCAGAACTTGTACTTGGCAATACCGTGACGAGATATGATCTGAGATATGAACTCAAAATATTTTCTAGATGACCAAGCACAATTATATTTGTTAAGAATTACATGACTTGTTCTTCGATGCCAATAATTTTAACTAAGTTACTGTATAATATGCAAGATTGGCTTGTTAAGAAGTCTGTACCAGGAGATTGCTTCACGATCAGATATTCGAATAATTGTTACCGCAATATTTGTTTGTTCTTTCTTTGTAAATTACATGTAATTGAGATAACACAGCAGATTAAATGTGATGAATAAAACTAACATACTATTTTCCACAGAAAACTCAACTATTTAATAGACATTGCAATACTAAATAACACATAAATAATAAATACGCAAAATACAAACCTATGATATCAAATAGCATATATTATATGATAAATATGCAAAATACAAACCTATGATTACCCCCGGCCCCCCCCCCCCCCTACAAACCTATGATAAATATGCAAAATACAAACCTATGATGACCCCCCCCCCACAAACCTATGATGGAGCTCCTGAACCGAGAGTGGTATCTTGTTCTGAGTATCTCTGTCAAGTTCGGTAATGGGCATCAAGGACACCGCAAACATGGTCATTACAGCGCACGAGACTATACTTGTCTGTATCACTTCGCCCAGCTTTATCATCCTGGTGCACAGTAAACATTAGTGTGGCACATTACCTGGTGCACATCAAACATAAGTGTGGCACATTACCTGGTGCACATTAAACATTAGTGTGGCACATTAGCTGGTGCACATCAAACATTAGTATGGCACATTACCTGGTGCACATCAAACATTAGTGTGGCTGTCTGTGGCACATTACCTAGTGCACAGTAAACATTCGTAGCACAAAAACTGTGTGACAAAAGTCTGGGTTAATAAAACAAAAGTTGTAAGACAAAAAGGATGGGTTAATATTTTAACTTGCCATTCGTTAGAGCTATTAAATAAAAGTTGCAATACAAAAAGGATGGGCTAACAACTTAGTTTAAACAGTTGTTATTTTTTTGTTGTAGTCGGAGCTATAAAACAGTCAGGGGTCTGTAGTTAATAATAAAACTAAATAACCAAATGTTGCACTAACTTTGACTTATCAGTAGATCTCAAAGTGAAGTAGTAAGCTCTGATAATATTTCCAAGAAGGGACACCAGGCCCATAACAATAGCCATTGGAACGGAGTGGGATAGAAACCACTCCAACTCGGGTCTAGCAAACGTTAGTTTACCACAGTTACCATCTACCCCCACTCCACCCAGCACCCTCATTAACCAGCCCGCTCCAGCCACAACAGACAGGATACCTATTGTGGACACCGCCCTGGTGGGGATTTACTATTAGTGTTATTGATAGGGAATTTTAATTCGACTATTGGGGTATAATGACAGAACTATGTAGATCAGTTAATGCTTTAGAACGCACCGACTTTCCAATCACTCAAAATATTCCTACCTGACAGGACATTTACTAGCTCCAACGACAACCCTATACGGCATCTTCACCAGAGCAACCAGCAACTTGAACGGTAGTTTGAAAAGAGCAGCAACAGCTCCCAGGCCCCCACTAGAGACAGGAGAGAGGTAGGTGACTAGAGTAGCAGCGGAGGGGAGGTAGGAGTCGTCAAGGGAGGTGATCACCAGACCACATGTTATCATGTTGAAGAAGTTGTAGTTTCCCGTTAACATGATCATCAACATCAGGGACACCTGTGTGTATTAAAGTTATTGAAACATAATTTTATGATTCTTGTGAGCTATAGACATGGAGTCTGCTAGGAGAGGAAAGGCATTGCTTTTCATCAGAACCCTAGCTGATGATCGAAATTTGCAGTGCTGCAAAATCTCAGCATGACTATTACCTGAGCGTAAACACCCATAGCTCTCATAGCAGCGATAGGTGCGAAGAAGAGGAAGGGGAAGACTATCTCAATGAGGTATGCTCCGATCACCTCAAGTTTGTGAAAACAGTCGGGGGACTGGTGAGAAAACCAAGCTAACGGTGTCGGAATACACTGAGGGATAAATCATAATTAGTACATTAAAAATAACTAGAAGATTAAATTAGAGAAGAGAGCAAAAAAAGGAAAATAAATTGTAAAATATCAACAACAACAGAAATAAAGTAACTGACCTGACTCTCATAGTGCCAGTTCATGGCAGTAAGGCCCCACCAAGTCGGACAGCCGCTGGTTAACTTGACCACACCCGACGCAAACATCAGCCGGAACGCCAACCATCTCACCAGCCACAACGTGATGTTGTCATGTGGCAAACTGAGGGTGGAGTAAGGTAAAATAAGTTAACTCTTAATGCGCAGATTTCCTTAAAAGTTATGCAAATTGTGGGGATTTGATTGTGAAATGTAAACGCTGCACTTATCGCTCCACCAACGCTAAGGTCATAACAGAAATCCACTACAAATAGACTAGATCCAATAATATAACGACACACTGATACCTTTTTTTGGAGGGGAAGAGAGGGGCTACAAGAACACTGAGACAAGTAGTCTCTAACAGGATAATATCCCACTGAAACCAAAGGAACTTCCTCCCCACCTGTAGTGATAACTGTCAAGTATTCCACTTAGTCTAGAATACAGGTAGAACAAGTGGTAGAACAATATAAATAGTTCAAATTATAGTTACTGGAAATTTGGTGGGCACTACTGTTCTTACCTAAAATGGTACAGCTGCAACTTATATCATTTATCCTGGCACCAGGATATCCGTAAGACACCATAAAAGGTAATAACAGAGTCTGACTAACCTGATAGAGGCTGAAATAGAGTGCTCCCAACAAGGCATAAGCAGGACTGACCCTCAGAGCTGGGAAGGCGGTCAAGAGGCCAGCTAAAACAGTTCCAACTAAACACACTAACTCGGCCGTCTCTTTCAGAGGCAGATTGAAGGTTGCAGCTAGAGTCTTCAAACTGAACCCGGTGGGGGTGGCTTGATGAGCTGGCATCACTCCATCTTCTCCGTACAGACCTGGGAGGATGTAAGTAGTTATGAAAGTGGGAGGGAGCCACTTCCCACTACATTATCAGACAGTTTAGAACGGTTTTATTTTCAACAAATTTAAAATTTAAAACTTTGATCGGTTTAAAATCCAATAAAGCGTACAATAGGTCATAGTTCAACTGCTTGTTATGATTGATGGTTTTTAAACAAACTCCGACAGAAGTGTACTAACCAGGCCACTGGACGTAGAGCGATGAGAAGGCAGCAAGATGGCAGAGTGCCAAACAACAGAGGAACCAGTGCTTAACCCTGTAGGTGGGTGTACCGGGGGTGTTGTCTGCCATCCTCTGAGTCTTAACACCCATAATACTGGGAGTAATAGGTTAGTTAATTATCATTTTTTAGTGGTGTGAAACAAAGAAATTTTCATTAGGAGTTAGGGGCATATTCAAGTGTGCAATAAATTCAAGCAATTTTAACAAGTTGTAGGCGAAGAGAGTGGGAAATAAAAACTCAGAATACAGTCGCAATCAGTATTGTATACAATTAAATACACTAACAAACTCTAAGAATTAAAATAATGACACACAACCACCCAGCAATATGTGATTGACCTTAAAACGGTTATCCAGTAATTTGAAGATGGTTAGTTGAGATTTATAAAATTCGGGACAAAGAAAAAAAAACGGTGGTTGGATGGTGGACGTCTGGACGATGAGGCCTCAAACAAAAAAACTCACAAAATTATCTACCCGAGCATTCAGCATTCATAATAAGTGCATACAAAATCAGAAGACATGTTCAATCAATACGTGGATGTCGGATGACGAACAGTTATCAGGAATTCGCTAAATGTTCTATAAATTATGTCATGTAAATCGTGCTGCTGTAAATTAGTTCTCCACAAGATTTCCTCGAATGTTCTCCCGGCATGGGCATGAGGTAAAACTTTAGCAAAGTTCGTCAACACAGTGCTGTCGACATCTTGAATATCTTTCAACCTGCGGAACTGATGTGGTGAAAGATACTGTCTGAAGTTATTCGTTCTGGTCTGGTCGTTGATGTAACTACCTCTGGTTAGACTCGGATAGCTGCAATTTTTTAAGGGAGATTCAGGAGTTTGCAGATCGGTTTTGTCTGGAGTCTCACTGAGTTCAGCTGGTAGTATCTGGTTCTGACATATGAGTTTTGTTTCCGAGCTGGAGTCATGGGCAGGCTTGATGTAAACATGGGCAAACAGCTGCACCAGAAGTTTCCGTCTCAGTAACCAAACCACAATCATTTTGTAAGATTCAATCGTCTCCTTGTCTTTGAAGCAATCCAAGATCTCGCTTAGACTCTTCCTCACAGAAAACTTGCTCAGTTCATCGTAAAAGTTAAATCCGGGGAACTCCTCTCTAAATATCTCATCGTGCTCGGGGTACTTGCAAATGGGAACAGCATGGGATACCATGTACTCATTGGTGCTGACTACCGGATACACGATCAGGGCTTTCCTCCAGCGGACCAGTGCCAGGACTGCCCTGCACACCTCACGGTAGTCCAGATCAATACTGAACGCTATATCACGTAGACTTCTGAAATACGGCCTGGGCAGGTCGAGGAGTTTTATCAGACCAGGACAGCTGTCATGATTTAAGTTTTTCTTTATTTCCACATGGTCCTCCAAGATAATGAAACTTTCAAACGGAGCCACGCTCGTTTTAATTGCACAGTTCTGCGCCTCGTGGAGCTGAATGAAAAAACTGAAGTTAATGGTTTTGTTTATCAGCACTTTAGCGGATAAATCATGTTTGATGGAGTCGAAAACCTCACTGAGATTAGCCGGTAAACTATCTTCCTCGTCTATCATCTCACTAAACGGACAGTGCTCCACGATAGAAATCTCCATCTCATCTATTTCATGAGGATTAATATGCTCTCTGGTGGGTATATCGGCTTCTCTGTAGTATCTTCCAATCATATCTAGGTTTTCTGAAATGTAAGAGTTATTACGTTCCTCATAAGCGTATGCCACAGACATCCTCGTCGATAGATTGATCAGAGATTCCATGATATGTGGTTCCGTGTCCCTCTCAACCACAAAGATGATATTATACAGAGACTTAACCTCGCTATCAGGCTGAAACGGGTACCCCAAGAACACTAAACTGTCAACAGAAACACGGAACGGTCGATGACAACAATGAGGTGTCCTGGGTATGAGGAGACTCTCTAGACTTGAATCCCTTAGACCGTTTAAAACCATTTTACTGTCCACTACAGCGGGCTCCTCTACTGAGGCTCCCTTCTTGGAGAAAACCCCGGTGGGGATAGTTCGGTCTTCACTTCTGTTATCTACATCGTGGGGGTATCTGAAGAGGACTTTGGGTCCGTCGTTAGCGTTAACAACGAAGATGATACTCAACAAACTCTTTAGCTCTGTTATTTGCTTCTGTGCCATTATTCGTCATTTCTACTGTAATTAATAGAGTAATTCGATAGATAGTAATAAATATAGGTTAGTATTGCATGGTTAAAAATGTTCGTGCTGGACATGATGGGAATAAATATACTTTGTTACTAAGTAATAAATCCAATTCAGGTAAAAATGTTCAGTAATCTTACAAGGGTTAAAAAAATATTCATAAGCAAAACATTCATTATTATTAACAAAAGATTAAATATTAATAAAAACTGATAAGAATCACAAATTTTTGCTCAACAAAACACTATTCCACACAAATAGACATGATAATATATCAAACCATGCATAAATATACTGTAATTTACAGTACAAATGAAACCTGGCCGTCTACATCAGATTTTTTTAGCCATTACTATTTGAAAAGTCATTTCCTTATTCTTAACAATCGACTCTTGAAGCTTGAAGAATGGAAGTGATGGACATGGTATGTTTTCCGTGACGATTTTCTCGGTTTTTTTAGCAGCACTTTTAATAAAGTGGTCATCCAAATTCTCTCCACCGTAATATTCTAATCCATTTCGTAGCAAAGCAGCTTTCATCTCGTCTAATGTAAGCAAGGCAGACATAAAGTTCATCTTCATGAACTTGTTAAGATCAGCTGACTCACCGGTCCTAAGAACATCAGTAGTTACCAGAACCCCACCGGGACGCAGAAGTTTAAATATAGTGCTCAGGATTTCATCAATTCGGTGATGAGCATAAAACATAGAGGTCTGCATCATCACATGGGTAAACGTTTGATTGGTCACAGCTTCAGGCAGATCGAAATATGAAGCCGCATAAAACTCCGATTCAAGATCGGGCTTCTTTTCTTTCTTGTAAAATTCTGCCGATTTATTAGCGTTTTCAATATGGCATTCAGCCAAATCAACTCCAACAACAGAACAACCAATATGAACGGCGATATCCATGACAGGGATGCCCTGGCCACATCCCAAATCTAAGACATGGGAAGCTGATTTCATCTCAGAAATTTCAGCAACCAGAGCAGTCATATTGCGAACAGATTGCGCAAGGGAGTCTGACTCGGTTTCATAGTAACCAACAGTACGATACCCTGTTCCTCCAAATAGTTCATCAAATACACCTGCAAAACCAAATGGTTAAAGAGTAAGTCTCTTGTTGTTACAAGCTGCAAGATTATGTATATATTTTCAGCAAGATTAAATTTTTAAAACTACGTGTAAGTAACTTAAAACTAGAAAACTAACTTGATTTGGTGCTAATGTTCCATCTATCTTTGATACTTTCAATACGATCTTCCTCACTACTAAAGCTCATGATCTGATGAAGTTATTTCAAATTAGATTTTAGATATTCTCGCTGATAACAGAAGCGGCCGCACAAAAGCATGTACGTGACTTATAAAATCATGACAATGATCATCACACAATGTATCTTTTTTTGCAGATTGAACTTTTAAGAAGATTACTTACCACTTACACGTTGATGCGTCACTTCGATTATTTGATGATTAGCTGATCATTGCTATTGTAATAAGAATCAGTTTCAAAAAGAAAAAAACAAAAACTTGGGCCTATAAAATTTCAAACAAATTAAGATACAAAAGAATCGTAAATGTTTAGGACAGTTGATGAAAGCAATTTGTTTTTAAGTTTTTTCTTTTCTTCAGTAAATTAGCAAGTTTAATCCAATATAAATCTTGTAAAATGTCTACCCATGATTCACAATAAATAAAGTTATTAAGTTAAGTCATAAAAGTACAAATAAAAATCAAATTAGTCAAACACTCAAACAGCGCTAGTAGTTCAAAAATTCAATTTGAATCCCGTTATGATTAGTTACTGCACTATGGAGTGTCTTTTGCATTTCAAAACTCATATCCTTGGCCACCGTATGCATTGGGGAAACCCCCTCCCTCTGCTTAATTGAGAATTCGGGCCTACTCCCGAATTAAAAAACAACCATAAAAATATTTCTCAAAAATATTGCTATTCCTCTGAGCCCAGAAATTAAAATTCCAACTAAAGCATATTACATAAAAGCAAGGCTGCAAATCCCCTCCCCGTTAATGTTAGCAACCTCAAGCCTTTCGAAATACCTCAAACCTTACAGAATATCTTTAGACCTTTTATCATGAATTTTAATAACCGGTCAGTCATTTAATCTACCAAGATTATCAAGAGCTTCACCAGTCCTAGCAAGATTGAATAGAATAAGATCGAGTCGACACCTCGCGAGCTGAAGAGACTGCAGTTGCTCAGCAGCAGAGGGTTCAGTTATCATTTCTCCTTGAACTGATATAGTTGCTGGCACTTTCTTGTCAGAAGAAGATATCGTGTCTTCGCCCAGAGAGCTGACCTCAGCATTTACTTCCATCTGCTTTATTTTCACTAGATCTTCAACGGTCTTAGTAAACTGGTGAAATTGTACATCAAGATTACTGCACTTTTCCTTCAGGATAGGTAATGTTGAAACCAGTTGAATTAAGGATAATATAGCTAAAATCTTGTGAGAACATTCAAGGACATCACAGTTTTCTATATTTAGCAGTGGCCTGATCAGCTTCAAGATCTTGAAGGAGGACAGCCCATTTCCGTCATTTGCCAGCGTCTTTTTCAACATATCTATAAACAGTCCGGCTACACTATTGTTTTCATGATTCGTATAATGTTTGACAAGCTTCAAACGATCTTGAAGCAAAAATCTAGCTGAAAGCAATGCTATCGATTTTGAAGCATCGCTCCTATTCATAGCTATCGTGTTATTGACAGCAATCGAGATAAGCGAATCGAACAAGTTTCTTAACTTAACAAGGTCAGACGAATGGATTTTAAAACTTTGTTTCGTGAAGAACATTGTGGTATTCAGGACAGGTCGAACATCATCTCCTTCCACAAAACTACCGATATCTTCAAGAACCAGAAGTAACCAAGGCAGAACATTGCTGAACAACCAGGAGAAATCGTACACCAAAGGCACAGAGTTCGGGAAGTAGGACACAAGCATGACACATCGTGGATCCCAGCTATCAGTAGTGGACTTAGTCAGGATACTGGAGAAATCTAGGTCTAGTTTACCAAGGATCCGGTGAACCATTGCAATTGATGATCCACTGAAAAGAGTCCTATCCGAGTCAACCACAAAGATAACCAACTTTTGAAATTCAGTCAAACTCTCTTCTGAACATTGTGAAGTATCCAAAACTGACAGACAATCGATCACAGCCTGATAGCAAGAAATATCTAGAGAATTTTCTAAGCAGCGGTCACAAACCACAGCTTTAGTTACACTGGTAATGAGGGTGCTACCAAGCCAGCTAGCGTTATAAGGTTGAGACAGATCGAAGAGGGGAAGGAGGAGGGGATATGTGTTGGGGCAGGTTGAGAGGGACAGTTGCTCTGATGCCACCAGGACGAGCTCTTTGTTGGAGCAGTTTGCTTTGAGTTTATCTGTTATGCAAGAGTGCTTGCTGCTGTCGTATTCTGCAAAATTTGTGGGTAAAATAAACAATTTAGATATGCCGGACACCGTCATAAAATGTGGTTAGTCTGTAGTATGCTGAACCAAAAATTTCTTCAAAGTCAAGCAGATTGAAAATTATTTAGAATTGAGGAAAAGGCACAAACCATAGTGGAATTTTGTTAAGTAAGGAACCAGATCCAGTACAAAATCACTAAGTTGATTATCATATATCTCAACCAACTGTCTTAACCCGTTCAATCCGTGATCTGAAGTTGTGAGTATAGTAATTTTCAAAGCGATTATCGAAGCATCAAAGTGAGGTTACATTTCCATGTTTTACATAATTTTGTCTCCAAAACAATTTAAAATTAGGATGATGTAGCCACTAACCGGCAAATTCCTGCAAGTCTTCCATCGAGACATGTTTATTTTTGGAGCAGATAGTCTCTTTAGGATCAACTGCAGAAGCTAATTCATTGCCGTGCGAATCCAAAATAGAATCAATCATGCTGAAAGGTGATTATCATTAGACTTATAAATCTCATCTTGATTCATAATTCATCACTGTAATAACTTAATAATGTTTTCGGTGGTCGCAATAAAAACCAAAATGATGCTGCTGTCTTGATTGAGTCAAACTTAAATATATGATCAACTAATTATGCATAAACCATGAATCGTTACATGTTAATTGTACATAAAATTCAGTCAAACTATATACTAAAAACCATCAAAATATAAACAGAAAAAGATCAAACTTTAAAGTAACGCTAAAATAAACAACTCGGCGTCACTGAACGATTAAAAAAGGGTCACTATAAGTTCATAAAACCAACAAAGATAAATTTTAGCTAACACTGATATTGATATAATACGAGTATTTGAATTCTAAATAGTTAAAATTAAATTTTATTTGCCATAACTATTTTAAAGGAAACCTTTTTGTCCCGAACAGACCCTTCTCTCATATTGAAAAACGCAACAGTAGGACCCTCAATGTTTTCGTCGACAATCTTCTGAGCCTTCATAGCATTGCACTTCATACAATGTTTATCCAAATCTTCCCCACCACAATATTCTAGTCCATTCTTTACAAAAGCAGCTTTCATTTCATCCAAGGAAAGAATCACAGGCATGGAATTCATTTCCTTAAATTTGGTGAGATCGGCCGTATCAGAAACCCTAAGAAAGTCAGTAGTTACCAGAACCCCACCTGGACGCAGGACTTTGGAGATGTTTGTCAGGATTTCATCAATTCGGTGATGAGCATAAAACATAGAGGTCTGCATCAACACGTGGGTAAACGTTTGATTGGTCACAGCTTCAGGTAGATCGAAATATGAAGCCGCATAGAATTCATACTTTAGATCGGGCTTTTTTTCCTTCTTGTAGAGCTCGGCAGCCTCGTTTGCCATGGCGATATGACCTTCAGCCAAATCAACTCCGACTACAGAGCAACCCGTTCTAACAGCAGTATCTAACACAGGTCGACCACGGCCACATCCTAGATCCAGCACGTGGGAATCGGAATTCATCTCAGAAATTTCAGCAAGTCGAGCCGTCATATTCAGAACACTTTGGATAAGAGAATCTGTCTCTGTTTTGTAGTAACCAATAGTTATGTATCCGGTACCTCCAAATAACTTGTCTATTCCACCTGAAAGGACCAATTGATATGAACTACAGGTAAATCGCAGCTATCAGCGGAAAATATAATGATAAAAAACAAGAAAACACGATTAGTACTACACACTACACAGGCTCAAGGAAGCTGCCTACTTACTTGCTTTGGATCGCTCATTCCATTTTTTTTTGGTAGCTTGGACAAGTTCCTCATTATTCGAGCTCATGATCTACAGTGAAGTATAATTATTATGAATTGAAACAGGATTAAGAAACTATCAGTGCCTAATAGGTATTGATAAGATCTGAAATTAAAATGACCAATTATGAATTATGATAGAAAACTTGTTTTGTTAGCTAATACTTAATAGTGATATTCATTAAATTATATTTTTAGAGCAAACTACTTTACGGTTTTTTAGCCATAATTATCTGAAATGTAACTAAGCCGTTTTTCACAAAATTTTCGCGTGATCTGTGGAAATCAGGGGATGCAAATTCAACGATACCTAACTGAATAGTTTTTTCTCGTAAAGTTTCATGGCACTTCACACAATGACGATCCAAGTTTTCCCCGCCACAATACTCCAGTCCGTTTCGTAAGAAAGCAGCTTTCATTTCATCTAAAGATAGTATAGCAGGCATGGAGTTCCATGTCATAAATTCCTTAACCTCGTCAACCTCAGAAATTCTGCAGAAATCAGTGGCAACGAAATATCCCCCAGGGCGTAATAGTTTGGCAACTGTCCCAAAAAGTTCGTCAATCCTATTGTGACTATAAAACAAAGAGGTCTGCATCATCACATGAGTAAATATTTGATTCAGAACAGGTTCCGGGAGATTAAAGTATGAAGCAGCATAGAACTCAGCTATTAAATCAGACTTCTTCTCACTCTTGTATAGTTTCAGAGACTCATTGGCCATATCAATGTTGCCCTCTGTAAGATCTACCCCAACTACCGAGCATCCGACCCTGACAGCAGCGTCTAACACAGGAGTACCTCGGCCACACCCTAAATCTAGCACGTGAGAGTCTGGCTTCATCTCAGAAATCTCAGCAAGTCGAGCTGTCATATTTCGGACACTTTCAGCCACAGTGTTGGACTCCGTTTTGTAGTAACCGATGGTCATGTACCCTGTTCCGTCAAACAGAAGATCGAATCCGCCTGTAATATTTCTCTTAATATATCAATAGATACTTCGGTAAAACATAATATATGTACTTGAAGTAAAGAAAGTAACCCAGCCCGTTGAATATTGTTTCCGAGTAAAACTAAAACTTTAATTGATCGTGTTCGTGGACCTTTTTCATAGGACAAAAGAGATTGAACTGACCAATTCAATGATTGCTCTGGTGGACTCACTTTTTCTAGTTTTCTGCTCCCATCTTTCTTTGAGCTTTTGTATATTTTCATCGTCAGTTGATGTCATATTGTCATGGTCTACCTTAATGGTCGTAAATTTAAATAAAGTGATTAACTGGCTAACTAACTTCTGCCAATACTAAATACCTAGCATAGGATTAGAACAAAGATAACTCGATACTCATTGTTAATTATCAATCAAATGGCACGAAAATTTCATTGTTTGAACACACGAATTAATCTATTTATACCACGTAAGAATAGGAAGATAAACCGATTACAACTATTGAAAATGCAGGAATAGTGAGCGAGTAATAATATGGGTATTAAACTTGACCACTAGCAGTTCATTTCGGGAGAACATTTTAGTGACGCATTTACTTCACTAGTCACTGCTGCTTCGTCAAGTTTAAAACCAATCGTAATCATTTCCATTTCTCAGAAATGTGGAACTGGCTTAGAACTTTAACTTCTTGGTGATTCAGTTACAGAAAAGAAAAAGCATAAAACATAATGAATTATTTTTAAATTGCTAAGAAACGCCTAGCTTGAATCAAATGTCAATGAAACCTTAAATTAATTTTAAGTTAACCTACTCCGGGTTCAAATTTTCGAATTGCTTTTGGCTTTCATTGAGCAATTAAAGTTTCAGATACATTCATATTTCAAAACGAAAGTATTTTAAAAAGGAAAAAAGGTGATCTTTACATTCTTACTGTTATGTAAGACAAAAAATTTGGTGAATGAAAAATAAATGATTTTAAACATAGGAAAGAGGTTCACACTTCATAATAATATATATGGAGAATACATTAAAAAAGTCATTCTTTACTGAAATTACAGAGGGCAATTGTGGTCCATCTTGTAGTAAACAACTGGTCTTATTCTTGCCTCTTCCCCGAGGTAAAATCCCCATTTGTGAGATTGCCCTGTTTTAGGCTGAATACATGATCCTTGCTTCCAGAACTGATGAATTCCCCAATGAAGATAACTCTTGGTACGGTCTTGACAGGGCTTGTTGTACCAGGTAACCGGATAATCGTACGTTTCATTAACATTGATAGCAAAATGCATGTTTGCAGCAGAAACGAGCTCACCATGGAAGTGTAAGTCACTCGGATACAATTCGGGATTAATAATAAGTTTAATGTTGAAAAGATTCTCGCTTTGGTCATTTTGGACATTTGAAAGAGAGTTATTTTCATCTTCTGACGTTACCTCTAATGAAGTCAAACGTAATATGAATCCACAATTTCCAATTCTTTCGCAGCAAAAGTTTGAGGATTGTGCTTTGACGTTGAATATTATATCATGATCTTTCACAAAAAACTCACTGGGGCTATAATCAGACACTGAGCATAAACGTTCATAAACAGTATCATCGGTTAAACCAGTTGTGTCATTCTTCAAACTCTCCATTAGCATTAATGTGCCCTGGTTATCCCTATAATTATTTAAGCAGACTGAAGAAAGGGGATGCCACCCTCGACTCAACATTCCTACCCTCAACTGTTCAGTGAATGATTCAATCTGAAATGTCTCGTGAGGGGAGTAATCTTTATTCTGAAATTCGAGCAACCAAGAATAAACACCGTCAAGGAAAATGTGGCTATTTGTAACCAAAGGAGAACTTAGTAAGAAGTTTAAAAGCTCCTGAAAGCTTTTACTATCTATAATCGATCGGTGTCCAAGAAAAAGATTGCGAAGCCTTGAGGCTTCATTCTCATATTGAAGAGTTGATAATGTTACATCAGATCTTCGAAATAATTCAACCATTAGCATGTAGTCCTCCTTTGATGGTGATTCAATGGCAGATAAACATCCAACCAATTTCTGGTACATAGATTTGTGTGTATTATTGCAGGTAGAAAAGCTCATATTTTTCAGCAAGAATCTGCTATTGGCATCGATATTCGATGGGTTTCGCTCGGAATTGTCGATAAGAACGTCCATCAATATGTTTTTACGTCTTTGGACTATCTCAATTATAACACTTAGATTTTTTTCACTTCGAGTAGAGAAGTCACTCAGATATTGGTGGACGAAAAACCGATCACATCTTTCTATCTCAGTCGAAAACTTCTTAACAACCATGTCTATGAAACTTTTCTTTTTCAAAGTCAAGAGCATGTACATAGCCTCCTCGAAAACGTACAGTTGGTCTTCATAATCTTCAGTATCAAGTTCATCAACAAGTGTCTTGAAGAATGTAACACATCTAACAGCTATCCAGACTACCTCAAACACGTTGGACATCTTGTTCATTTCCCGTAAAGTGTCCTTTGAAATATTCTTAAGTTCCCCCGAATAACAAGAAGTCACAAAATCCTGCACAACCTCTTTCCCAAAGTCATCAACATCAATTGAAGTTTGGAGTAGGTCCGTGGTGAGAGAGTCTATAACAGGACTGTTGTAGGATATAATTACAGAGTTAGCAGGAATCTCTTCACCGTCTTGAAGACGAAACTTTAGGTTACTGTGGGAGGGAGATCCGAGGTACTTCACCCCAAAATCCATTGGAACTTGAACTTTTGGAGCCATGGTTCCGATTTCGACTCCCTGGGTTCGATAGATTAGCTAAATATTACATTATTGTAGTAAGAGAATCACGAATGCATCCAAAAATTGTGATATCTAAATCTAAATGTACTTCATTTTTTATTTTATGACTGTTTTAATGAGAAAATGGATGCAGATTGCACACAATATTCGTCGACACAGTTCAAAATAACTCATAAACCAATGAACATTGAACGTGTACATTATTAAATATTGTTTATTACTTTTAAAGATAGTTTAACCATCATCTCAGGAATATTTTATCAGAAAAAAGTATGCAAACTACATATGAGACCAAAATTCACATCACAAAACGTCAATGAAATGTTAATTTTCTTAACTGTGCGAAACGGTATGATATAATAATTTAAACTTGTGAAGAAAGTGTTTTATTTCTTAATAAAGTGACATTTTTATTATTACAGCCATTAAGATCTGAAATGAAACCTTTCTAAGTCCTCTCTCATCGTTAATTTCTCTACAGACAAACCCTGAATACTATCTTGGACCACATTCACTGCTCTCATAGATAGTGCAAACAAATTTTGTAAATCGACTTTTATATGAGCCAACTGTGCAAAATTAACCGATCATAGTGATATTGGAAAGTGAATTTAGAAACCCACTCGTTTAAGAGGTCGTTCAAAAACAATAAAACCCCAATTTACCGCACCCCGATTTAACCCCCCCCCCCCCCCCCGATTTACCGCACCCCAATTTACCGCAAACCCCGATTTACCACGGCCATTTCCTTTCTCCCAAACTCTGCGGTAAATCGGGGTATTACTGTAGATCACGTTATCACTTTTTGGACCATTTTTTATACGTATCTAAATACTTAAATAAAGTCCATACAAAGTTTTGGTAGCATATCCAACACCGATTAAATGGAGTCTGTCTGATCTGCTTACATTCAAAAATAGAAGTTCTCTAAAATAAACGAGGAATGTAGATGGGGAATGTAGATCAGTAGATGCTTAAAATGCCAAATCGTTCATTGGAAGATGGAAGTTACCTTTGGTCTATCCTGTAGTACACAACCGGTCTTATGCTGACTTCATCTCCTTTGAGAGCAAACGATTTATGAGGATCGTCTATTGGTGAACTGCCTGCACCCTTTTTCCAAAAACGATGAACACCCCAACAAAAGTAATTGCCAGTACCGTCTCGACAAGGTTTGTCACACCAAGTAACCGGATAACCGCCATTTTCATCAATATTGATAGTAAAATGCATATTCACAGCAGAAACGAACTCACTGTGGAAATGCAAGTCATATGGATACAACTCAGGATTGACAAGAAGCTTAATTTCGAACGAATTTTTGCATAAATCATCCTCCAGTCTCCCTCTCATAGATGATACACGCAGTATGAAGCCACAGCTTCCAATCCTGTCGCAGCTATACTTTGAAGTATGGGTCTCAAATAAGAATTTGATATCATGATCCCGCGAAAAAAACTCACAAGGAGTGTAATCAGAAATTGAGCGTACATGGCGATAACCAGTCATTGTCGTTAAGTCAGGATGATTATCCATTAAATCCTTTCGCAGACCACCGAGACAAGATCTTTTCTTTGAACTGGCAATATAGTTCACAGGTAGCGGAGACCAACCTCTTTTTGCAATTCCCTCAGCAAATATCTCAGTAAAATAATCTATATCATATGATTCGTTAGGAGTTTTAACTTCTCTGCGATGTTCGAATAACCAACAATATACGGCATCAAAGAAAATGTAACTATTTGTTACAAGTGGAGAATCAAATAAAAAGTCAAGTAACTCCGTAAAGTTGTCGTGATCTTTAATTGGTTTAAATCCAAGAAAGAGATTAGGAACTTCATCAAAATCTTGAAATTTGGTCGTTGATATTATCTGCTCAGATCGTCGAAACAACTCTACCATCAAATGCCAGTCCTCCTTCGATGGCGAATCGATGGCAGCAATACTGTCTACAAATCGCTGGTACAATGAATTATGTGTCTTGTTGCAAACAGAAAAGCTCAAATTTTTTAGCAAGAATCTGCTATTTTCATCGATATTGGAGTTTCGCTTCAAATTGTCGACCAGAACTTCCATTAAGACGTGTTTCTGTTTTTGAACGATCTCGATGATAAAACTTAGTTGCTTTAGACTTCGAGAAGAGAAGTCACTCAAATATTGGGGGACAAAAAACCGATCACATTTTGCTATTTCACTCGAAAACTTCTCAACGACCATCTCCACAAAATTTTTCTTTTTAATAGCCAAGAGCATATACATAGCCTCCTCGAAAACATACAGTTGGTTTTCATAATCTTCAGTATCAAGTTCATCAACAAGTGTTTTGAAGAATGTAACACACCTATCAGCTATCCAGGATACCTCAAATACGTTGGACATCTTGTTCATTTCCCGTAAAGTGCCCTTTGAAATGTTCTGAAGTTCCCCCGAATAACAAGATGTCACAAAATCCTGCACAACCTCTTTACCAAAGTCATCAACATCAATTGAAGTTTGGAGTAGATCAGTGGTGAGTGAGTTTATGACGGGACTGTTGTAGGATATAATAACAGAGTTGGCAGGAATCTCTTCACCGTCTTGAAGACGAAACTTGAGGTTAGTGTGGGACGGAGATCCGAGGTACTTCACCCCAAAATCCATTGGAACTTGAACTTTTGGAGCCATGGTTTTGTATTCGACTTCCTGGGATTGATAGATTAGCTAAGTATCGTAATGAACAAATATGACAAATTCAATAGACAATTGCGAAAGTTTAGTCTTAGATAGTTTTTATTGAATCAAGAGTTAAAAACAATTATAAATTTTTTTCCTTGCTCTTGCCGAAGGCAAAAAGATCGTAAGGAATAAGTAATCGGGTTTGGATATATGAGCTATCCCGATGGACCTGCGATGATGACAAAAGTCTGCTCCTTCGCAATATAAACCACTCCCCTATAATTATGAGTATAGGAAGCGTCTGTTATGCTGCGCGCGACGCTCGGCATGTGTTAGTTAATTGCATTATCCAACGCGAATTTCAATTGTCAAACGATGCCGTTCAAATCAAATTAGCCCAAAATTTGTGCGCGGCGTACTAAATATTCGATTACACGAAATCCTGCACGCGCGCAATGACAAATTACGATGAAAATATTGCAACTTTTTAACAACAAAATAATCCAATATCTAATTTTTATTAATCGATGAAATTAACTTTTCGTTGCAAATATTAACGGTTTAAGCAGGGAAAATTAATCGTGCGTGGTGTAACCGCGGCGAAATTCTTGTTGTAAACAATTAACAGACAAATTTAGTATCTTTTCATGTTTTAGAGTTAAACAAATTCTTACAACTATTAATTAATTAAAATTAAAATTATTTTAACTTCAAGTACGTTAACGGAATAGGTTACCAATAAGGATACGAACAATACTTTTCATACACCTTTTCTGTCAAAAGTTTTGTTAACATATCGGACAATTATACATATCCTATGAACGATATTTTTACATTCTGAAATTAGGTGTACTATGGAAGTTAACAAATTATCAGCAAAACCCCGATTTAACGTACAGATTGGGAAAAAATATTACGGCAAATGGGGTTTCGATTTTTGAGTGTCAGTGGGATTACACAGTTTCTCTCGTCATAGTGTTTGTCAGACAAGCACTCACGTATTAGGTAGGTGGGTCAATAGAAGTAACGAGCGCAACAAGCTCACTTGATATCAGTGACCATTTTGTAAAGTATCACATGATAAGGCTATCGATAATGTAGGGTTATTAAAATTTTGGGGAAAAGGAAGAGGTAAGGTAAATTAGGATACAGTTAATCGAGGTTTTACAGTACTAGGTTCCTCACAATTTCAAAAGCTTTATCGGTAAATCAAACTTAACTTTAGTTCATCCTGTAATATACAACTGGTCTTATTTTAACTTCATCCCCTTTGTGATAAAACCATGTATGATTATCGTTTACAGGGTGACGGCCTGGACTTTTGCTGTAAAACCGAACTGCATCCCATATAAAATAATTGTTGGTACTTTCTCGAGAAGGTTTTTTGCTCCAGGTAACCGGATAACCGCCATCCTCATCAATATTGAGAGAAAAGTGCATATTCGCAGCAGAAACAAATTCTCCATGGAAGTGCAAGTCATACGGATACAACTCTGGATTGACGATAAGTTGAATATTAAATGAATTTTCTCCTGGATCATCTTTCAGTGATGATATATGCAGTATGAAGCCACAGCTTCCCATCCTGTCACATCTATCGTTTGAGGTTGGTGACTCAAACTGAAATATGACATCATGATCCTGTGAAAAAAACTCAAAAGGGGTGTAATCAGAAATAGAGCGTACACAGCGATAACCAGTCATTGTTGTTAAGTCAAGACGATTATCCATTAAATCCTGTGGCATACCACCGAGATACGATTTTTTAACGAAATTTTGTATGTAGTTCACAGGTAGCGGAGACCAACCTTTTTCTGAAATTCCTTTGGCGAGTGTCTCAGTAAAATTATCTACATCATATGATTCGTTAGTTTGAGTTTCTTTTCGATATTCGAATAACCAACAATATACGGCATCGAAGAAAATTAAACTATTTGTTACAACTGGAGAATCAAGTAAAAAGTCAAGTAACTCTGTAAAGTTTTTGTGATCTTTAATTGGTTTAAATCCAAGGAAGAGATTAGGAACTTTACAAAAATCTTGAATTTCTAGCGCAGATCGTGTCAGCTCAGAACGTCGAAATAATTCCACCATCAACATGTAGTCTTCCTTTGATGGTGAACCAATGGCAGCTAAACTGTCAAGTAATTTCAGGTACAATGGTTTGTGTGTCTTACTACAAACAGAATAGCTAACATTTGTCAGCAAGAATCTACTATTGGCATCGATATTAGATGGGTTGCGTTCAAAATTGTCGATAAGAACTCCCATCAAGACATGTTTCTGTTTTTGGATCATCTCAATGATAACACTCAGTTGTTTTGGACTTCGAGAAGTGAAGTCGCTCAAATATTGGGGGACGAAAAACCGATCACATTTTGCTATCTCAGTCGAGAACTTCTCAACAACCAACTCCATGAAATGCTTCTTTTTGATAGTCAAGAGCATATACATAGCCTCCTCGAAAACGTACAGTTGGTCTTCATACTTTTCAGCATCAAGTTTATCAACAAGTGTCCTGAAGAATGTAACACATTTATCAGCTATCCAGGATACCTCAAATACGTTGGACATCTTGTTCATTTCCCGTAAAGTGCCCTTTGAAATATTCTTAAGTTCCCCCGAATAACAAGAAGTCACAAAATCCTGCACAACCTCTTTACCAAAGTCATCAACATCAATTGAAGTTTGAAGCAGGTCCGTGGTAAGAGAGTCTATAACAGGACTGTTGTAGGATATAATAACAGAGTTAGCAGGAATCTCTTCGCCGTCTTGAAGACGAAACTTTAGGTTACTGTGGGACGGAGATCCGAGGTACTTCACCCCAAAATCCATTGGAACTTGAACTTTTGGAGCCATGGTTTTGAATTCGACTTCCTGGGTTTGATAGATTAGCTAAGTATCGTAATGAACAAATATCACAAATGCAATAGACAATAATAAATATAGTTTAATCTAAATGCAGTCACATTTTCATTCTTTGGAATTTTTATAAGAAAATTAGTGCATATGACAGATTTCGTTAATCGAATCAATATTTAACAAGAAACCTACGAACTGAATAACATATAATGTATAAGATTTGTACAAACATCTCATAATAATTTCACTGGCAAAAAAATATACAAGCGTTAAAACCATGAAACTAAATCTTACATTACGAAACGAAAATAAAAGCATATCTATTATCTATTCTTCCAAACGGTCTGAATATGGTCAGAACTCAGAACTGGGAATTTATATAATGGGCGATTCTAATTAAATTAAAACTCATTAAGGATATCAAAAAAGTGGCGTCTAAATCTTTTTAGCCATTAAGATCTGAAATGAAACCTTCCTATCTCTAACAAACTCTTCTTTCAATTTAAATATCTCTACAGACAAACCCTGAATATAATCTTCAACTACTTTCACTGCTTTCATAGCGTTGCACTTAATACAGTGATCATACAAATCTTCTCCTCCAAAATACTCCATCCCATTTCTGACCAATGCGGCTTTCAACTCATCCAACGAGAGAATAAAAGGCATATAATTCATTTCCATGAACCTTTTAACATCAGCCAGATCAGAAATTCTATTAAAATCAGTAACAACGAGACACCTCCTGGACGTAGAACCCTAGAAATATTACCAAGGATATCATTTATACGATGGTGAGAATAATGCAGTGATGTTTGCATCATGACATGGCTAAAACTTTGCTTTGTAACAGCTTCGGGAAGTTCAAAGTATGAAGCTGCATAGAACTCTGCACTTAGATCAGGTATTTTCTCTCGTCTGTATTGTTCAACTGATTCTTTGGCCATGTTTATGTGACCCTCAGCTAAGTCCACTCCTACAATAGAACAGCCTATATTAGCTGCAATATCCAACACAGGAATACCTCGGCCACACCCTAAATCTAACACGTGAGAATCTGATCTCATCTCAGAAATCTCAGCAAGTCGAGCTGTCATGTTGCGGACACTTTGAGCCAGAGTGTCGGACTCCGTTCTGTAGTAACCGATGGTTATGTACCCTGTTCCATCAAATAGCTTATCAAGTTCACCTGGGCCATTTTCACGTTATTATAATTTCCAGCGATAATTTCCCTAAATTCATTTTGCACACCAGCTGACAGGAGAGTTGTGTGTACTTATTTACTGAATAAGAAAATGGAACTATTTTAAATTAGCATACTTGTTTTTGTTCTCTGTTCCCATCTTTCTTTTACCTTCCGAGTTTGTTCATCTGCCTCCGATGACATGAGCCTAAGTATTTGCTACTTAAATAAACGAATATTCAGTGATAATATTTACCACGACATTTCTTGTTCCAACCATTGAATTCAGTCACTGGTTAAGATGTTGTATGTTCTAGTTTATTGTAATTGTTCTCCTTAACATAACGGACACTGTAATTTAAAAGGAAACCTAAGAGTCAGCAGTAAGAAGAAAGTGGCTCTCTTAAAATCAGAGAGCGAAACGTGGACCAATCATGCTCTCAGTACAACCGTCCTAATTCTACAGTAGTACACTTTGAGTCAGATATTAGGTTATCTTTAATTTAGGTTATATATTTAATCGTGATTATTGAAAAAAGTGTTATGTTATCTCGAGAACAATACTTGCCATGAGCCTGGTTTTATCTCATGAATTGAAAACATTTTTCCTGCATTTTGTTCAAATGATTCGGCTTCAGCTGCGTTATGACACGACCAGCTTACATTTACCACAAGTCTCGTAGACAGATGGTTGGTTAACTCTATGATTGCATAATGCATAAATTTAAGCAATTATGACCTACAACATCTCACTATTTGGAGCCTGGTAGGTGACATGGCGGACTCATTAACGCTCATCACAAGATTTGCAGTTGTTTGGAGACTGGGAACCAAAATATGGTTAACTTACAATATCACGAACCAATTTATAATGTTGTTAATTTTCCTCCCCATAACTTTTCCGATCACAGGATGTCCAAAACTTTTATTTTATTACAATGTTTACTAGTAATTATAGGAACAGGTGTATCATAAATATTATAGTTTTTCCCCAACATCACTAACCGTGCTCCATTTGCCACTTTTATTAGAAAACCTATAATATTTACACTGTCAGTCTAGTACTTCAGTAATTTCCGATATTACCGATTAACTATGAGCCCACATATGATTACTCTAGCGTGGTCTGACGCAACAGACCATGATGTGTATATGACATATCCTGTCATTTATCGTAAAACCTAACGAGCGTGACATACGCCACCGATTATTGATACCTTTACAGATGATCGAGCTCGAATTGGCACATATTTCTAGACCTCAAAGAATTCGATTGATCCACGTGACTTTAATTCAAGCCAATATAACCAAAGTCATAACATGCCTGGTAAAGCTGAGGGTCGAGTTTTATTTGGGGCCATGACTTTAGGACTTTAGGAGCCAACACAAAGAAGTTTCGGCGACAATAACCTATGCACCTGGTACTGTGCAGTCGTTTACACGATTTGGTAACACCAAACTGTGTGGTTAGACCTTTTTTTACTGTTTAGCTGATATGAGATGGGATCTCATTACCGTGAGTGCTTCATGGTACAACGGTTCTGAATGGTTTCAATTTCTTTTTGCATTAGAGCGCGACAAAGACCATTTGTTCAAAGAAATTGTTGAAGCTTTTTTAAATATTTACGATTTGGAACGTTTTTGTGACCTATACGTTAAACCTAACCGAGAATCAATTTAAATCGAATCAGCAGCTGCTATATTGTTTTAACGTATTGCAGCTTCATAAATCTCGTGATATAATGGAAGCCAGGTGTCACAGCTGGTCCGGCTAAATTTCCGCTTTCATTCAATGAAAATTGTGTGATTTAGGTCTTATTCTAGTTTGCTCTTTTCGTTGTTTCTTCTAGTTTAATGTGATCAGGATTAGACTCCGGTGAAATAATGTAGACTAAATAAATAAATCTTAGTTCAGCATGACGGATGAAACGGAAAATTCGTCAACACTGACTGTTTCTATGTTAATGTACAATAAAGAATGTTCCTCGTTCTTCTTATCAGTTTGGCAGTTACTGCATTGGCAACAGGTAAAACGAAAAGTACAAATTTGTATCCAGTTATGATTTTTCAAGCTTTGAAATATTGAATTTCAATCGCAATTCAAAACAGAATCATCACACGGTTAACTATTAAGAATAGAATATTTTACAAGTCTATAGTTTTAAAAAATAATGACTTTATGATGGTAATCTCAGGCATGGTTTATAACCACTCATGACGTAATCCCTATTTCAGACACGTTTCAAGTGAAAGATGTGCAGGGGTATCTAAAACTGGTAAACGACCGCGGTTACACCCAGTGCTGGGGCTCCAACGTGACTTACTTTGTTGCTAGACCGGAACAAGAGTACTGTTATAGCCAACAGTACTCTGCTCTCTGTACACATGATCCCTTCTTCTACCAAGTTTGTGGGGCTGTTAATGCCACTGCATGCGAGAATCAGTACGTTTTTGATAAGGATTATTCTCTCTGTGGCTACCATGTTTGCCAATATCCCTCATCTGTTCCCGGAAGGAATGTCTACCTAAGCGGTAGATCAATCGAATGGCATTATGACTGCAACGGCAAGATAAACTGTTTTAATCCAGAAAATTTGGGAATTGACGAGAAAATTTGTAAGAAATTGGAGGACCCTTATATTTGCAATTGGTCAAAGAAGCGCATTGCAAAGGAAAAGAGATGTGATGGAATCGTAGACTGCCTAGCTGACTCGGCTGATGACGAATATGGCTGCGGCCACACCTACGGAATGGACTGTAACTATTACGATTACCCTGATCACCACAGATGGCAGCCTCCGCGATATGTCTGCATCCCAGCTGAAAGCAAAAGCTCGTTTAGATGTAAGGACGACATTGACGTCAACAAAACCTTATGTGAAGATCAAAAGATTGGCTGGTGCCGTTGGAGACCCAGCTATGCAAGGATAGACGGTGACATTAAGATAGCTAACAGAACACTGACAAAGAACCACATGTGCACATTGCTGGAGCCTGGGTTGGCAGGACCCTGTATTGATGGCAGAGACCAACTCAACTGCTCGTCAGGTGCTGCTCTTACTTGTAATGTAAATCATTATGGTCCATCAACCATCACTAAATTGGGTCTCTGTACTGGTTTTGATACTTGCGATGATGGTTTGGATGAGATTTGTGAGGTACCAGAGTTTGGGTGCAAAACACATAAACACACTTTTTGCGATGGTGTAAAAGATTGTCCCTTTGGAAGCGATGAAGGAAGGCTATGTGACTTTCTGGTAAGTAATAAAACATCTTGTGTTCGGAAAGTGAATTATGGAGCAAAAGTTTTAAAGAAAATTCCTATGGACTGGTTATGCGATGGATTTGAGGACTGTGAAAACGGTATCGATGAAGATAAGAACCACTGGACCGTCTGTGGAAGCCCTTCTACACGTGAAAGATGTATTGAAAAAGGCAGGCCTTGTCAAGAAATGTATAGATGTGATATCACTGAGTCAACACAATTTATTGAATTGAAGCATCTTTGTGATAGTGTCCTTTCTTGTGAGAACGAACAAGATGTTTGCGCAGAATCCAGAAAATTCTCCAAATTATTCACAAAAGTAATTCAGCTTGACGGTATTAAACGAATTCTACAGTGCCTTCCTGGATTAGAAGATTTGCAAAAGATAAGTGGTACCTGTAATGTTTCTGAAGTAGCACAACTTGTGCCAGCATTTGGAATAGATCAACTTCGAGTTGTAACGCCCTCCTCTTTATCATCAAACACATTTTGTGAACATTCCTTCGGAGAACTCTACGTTTACCTAACTTGTCTTGGCTTATGTCCTGGATTATCTTGCATCCTGAGACCTATCAGCCCAAAGAGCTGTTTGACGGGACTGTCTCAAAAAGTCTTTACACTTTCCAAAGACAAGAAGAGTTTGATTCTAGTTAAGAAGGATGGGAATTCTAAAACAAAGTACAGTCACCAGGAGATGTTCCCATGTAATAACGGTAATTGTGTGCCATATGAAAAGGTCTGCAACCTTGCCAACGATTGTGGCGATGATTCAGACGAATTGGACTGTGCTAACCATTTCCGATGTGGTTCGGGAGAATTCATCCCTCTTAAAAATCTGGGGGACGGAAAAATTGACTGTAGGGATCAAAGTGATGAGTGTGACTCTGATAGCAACGTTCACATAATATCACAATCATATTTAGAGGCCAGCTCTTGGATCATTGGAATAACAGCAACGTTGACAAACAGTTTTATATTTGCTAAACAATTAAAGGCAGCATTCAATTCAGCGACAACAATCGCTCTTTTTAACGCTGTTTTCGTCTGTTTTATAGCACTTGGTGACTTCTTAGTCGGACTTTATCTCCTTCTCTTAAGCATTGCAAATCAAATCAATAGGGACAACTATTGTAAAGAAAGATATGAGTGGTTAACAAGTAGCAGTTGCTCATTCTTAGGGGTGATAAGTACGTTAGGATCTTTGTTATCTCTCTATTCCATGACCCTCCTAAGTGTTGTTCGAGCTTACAATCTCACTAAACTATCCGTCCCCCGTTCACCCACCACTACCGAAAAGCTTCGGATCTTTCTTTACTTTCTTTGCAATGATGATCGTGGCTCTTCTAGTGTCATGCATTCCGCTCATGCCTGTATTCGAAGACTACTTTATCAATGGAATTTATTATGGGACAGAAATACCACTCTTCACTGGTTCTCCTGATATGAAAACGCATGAGCACATCATAGAGGCTTATTACTTTACCAAGCTTAGAGACAAATCATCCTGGGAACGAATCCGGCGCTTAATAGCGGGCATGTTCACAAGTGATCAGGCACCAATTGTTGGAGAGATCTTGGATTCTATGGAAACGATGGAGTGTGTCTTTTCAAATATTTTGTCCACGACACAGATCCTCAAAAAGGATTCTCGGCGGTAATTTTGATCACAAATTCTGTTTGCTTCTTTACAGTTTTGGTGTCATATGGCCTTGTCACAGCTGTTGCAAGATCCTTATCATCAGCCTCAAATGCAACACGAAGTAACAGTAAGCTGCAGAGGAAGATAACAATAATCATTGGAACTGATTTCATATGTTGGACCCCATTTGCCATCGTATCTCTGTTGAACTACGTTGAATTGATTGATGCAACACCATACTATGCCTTCTTTTCAACTATAGTCCTTCCGATGAATTCGATGATAAATCCTCTCATATATGATCGTGTTATTACTCGAAACATAACGAAACTTTTCCGAAGATCCAAGGTCAAGGTGAGAACTTTGGTCCATCTTCCCAGCCGCTTTCAAAGTCATGCTCAATGCAACACTGACGGAATTGTAGAGCAAGGGATACAGCTGAGGACGTTGTTTAAAATAAAAACACAATCCAGTTTTGCTCTTAATTCGCCATCACAGGTCAGCCAAATGTGATTTTGGAGATTTGGGTATCTAATAAGTCAGCTTAATGCAGCTAAAAATTTATAGATTTATTGTACAATATCAATTCCCGATATGATCGAAACTTACTTCAGTATATTTGTCTCTGTTTAATATCTCCTACTTTTTAAAATTATCATATCTTTGATGCTTGATCATAAATTAATTGTTTGATATTTAATGAGAAAATACTACAATATAATCAAGGTACGATGTTGGATACCTGAGTTCTATATCTTTCGATAGCAACTCCATCTATGTATCTGCTTAGCTTCCATCACTGATCCTGGTACTTGAGATTCCAGGTGTGGCTTTAAACAATGTTTTAAGGGCCCAACACTCAGCTCACTCAGTTGATGGTAGAACAGTGGGTCTTTGTGCGATGTTGTAGCAGGGACTCCACTTCTTGTTTTCTCTTGCTAACCAGATTGCATAGGAACATCTGAGAGCAACCAAAGCCGCCTCTTGGAACACTGCTTTCTTTACTCTCTTTGTAACACCAAAGTAGTTTAGTAGGGCTGGTAAGGTATGATGCCAGAAGCCTCTACACCCAACCTCTACCGTAAAAAGCTGAGCTTTCCACCCACTGCCATGCAGCCCAGGAATAAGCTCTCTGTTGTAACGTGCTTGTTTACGTTCTACTTGGTCACTAAAGTTACTCTCGTCACCAACTGTCAACTCTACTAATATGACCACCTTTCCTTTATCAGACCAGACTACAATATCGGGACGTTCTGCAGTTCCGTAGATGTGCTGGGGGAACTGTGCTGGGAGCTGGAGGTCATCTTCGTCCCAGATAATCTGCCAATCTTGGTCTTTCTCAAAAGGGCTCTCTCTTTTCATCTTCGTCTTCGGTTTTTGGTAACAGCTGCTAGATGACTTGAAGCCTGTCCAGTCCTGAACTTCAAGTTTAAAATCTTTGTTGTTGAACTTCTCGATTTGATCCAGTAGGGATTTCGCAATGACCCGCAGCACGTTGTCATGCCTCCAATTGTATCGTTTGTTGTTCAACGAGAAGTTGCAAGCTACCAAAATGTGCTTAATGTTGCAGTGTCTCCATCCGCAAAGTGGACAGTGTCCTGTGTCAGCATAGTTCCACAGGCTCATGTTTGCTGGAGTATTTGCAACGTCATGGGTTGCATTGAGGTGGAACTTAAGAAGAGCAGGGCTCATCTTGTAGTTGTAAATAAGGTTGTTCCAACCTAGGTCTAGCTGCATGGTGTTTTCCCATGTTAATACAATTGCTTGCTTGTTTTTTTTTCTATATTTTACAAAGATGAAATGATGACATGTACTATTTTTAGCCAAGATATTCCTAATCTACTGCTGCTCTGACTGGATGACTAACGCAGCGAACCTATCTATATTCATCATAGTATTAATATTTACAGCTATTTCAACAGGTACCCAATGATCTCTTCTAAAGGGTTTTAAATAATTGATCTCTAAAATGTCCGGTAATTTATACAAACCTTGCTGCTAAGTGCTCCGCAAATTAATTTCTTTTCTAATAATCTAATACTAACGCAAACATAAATATAACACTAAGCTTTTCTAATCTTAAACAAAATTCCAGATACGTTTGCAGTGAGGGAAGTTCAAGGATACCTAAAACTAGTCGGCAACCAAGATCAGATACAATGCTGGGGGTCAAATGTAACTTACACCATCTTCAGGCCAGAAAATGAATACTGCCTAAACCAACAGTACTCAGCCTTGTGTACGGATGATCCTGTGTTCTACCAGGCTTGTGGTGCGATCAATGCCACAGTCTGCGAGAATCAGTAGGATTTTAATCAGATACATGCACTGTGCAGGTTTCATGTTTGTCAATTTCCGTCCAAAAATAATACGAAGTACTGGAGTGGAAGATCGATTGAATGGTTTTTTGACTGCAATGGAAAGGTCAATTGTATCAACCCTGAAAATGAAGGCATCGATGAGAAGATTTGTGACATTATTGAGGATCCCTATGTGTGTTTTAACTCGCGGAAGCGTATCCCCAAAGAAAAGAGGTGTGATGGCATTGTTGATTGTCTCTCTGACTGGGCGGATGATGAGTATGGTTGTGGCCACTCCTACGGAATGGATTGTTACTCATATTACTATCCTGACTATCCTAGGTGGCAAACTCCGAGATATGTCTGCAACAACCGTATAGATCATGGCACTTCAGATGTAAAGATGAGATAGATCTTACTAAGGAGCTGTGTGAAGACCGGGTAATCGGATGGTGCTACTGGCAGGCTAACTTTGCAAGTGAACACAGCATTGAAAAGAGAAACCTTACACAAAACCACATGTGCACACCTCTTAAACCAGGGATAACTGGACCTTGTATAGATGGTAGAGACCAACTCAATTGCACTGCAGGATCTGCAACCTCACTAACTTGCACTGTTGATAATTACACCACAAGTATTACACATCTTGGCTTGTGTACGGGCTTTGATATCTGTGACGATCGCATGGATGAGGTATGTGAGATACCAGAGTATGGATGTAACACTCACAAACATACATTTTGTGATGGAGTTCAAGATTGTCCCTATGGAAGCGATGAGGGGAGGGTGTGTTATTTCATGGTTAGCAATGATACAACATGTGTTCGGAGAGTCAACTACGGATACGTAGCCCCGAAGCAAATACCAGTAGATTGGCTATGTGATGGACTAGTTGACTGTGAAAATGGTATAGATGAGGATAAAAACAACTGGAATGTATGTGGAAGCCCACAGACACGTGAACGATGTATTGAGAAAGGCAAGCCTTGCCAAGAAATGTATAGATGCGACATTACTAGCTCAACAGCATTTGTTGAACTCAAACATCTTTGTGACGGCATTTCTTTGTGTGAGAACGAAGACGATGTGTGCAAAGAATCCAGAGGAATCCCAAAACTGTCAACAGCAGTCATTCATGTTGATGGAATCAAACGAATTCTTCAGTGTCTTCCAGGGTTGGACAATTTGCAAAAGATAAGTGGTACCTGCAAAGTTTCTGAGTTTAAACAACTCGTTCCAGCATTTGGTGTAGAGCAGGTGCAAATTGAAAAACCCACTTCTTTACTGTCAAACACGTTTTGTGAACATTCCTTCGGAGAACTCTACGTTTACCTAACTTGTCTTGGCTTATGTCCTGGAATATCTTGCATCCTGAGACCTATAAGCCCAAAGAGCTGTTTGACAGGACTATCTCACAAAGTATTTACACTTTCCAAAGATAAAAAGGATTTGATTCTAGTCAAGAAGGATGGGAACTCTAAAACAAAGTACAGTCACCAGGAGATGTTCCCATGTAATAACGGTAATTGTGTGCCATATGAAAAGGTCTGCAACCTTGCCAACGATTGTGGCGATGATTCAGACGAATTGGACTGTGCCAACCATTTCCGATGTGGTTCGGGAGAATTCATCCCTCTTTCAAGTCAAGCAGATGGTAATGTTGACTGTAGAGACCAAAGTGATGAGTGTGACTCTGATAGGAATGTTCACATAATATCCCGGTCATATTTAGAGGCCAGCTCTTGGATCATTGGAATAACAGCAACGTTGACAAACAGTTTTATATTTGCCAAACAATTAGGGGCAGCATTCAGTTCAGCGACAACAATCGCTCTTTTTAACGCTGTTTTTGTCTGTTTCATAGCACTTGGTGACTTCTTAGTCGGACTTTACCTCCTTCTCTTAAGCATTGCAAATCAAATCAATAGGGACAACTATTGTAAAGAAAGATATGAGTGGTTAACAAGTAGCAGTTGCTCATTCTTAGGGGTGATAAGCACATTAGGATCTTTGTTATCTCTCTATTCCATGACCCTCTTAAGTGTTGTTCGAGCTTACAATCTCACTAAACTATCCGTCCCCCGTTCACCCACCACTACCGAAAAGCTTCGGATCTTCTTTACTTTCTTTGCAATGATGATAGTGGCTCTTCTAGTGTCATGCATTCCACTTATGCCTGTATTCGAAGACTACTTTATCAATGGAATTTATTATGGAACAGAAATACCACTCTTCACTGGTTCTCCTGATATGAAAAAGCATGAGCACATCATAGAGGCTTATTACTTCACCAAGCTTAGAGACAAATCATCCTGGGAGAGGATCCGGCGACTAATAACGGGCATGTTCACAAGTGATCAGGCACCAATCGGTGGGAAAAATCTTGGATTCTATGGAAACGATGGAGTGTGTCTTTTCAAGTATTTTGTCCACAACACAGATCCTCAAAAAGGATTCTCGGCGGTGATTTTGATTACAAATTCTGTTTGCTTCTTTACAGTTTTGGTGTCATATGGTCTTGTCACAGCTGTTGCAAGATCCTTATCATCAGCCTCAAATGCAACACGAAGTAACAGCAAGCTTCAGAGGAAGATAACAATAATCATCGGAACTGATTTCATTTGTTGGACCCCATTTGCCATTGTATCTCTATTGAACTACCTTGAATTGATTGATGCAACACCATACTATGCACTGTTTTCAACAATAGTCCTTCCCATAAACTCAATGATAAATCCACTTATATACGATCGTGTTATTACTCGAAACATAACAAACATTTTCCGAAAGACCAAGGCCAAGGTGAGAACTCTGACCGATCTGCTCTGTAAAACTCAACGGAACAATGAAGCAAGTACAGAGGAAGAACTAGAGTTAAAGACTTTGTCGAAAGTTCAAACTCTAACTAGTTTCGCACTCAGTTCCCCATTGCATCACAGGTTAGCCAGATGTGATGTTAGAGAGTTGGAGACGTTAATCCCCGGACTACACTCCAGAAACATTGTTATGTTTTAATAGTTATATATTAGCAGTATGCTATTACAATTTTTGTAATTTATTAGTTTTACTCTATATATATGCATTTAACTCAAAGTCGTCCGAAACAACTGGTGCAGTTAAATGGTCATAGAATTTTCTTAAATGAGTCTGGATTTAGATCAACAGTTGTGAACACATGCTGGATCTTGTGTAATTTTTAATCAGCGGAACTGAAATTTAATTCTGTCAAATTTCGCACCTTAACGGGTTACAACAACTTGACTAAACTTTTAAAAGTCTACCCTGACCTCCATCACACACATCACCACTGCTGTTTTGTTTCCCTATTTACTGATTCAAAGAGAAGAACTACATATATCTAAGAATCTGAAGTGTGCATGTCCTCATTGTTCAACAGCTTGCTCTTAGCTATAATATCCCTGGTTGGTAGCCAATATAACGTTTGTATGATAAGCATGACTATGCCGATGTTACGAGACATTATGCCATAAAAGGAAAACTGCCTTAAATATGAGAAATTAATTCTCATACGATCCGGGGCTTGTGCTGAGTACCAGCATCATGTTCCGAGAGTCACTGCTTAACAACAAAATCTTTAATTTAATTAATCAGTGATTTTACCATTTTGAAGGTTTTATTTTTAACCAAAAGTTTAAATTCTATAATGGCAGCTGGTTTTCAGAATAAATGTCTCATCTAGATCTTATCTACGTCTTATCTAGATTTTATCTAAATTAGTAAATGTTAGAAAGTTGTGATTTTAGTTTGAATATTATTTATTAAGATATCGTTCACCAGTCTAAGCCCTAGGGGAGGGGGTTCGGAAAAGCTTGTATAATCATTTCTACGCAATGGTTATCTGAGTAGGTTACGGGAGGGAGGGGGGTCAAAATGGCCAATAAATAGCTTACGTAATATACGATCCCTAGTCTAGAAATATTTACATTGATCACTAGTTCAGATAACGATACTTCTACTTTTTTTCAACCAACAGCTTTCTTATTCATAAATAATAAAGCATGCATTTAAAGGAATACTAACTCCGTAGCGTATGCTAATGTGATTAACTAACAATTAATTCATGTGAGAGTATCGAACATTCAGCACCACATTCTTGTATCTGGTCCACGTACGCGATATTACATGTATTATATGTTTGTTTTATGTTTATCCCTTATTCTTAACACCCCGCTTGTCTTTGTCGCGTTGCATATTATAATATATGTATACTGTATAGTGTATAGTGTATCTTGAGCACCTACACGCATTGTCTGTCTTAACCTTCTCCTCATTGCATTGACTATCTGATCTATATAGTGCGTACTGCAGTGTTATTATCATTTGCACATCCTGGAATGCACAGTTGGTACCAAGATGTTTGCACATGATGTCCCTCATTACATATTACACTTTGCAATGTTGCTAATGTTGAAAGTATGTTATTGTCTGTGAAGATTGTATCATGCTGTAGTGCTGAAGTAACTTGACACTCCGCCACCAGTAAGGGGTAGTTTTGTATCTGGTTACTCGGGGAAATATACAGATATTTCCTGTAGATTAGTACTCTGTACGTTAGTGCCATGCTTTGGCTTGTGTTGTTATTCGTGGCGACGGTGCAGTCCCTGAAGCCGGTCATACTGGTTCCAGGAGCTCTTGCCAGTAAAATCGAGGTTAGATTTAAATCATCATTGTTATAATTGTAACTTGAATTTCTTTATTTTAAATTTTTGAAGATATTTAACGATCGCTCCAGCATAGCTCAGCGTAACAGCTGACTTTGAATACATTTGACGGCGTTTGAATGACATCTGAACACAGGCAAAGTTGAACAAGAGCGAACGATCACACTTCTACTGCTCCAAAACCTCTGATTGGTACACGTTATGGTTAAAGTTGGACTCCATAGTCGCACCAGCCGTCAACTGTTGGGCTGATAACTTCAAGATGGAGTTCAGTGACGGTGTGTTCTCCAACACACCAGGTAGATCATTTCTATTTATACTTTTAATGTATTAGTTTAGTAGACCATGCACTTGTTCAACACAATTAATCTAACCAAATAACATAGTTCCATCAATTTAAACGAATTATCCTCTATGTTAAACTCTATGTTTGAACAGGTGTAGAAACAAGAGTAGCAGGGTTTGGTGACACCCACACCCTAGACTATGTTGACGACTGGAACTACATTTCCTACTACAAAGACCTGGTGGAGGGGATCATGTCTCAGCCAGGAGCTGAAGATGGGGTCTCTGTTAGGGCTGCTCCGTATGACTTCAGATATAGCCCCCCCTCCAGTCAATCTAAACTCTTCTTTCACAAGTCAGTATTTGAGGGGTCAGGTCCACTTTTCAGTTGCTGTTTTTTTGATACCTTGCTTTATGCAGAATGTGGCCAACGCATCAAAAATCAAAGTTAGCACTTTATCATTTTACTTTTTAGCCGGGAATGAAACTGTCCAATAACCGGCAGATTGAAGATGTTGATAGAGGACACGTATAACTACAGTGGGAGCAAGGTAGTTCTAGTTTCACACAGTCTGGGAGGACTGACCACTTCCACATTCCTTCACACAATGTCACAGCAGTGGAAGGATCAGTATGTACACGCCTGGGTGTCCGCTGCTGGCGTGTTTGGAGGTGCTGTTAAGGTAGTAGAAACTTTAGCAATAATATGCAATTATGGTTTAATTTTGTATATGCCTTTTTAAATATTACTATTCGATAATATATAACAAAACTGCTAATTAAAAAAAGTTGAATTATCAAAATCAGAATTTTTATGTGTCATTTTGGAGGCTTTCTCTGAATTTTGCTCTTTGAAATAGCCAAAATAAGACGTTCGTTAAACCATATTCTATGTAATCAATGCTAAATTTTAACAGGAGGTGAAGGTTCTGGTTAGCCACGGTGTAGTTGATCTACCAGACTTTGTAGTCAACAGACTAGTTCAACGAGATGTGGTAAGTCTAATACACATTTCTATCAACAATATCAAATATTCGCAATGTTCACAAAAACAAGACGACAATAATGCGTTAAAAAAATAAAAAAGCAAAGGTACTGAGGTGATTGAAA
Organism: Bolinopsis microptera; assembly: GCF_026151205.1. Classification (NCBI taxonomy): domain Eukaryota; kingdom Metazoa; phylum Ctenophora; class Tentaculata; order Lobata; family Bolinopsidae; genus Bolinopsis; species Bolinopsis microptera. Next base: position 15,112,165 of record NC_087076.1, on the reverse strand, counting down.
TAAATAAATAACACCACCAAACTACTCAAGTTTAACTCACACTAAACACACCCAGGCGAGGACTATAATGGGTAACTACTTCATGTTACCCCGTTACCCGGTGTGGGGTAAGGACGAGGTGCTCGTACAGACACCCCGCACTAATTACACTCTGGGAAACCTTGAACAGTTGTTTGCTGATATGGGCGTCACAGATGGTATGTAAATTAATATTTGATGATAAAAACTACTGCACATCTTAATATTATTAACAATATTTAAACACACATAATCATGTACAACAAATCACTGAATTAATTATTCACAAGAGGACATTCCGGAGAGATTAACAGTTAGAACTACCGTTTAATTGGTTCAGGTGTAGAAAAGTGGAAGACAGTGCGGAATGCTAGTTACACAGGAGATCCCGGTGTACCAACACACTGCTTTAACGGGAAGGATGTTCCTACCTCTGCCTCTTTCTAGTAAATACTGACGTTTTAATTTTATAAAACAAATTTGCTTCGATGGGGAATCTTAATAATCACAAACAAAATCGTATTGAAAAGTTGATAAAATGAATTAGTATAAAGCCTTAAACAGTTAAACATGGAAAGATCGTCACATAATAACTAAATTTAAATTGAACAAGTTACTTTTAAGGGGGCCGGGGCCGGGGGGGTCTTCATCAAAATTCTCTCGAAAATGACTTTAAATAGTTGTTTCTGGTAGATATCTACCAGCTGCTTTTGGTCCCATGGAAAAATATTGTTCCTAGCCGAAATTATCGCCGGTCTAAGGTCAGCGCTTATGTGTAATTGTATTGCGCGAGCGTTTTTCAATCGCAAATTCTGAAAATCGAGTCTAAAAATCTATCTTCTCCTACATTTTTTGAGCAATCACCCTGAAACTTTCAGGATATGTTCTAGGGACCATTTAGAAGATTTGATCGAGCCAAAATTTTGAGATAGGCCTTTAAACATTTTTTATTCAATTTTGAAAATCTTGGACCTCGTTTTTTTACGATTTTTTCAGGTCCAAGATTTTCAAAATTGATTAACCCCTTGACAAGTAACTTACTTCTTTTTACAGTTACAAGGACCAGAAAGATTTCCCAGATGTAGTACCGGAGACAGTGTCAGGAGACGGGGACGGTACCGTGCCAGCCAGATCACTTCAGGTAAATTATTATATTGTGTCATGTGATCAAAATATCATCCTTTAAATATTTTACATATTTTTAGGGTTTTTAGTCTTAGTAGTTGAAGATTGTGCCACATAACAGGACTTCTTAATGATATTGTACTATTGCACTTAAAGTAGCAATTAAGTTGTTAACAATGTTATTTTAAATACGCTAATTATAATATTATATGTTACCACCAGGTGTGTCACAATTGGAACAGTACTGTAACAGTCACGGAGTACAGTGGAGCTGACGCGGGAGAGCATGACAAGATAGTGGGAAACAAGGAGTTTATCAAGAGCATTATCGAGCTTATCTCTTAATACAAATATGGGACATGTGGTGATGTGCACAGTGATTGATGGCTGATTTATCGATGATTATTTATTGAATTGGGTATAATTTATTTAATACTGATTTAATCGAATTTCAAAAAATCACTCACAAACAGACAAACTTACTTGTATCAGGCTGAGCAAATACCGGCAAGCGTTACAAAAACACGCTTCTTAGACGTTAACTCTTCATAGTATAGCTAGAGTGAATTGGTTGCAATGAGAAAATTCCGTGGATATAATTCAGCAATTTCAGCATAAGATATCAGTGAAACCTAAACTTATCGGGAAATTGAAATTGAATATTTCTAGTAAATCGGAGTTCATGATATATCTGGGTATTGATTTACAGTAAACGAAAATGTACATTGTTGGAGAAGTAAGAAAGTCGGCAGTCGTGGTTTCCAGTTAATTAAGGCACAATATATCAGGAGTTTGACTGAAACAGAATTTTTCAAAACAATAACGACGAAGGTTATGAAAGCAAAGAATCTAAAATAAATATTAAAAGAGTTGTATTTAAAGTCATGAATTTATACGTTAACTCCTTGTCCATTAAATATGCTTGTGACATTGGAAATGACTGTAATCGGTGGGGGAAATCGATAGTGGAATGTTATAAATGACTTGCTCAATGCCTCGCACATAGCACATACTTTTCCAATGATTTCTTATTATTAACAGACTAACCATGATCGTCATTACAACAAACCGAGTTATAGAACATCTGAACAAATATGGTACACAGATCTCAAACTCACTTCAATCGCTCTCCTCCTCATCGTCAATGACTGCAGGTTTCTTCTTTTGTTTCTTCCTGTCGTCATCACTGTCACTTTCAGTTGCCACCGCTTCTTCTTCCTCTTCATCCTCACTAAGAAGTGGCTCCTCCTCTTCTTCACTGCTGTAAACTTCTGAAACTTTCTTTTGTTTTGTCTTTTGTTTCTTCTTAGCTCCCCCGGATTTGTAAGAGTTTTTGATGGCGGAGAGAGATTCGCCCTCGTCCTCTTCGTCGATATCCGGCTCTAGATAACGGGTGCTGATTGTTTTATTTATGTTTTTCTCCCTGATTTTCTTCTGCATGTTCTCCCTTCGTCTGGAAGCAGCCTGGCGTTCATCCTCCTTCTTGCACATTTCCTCTCGTCTTGTTTCCGGGTTCTTTCCAACTGCCGGCAGAGTTTTTGCTTTGGATGCCTTGCTGACTCGGTCTGATATTCTCATGGTTAGTTTACGATGGGTGTAGGAGTCTGTTGAGTGTATCCTGAACATCATCTTGTTGTGGAACTGAGCTTGTCCCTGGATACCAGCACCATGTTTAACATAAAGATGACTGTGGGACCCTGTTAGGGGAGCCTGTATTATGTCGAATTCTTCAGATCCTACAAACAAGCTCATAGTACCGTCACTCCATCTCACAATCTTACTGTTACTCTGTTTGATCAGATTGCCCTGCTCGTCCAACGCATGTTTCCATCTGATGGTGTTTTCCACTTTCAGTTTCAGTCGAGATCTACCTTCGTCGTCTGTAATTTCGTTATCGTCCTCAATCTCGTCTTCGTAAGTTTCAGCATCGAATGGTCTGGTGTCGATGGAAACAAAATTTGGAAGTTTGACAAGATTTAAATTTTCTCCGAGTTTGATGTCAGTCAATGGCATCTCAACTGGTAGCTCACTCTCTTCGTCAACCTTGTCTTCATCGCTCTCTCCGTCCGACCGATGAATAGTTGAAGAAATAGGATCGTCGTCGGACCCTGCTTTGGGGGAATCTGCTTTTGGACTGGCTTGTTTTGGTGCTTGATCATCATCTGACATGGAGAGATCAGATCCAAATATGTCCTCCTAAGGGAAAAAAAGCAATATAAACTTGTGGGACAGTGGAGAATAGAACAGAAATTGTGGTTTGAACCTTTGATTTCAAGCAGTACGTTAATTCCAAACCGTACATAAATGAAATTAATTTTAGACTAATTTCGAAAAATAATAACCTGAGTAGCAGCAGCAGTAGCTGAATCAGCAGGTTTCTCTACATCACTATCATCATCAATATCACTACCAAATAGATCTGCTGCGGTCGTTTTAGATGTTTTGTCGATCTTATCGTCGTCATCAGAGTCCCTGAGTAAATCGATTAGTTTTTATTAAATTTATGAGTGCAGAAACCGATTCCTGGGACAGATTATTTTTATAGCAAGTTTAATAAATTACATTTAAGTACTAACTTGAAAAAATCGTCCGCATTTTGGAGAGGTCGTACAGCAATGGGTTCAGGTTCACTCTTAGGGACAGGCACAACCGGGTCATCTTCATCAGAATCATCGTCACTTCCGAACAAATTCTTGTTTAACTGCCTTAGATCTGAGTAAAAGTAATATTAATTTATAGAGAAATTAAATATGGCAAACATTATTCGTTTTAGTACGATTAAGCATGCAATAATTTGAATCGAGCAATATTATATAGAATATCTCACCTGACGCCGTTTCAGCGTCATCGTCACTGCTAATGGTTGTTTTCCGCTTTTCATGACTCCTATTTGTGCTTATGTCTTCATCTGAATCAAATTCTGGTGGTTTCATGGGCTTCAGAAGCTCTTCTCCCATAGAAAAACCTCTTGATTCGCCTGTTTTGACCTGAGAGAAGTTTAGTCAAAGGTACAAACACGATTATACTAAGTTGGAAAATAGTGCCCAGAAAAGCCCATCGGTAAATTTCGTTGGACATTTCCTCTCGGGAATAGTGAGTCCAAAATGACAGACTTCTACTTAAAATGTCAGAATTGCATTCAAACAATATCACGTGTCCGTCAGAATATTGTGCTATACAAATTTCCAAGCAGTGATTGTCAGATTCGGTCGTGCAAAGCGTGCAAAACGTTCATCTTTCTGAAGTACCAAGTCATCGCGCGTTCCAAAAACAGATACAGAAAAATGCGACCGATAATAAGCACACGCGAAATTTCTTTTCTAAGAGCCGGAAACACCTGCAGATAAGATTAAATTCCTAACACTGTTTGAGGGAACAGATTCCAATTCTTCTTCATCTTCAATGTCCGATATTTGGTTAGCGTCTGGTCGGTAATCGTCTTCATCTTCTTCATCCCCCAAATCACCGAACAGGTCTGATAACGACATTCCTAGCGATACTGTGGAAGTGAAACAAATATTTTTTAAAACTTTCTTACGTCTATTTATGGAACAATTGAACATTTGGCTGCCAATCAATTCGATGTGGTATAAAAACATTATATTTACATTATTAGGGGATAAAGAAACACAAAAGAGAGATAGACAATCCATATTTCAGATGTATTATGAGAATTTACAAGAATGGTGTAAAGTAACACATTAACAAGAATAGGCGAAAGACAACTTCAAACTTTTGAAATTAATTTATCAACGTCACAAATGCCGAACGTAATCAGTTCCGAGCTCTAAAATTCGTTCAATACTTCTTGAGCATATTATGAGTCATATAATGTTTTTTAGCAGCTGGACTGAAAATTTGAGTAGTTCCCTCGGGGAACTCATTCATATCAACTACCGGAGCCATTCTATGTCTAGGACCACCTTCAATTGAACTGGCGTACACTGACATGGGTAAGTCTACGTATTTTGGGCATGGACACTGCCCTCTGATTTCACAAATACACTTCGCTTCTGGAATACTCCACGAACGTTTGTTTTCTGGTGTTATTCTTTCCTCATATTCTAAATCATTGCAACCTGCAATTTTCATGAACTCTTCAACAAGCTGGGTTATAGGTTTGGGCTTTACAAAATCTTCGTCACCATCCAAAAACACCACTCGTCCATTTTCAAAACAGATCTTGATTCCAGTTGGACCATTGCCAATTGTAGTCTTAAAGATCTGCTTATCCTGATTCCGATACACAAGATGTGGAGAGAGTTCATTCCAGAAATACTTGACAGTTTCGCTGCTATACTGATTAGAATAAACGACGTTAACAGCAGCTACCTGTTCGGTAAGAAGCATAGCTCGCTTCCTGAGGAAGTGTTCCAGGTATCTCCGGTATGGGTACATTCCCTTCGGCTCCCCGATCCGCCTCACTGTGTGAACCACCATGTCTACAAAATTTTCGGTTAAAAAAGTGCGAATGGAAATATTTGACTTACTTTTTTGTTATTATGTACATCGAATAGTCAATTATTGTTGATTTTGGTCTGCATATTTCATATCATGATTTAAACAATAAATTTGATCCAAACAGTTCTAGTTGGTTGCACAGTAAAACTCAGTTCAATGGATGAATTAGAAAATTTAAAAACTTGTCAAAACTCTACAACATTCCAAGCCATATGTTTAAAACAAACTAATTGAAATAAAATATGCTACAAAATATGAAATAAAGCTCTACCATGTTATGTAATAAGACTTTCAAATAAATAGTGATACGTAAAGAACAGATTAATAGTTTCTACTACTGCAATAAAAATAATGCAGCAATGAGAGGTGAAATGTACAAACAAGTTCATTACTCACTGAGAAGCCCTCTGAGTTGATGTCTGGCTGTTCATCTGTTTTAGAAGTTTCTCCACTTCAGCAACAAAGCCCGGGAAGTTTGGATCTGACAGACACAAAGTCAACATGTGCCGAATCTGCTCCTTGGGGAACACTGTTTTGGAGTAAAGTTCACCCAACAACTCGGTCACATCACCATTCAGCATCATCTTACTCATATCAGATACGAGGAGCTTCTTGCCCGTCCCTTGTAGTGGATCTTGCTGAAACTGAGAGAACGCCTCCTTAGTGTACTCCTTCTCGAATTTAAAGTATGCGTTTAAACATGTGGCACATTCTATTGCCTGTGCATCAGCAGTGCCTTCGTTATCTGGAAGGAATTTAAACCTTATCTTTCTTACTGAATCACTCAGAGGACTTTTTATCATGAGGAGAATAGCAGCTCCTTTTCTGACCCCCTTAATCCACGTGGTTGACTCCCACAGCATGAGAGATTCGTGGATTTTTGTGGTGCCTTGAGCAACGATAAGTTTGTGATCATTTAAGATGGACAGTGTCACTGGTTCTTGAGGGGTGGCGACAGTGTGACTCCATTCTTTCACCTGCTTGGCGTATCGTTCAAGCTTCCACGTTCTTGCAGATAACATCCTGTGTCCTGTCTGAAATCTAATCAGACAAAGAAATTTAACAAAATAAAGTTGCATGAAATGAATGTCAACTGCTTTGATGAATGTGGAGAAAGAAAATTATCGTATTATCAGCAAATCTTTAATAATAGCATCCAATACAAATGTGTGAGTCGAGTCAAATGATAGTGAATGAGTAAAATTAATCTGATAAATAATCATAACATCACATGTAGAAATATATTTAAGAATTATACGATCTTTTAAAAAATATATATTATCATATAATTTGCAAAATATTATGTCATGGGCATCATATAAAAAGGCTCGTGCATTTCATGCTTTTAGATTTCTAAAAGAATCCACTATCAAAATACAGTGTGGCGGAAATCAATGCTTAATTGAAACTTTAATAATGTGTAACTGGCAAGATAACACTACATTTCATGATTATCATTCTATTTATACTTCTTCATTATCTAACCCTAAACCTAGCTTTTGAGCAAACACAGATACTGCTTTAGATCGGATACTTTCAACTCCATACTTAGCTGTTCGTTGGTTTAAAATAAATTCAGTCTCTGTTTCCGACAACAATTGCCCATGGGAAACAAATCCAAACTTCCTGGTAATGAAAAACCCCTCGCTAAGCTGATCAATCATAGTTTCCTCCAATGGATACAAACACCATCCGCCAACTCCAAATATGATGTTTAGATATCTACCATAAGTACCAGCGTGGATTAGTTTAGCACCAGCTTCAGTTATGAAAATATCCTCTTTCGATATCCAGTAATCTTTTTCTTGGGATTTGTGTTGCCTCGACTGTAATTTTCTTCCATCAAGATAGGACATTTGACGTCTTTTTAACAGTTTTGAGGAGCTGACAATAGAACTAGTGGTAAACAAAGAAGAGGAATTCCCCAAAACACTTGATTTTGCAGCAAAATCAGATTCCTCATTTTCGGCTAAGTTGAAGTCTATTTCATTATTTCTATATGGACAGCGGTGAGCCATAGCAAGTCTGTTTGTTATTGGAGCCGGCAGGTGGGGAGAATTGACGAAAAATTTGTTGTCTGCTAAAATTAGCCTTTCTCCTAGAACAGCAACGTGGAGGGATCGTCGACTGAGGCCTGGGAGCCATGTTTTCAGTTTCATACCCTGGATAACATGGCGTTATTATTTATGTCAAATCAATAAAAACCCAGTACATAGTTGCTCATTTTCATTAATTTATAATGTATTCGTTCAGTAAGTAATGTAAGTAAGAAAGGAAAATTAAGGGCCTATCAGTATTGCAAAGAATTAGGGGACTCTCGTAATCAGATCTCTTATCTGAGATAAGCAGTAAAACCATTTTTCTAGTAATTAAACGTTTTTACTTAATAATTACTACAGTAATCAAAAATTTTACAATCTACATCAAGGAAAAAACCATAATTCTTATTGACAAAAACACGGATATAAAAAATAAGAAAGTAACATTGAAAAATAAAACAAATCTTAAATGTATGTTAATGTATTTTCTGTACTTACCAGGCCATGGTAATCTAAAAACTGTTATTAAAATTAATTTTAAAAATCTGACATTAAATGTAAATAACTCCAATCAAGATAACTAATAAAATCTACAAACCCACACTACTAGATCACATTACAGTCTCCAGTGTTACAATGAGGCAGAGGAACCAAAATTAAAACAAAACTAGGAATTCAATCTAAATCCGGGTTTCAAGCAAATTCCAGTCCTCAATCATTTTATAATCCCCACTTTCTCCCTCATATTTATACTCCTTGTTTCGGTAAGTCGAAGGATTCACACCTCGGTCCTTTCCAACGGAATCATACAGTCGGCTCAGCGCCTCCATGTCATTCTCCAGCTCAAGTAAAATCCCACACATGTCCGCTAGATCCTTGTTGTACTCGAATTGTTCGAGATGTAAACCATATTGATACTTCAAATGTAGGTCAGGTTTCCTCTTCACCAGATTCCATGCTTCCTCTAAACGCTTCTCATAAGAATCCAACTTTATCTCTCCAGAAGTATTTGCCGGAAGTAGAGTGCTTGGTACTCACTAAACGGGAAGGGAGCAATGAAGACACACTGGTTGAAAATAGCCATTGTCGGATACTTGGGGTTTATTGCAAACTTGTACAGAGGCCTAGGAATGACATCTGTTTCTATCAAACAGTCAGGATCAAGGTACTGTAAATTCGTATCATATCCTGTTGCAAATATGATAACATCAAACCTGTGACCTTCAGCATCTCCTTTAAAATACACAACATCCCCCTCAAACAGTACAGGTTCAGTGTACTGGAAAACCCCTGGTGTAAGTCCCACTTTCAGTTCCGGTCTCCTGTGGCTGATATCTGCTTTCACGCCATGCTCACAGAGATCTATTAATAGATCGGTTCCAGAAGCATGTGCTCCAACTATCAGCACATGTTGTCCTTCGTAGAGCTCTGGAGAGGAGTAGTCCTTGCTGTGCTCGTATCTACCAGTGTAAGTATCCAGTCCTTTTATTGGGGGAATGTGCGGGGTGTCATACCGGCCCGTACATATTGCCACTGCATCAAACAAACGTGATCCTGAAAACATGGATTTCTTGAAAAAGATAAATGAAATTTATTGATATATGTGACGCATATGTAAAAATCAATTAATATTAACTTCTCCCAAAACAGGAAGGTTTTATACTTGGTTGTGTGGAAAGACTAGGTTGTGCCGAAAGATTAAACTTTTGAACTATACGATACTATTCCAAAGAATGTTAAAATGATTACTTCTAGAACGTATGTAATTGTTGTAAAGAGGAAAAATGTTTAGTCATGAAACATAAACAAAAGCTTTTTGTTGGTATAAAGTTAAATCTATGCTAAGTAATAATCTTCTTTACCATGAAAAGAAATGGCCACGGTATAGTTTCACAGTATGGAGAGTTTGTATATTATATACACAATTATCTACATAGCATCTGTCAGGGTCACAATAAACAATCTACAGTACGAGTATATGTCTGGTATACCATCCTTTGGGTTAAACACCTTGTATTTAATTCAAATTACACTAAACTAAAAACATCAACACTAAATTTATCAACACATGCTTAAAAACCTATTGTATTTAAATACATTATATAAAATTAATTGAAACCAAGGACATGACAGATGGTGTTGTTTTCATGTAAAATATTGAACAAAGTGAACACAGACTTTAAGAAAATAAACACCTCATCAACGTACATTAAATAAATGCTGATTTTAATAGAACTACAATATTTTCAAAATGGGCACATTTAGTTTCATTTTAGTTGATTCTATATTAGGTACCAATTATACCTGTCCCAATAAATTGACATCATGCATCATATCAAATTACTCTTCCCTTCTTTTAAAACCCCAAGTTTTCCCAATGAGAATTAGGCCAGTCCCGATACTCTAAAGGGTTGATATTTCGACAATGTAGAACTTTTTCATGAAGAGTAACACCATACTCATACTCAATCAAATGATCGCCTATAATGTTTCCAATTTCACGATAGTAATCCATGTGATTCTGCATTCCATTCGTCGAAAGATAAAGTTTACGATCACTTAATCTTTTGCTATGATTTATCAAATTGTTTGCTTCTTTCAACATACAGTGGGTCTCAGAAGGCAACTTGACTGTTTTATTGAGTAATTTTGCAAATAAAATTGCCTGATACTCGCAAAGCAAGAAAGGAGTTATCGTGAAAAGTCTGTCAAACAGAGCCATAGATGGAAAGTGAGGATTTATCATGTACAGATAAAGAGGAACGACAGTCAAATCACCTTTAACAGATAGCCCACACGACTTATCTATAAAGGAAACGTCTGTATCAAACCCAGTGCACATTAGTATAGCATCACAGATTACTGAATGACCATCATTAAATTTTATATCCTTGTTGTTCAAACTTGAAATAGATTTCCGGATTTGAATAACGTCGTCAGGAAAACCAGGTAGGTCTTCTGACTTTCGATGGAAAAGAACAATTTTCTTGCCAGCTTTCCACAGCTCTAAGGCTATGTCTACTGCAGAATTAGCAGCTCCAACAACAAATATACTTTCATGATCAGTAAAATCTGATGGATCTTTGTATGTTGAGCTATGATAAACTGCTCCAGAATAATTTGTCAGGTCAATGTCATCAGGATACCGTGGTTCATTGAAGGAGCCGGTACAAACTGCTACAGCATCATAGGTCTTTTGGCCTGCAAACGTTTTATTCCACTTTTTTCTAAACACTCAAAAACAATATTAAGATGTAAAACTTGAGACAGTTGGTGTTTCAGATGAAGTTGATGACTGAGTTTTCAGGTCAGTGATGAGAGTGAAATATTAATATTTACCAGTCAATTTTTCAAATAAATGATTAAAATTATGAATTGCACATTGAGATGGCGAAGAAAATACGATTTTCAACCTATATTGAATATATAATATTATAGATTTTAAATTTTTGTCAAACATAATATTATACACTTACCATTAGCCGTGGACACAATCCATTTAACAGGGTCAGTTGAGGTTTCTGGTTTAACAGAGGTGACAGGAGTATTGAATTGGATAAGGTCTGCTATCGAGAATTTCTCACTATAATCCTCTAAATATTTCATCACTTGCCCATGAGTGAGAAAAGTTGGAATATCTTTATGATAAGGAAGGTCTCTAAAAGTCATCAGTTGTTTTGGCAAGTTTGTTCTGAGGTTCTTGTACATAGGAGTGTGCTTAACTCCTGTCTCATGTTTATTGTACAACCAAATTCCGCCAATTGATGGAGAAGCTTCATAAACGGTTACACAAAACTTTTCTCGCAAATATCTAGCAGCAACAAGACCAGCCACTCCTGCACCAATGACACAAACATCTTTCATTATCTAAAAAGAAATGGTTACTGTTATTATACTGTGGGATCATCATTGGATTATAATACACATATAAATAACACTCAAGAAATACTTTTAATTCTGTAATATCATATCTATATATCAGAATTGACTTTCATATCAGTTATTGATAAATGTTCAGCTAAAATGTTAAATATGACTTGACTTTAACAGTAGGATAAAACTGTCTGTGAATTATTTTTGTTGCAATTAATCAATTAATGACTACTAAAAGTAAAACTTCAGCGAGTCCTAAAGTACATAGGTGTAACAATAAAACAATTGTGTTATCTCCAAAGAATAAATCCTAATTATAAGAAACATCTTTACCGATTCAAGTAAATTTAAGATAAATCAATTTCAGCTGATTTGTTAACATTAGCAATAGGTTTGGCATATTTACATTGAATCCAAACTCTATACATTTTCAGTTTTCTAGCTCTGTTAACTTGCAGTCTCCTGTCAACAATATTCTGCACTTTTTCAAGGCCAGCATCTGTAAATAATTTGTCCATCTCATCTTGTGTAAAAAAATAAACTTTTGTTCCATCACCACGAGCATAAAAATTATCTGAGAGGCATCTTCCGTTTTTAAACCTCAGTTGCGCTAAATCATAACGCCCGTAATCACGAAAGAGGATGTGACCACCAGGTTTGAGATATTTAGAGAGATTTTGGATGCAATGAGCCATGTCATCAGGATTTAGTGCAGATAAAACAAATATCATAGTTATGAGATCAAGACTTTCTTCAGGAATAGGTACTTGCAAAGATTTCTGTGAGATGTCACAAACAAAAGCATGACACTTGTCATCACTGTACAACTTACTCGACTTCACAATATCAACTGCAGTTGACGAAAAGTCACACCCATATACAAAAATATTTGCATTTTCATCACTGTGCTCTATGATGGGAAATATGGTATTTCCAGCACCACAACCAACTTCAAAAATATTCACCCTTTCTACATTTTCCGAAGAATCTTTTAGTTCAGGAAATTCAGTGAACAACCAATGTCTGTCTTTGAAAAACTTGTTATTATGGATCCCATAGAATTTATCCCATTTTTTAGCAGAGTTGTTGAGTACATCTTGGTATACATCTTCAGATGGACGGCAGCTATTTTTTGACACTGTATCTTGTGCAGCTAATTCTTGTTCTTCGCCCCAGTCGACCATATCCCAAGCATTATGGGCAAAGACTTCTGCATCATCTGTTAAAAATCTCTGTCCAAACTGAGGTCTTTTCTCCATAGCACAATTGTAGGTTATCTATTCAAAAATATTGTGTTTATCAGGATAAATCAAAAGAAGCTTATACATATTCTTGTATTCTTTTCATGAATATTTTGTCCAGTTTTAGGCGTTGGATATATCAAAAGAGCAATAAATTACACATACAACTTGTCTAATCACAAACAGTTGGCCTTTCGATTATCAAGAAACAGATATGCGAAGTACATCATTGTTTCCAATTCAATTGAAAGGATCATGTAGATAATAAGTAATAAGAATATAGATAAAGAGGGTATTGTAAAAGGGAGTATCCTAAGAAGATTCTTGATCTTTTCGCAGGGACCCTCCTTGGTTATTATTTTTATTTGGGGACCGGCTTTTGGTACACCGGTCAAATGTTTACAAAATCATATGGTACATAACAATATAATTGTATTCAATATATAAGTGAAAATGAGAATTGAAAATTATGGTGTTAACCCTCACTGTAAAATGTATCCTCGACCAAGGAAACATTACACAATTGTGTAAATTTGCATAGATCCAACAGATCCTTAGATTTCTCCTAGGGCTAGGTGACATGATAATAGAACCGGACCCTGGACCTTCTGCATAGAAGGGCGGCCGTCTAGCATGTTTCTCAGAATCAATTTAATGTCGAAACGCCGTTGTCTCCAGTGATCGAGCTTAACAACTTTGGTGACAGATTACATGAATGAGTAGTAACATTGTGCCATTTGCAAAGTCTCAAACATGAAACATATTTATGTTATGAGAGCTCTAACATTTTCACACCGACTTCTGGACCTAGCACTTTTAAGCCCATTTCCCCTCTTAACTAGAAAAAAAATTGTTTTAGACTCCTTAGGAATGTTATCAGAAGAAAGTATATTTTTAGTAAAACTCAGCTTAAGCTTATTGTTAACAGCATTATCGTCTGCAAATTGGATTACTGCAGCGCCCTTTATTTTGGAATTAGTGACTACCTCATCCATCAGCTTCAACTCATTCAAAATGCTGCTGCTAAAGCTATAGTAGGACAATATAGTAATAGTTAATAGTTAATAGTAATAGCACTATGTTTACAGTATGCACTGAAGGGGTATCCTAGGAAATTTCTTGAACTTGCAACAGGTACCCCTTCTCATATTTTAACCCTCAATTCAGTTTCCTATCATTCGGCTAAGTTGACTGAGAAGATCCTTAGCTAACAAGAAAACAACAATTTTTTTCAAGAAAACAACAATTTTTTATTTAAATCAATTATAGCGACAATTTGAAAAACTTTAAAGTTCTTCTATTACCATGGAATATACTACGGGTATGGTGACTTGGGCTATTGAGTTGTTAAGTAGATTAAGATTAGTAAACCTGCACTTGCATCGTATTTATAAAAACTAGAAATTAGGCTTCACGGTAAAATGGAGAAGCAGGCTGATCTTGGAGAGAGCAGACCGTAAAGTTTACGCACCCACCAGGGCTACCTACCTACCCCAGTTGTTCTTTTTGGTTTATCAGCTTGTATTGTTATATTTATGGACCCCAAGTCACCACACTAAGAAGGAGTATGTAAAAAAAAATAAGTTAAGTTAATATCATCATATCAGTTTAAAACAGTAAATGTTAAGTTGAGGATTGAATTTCCTAGTTAATTTAATGGTTCAAACGTTTGGGAATATAATAATGTTGGTATTTGTATCTGCTGCAGCAATAATATCGATATGTCATTTGTCTAGAAAATTTAGAAAATTTTCGCCACTTCAATAGATATTGGGTCGGCAATTTGGTGAGTGAGTGATGAACTGGTTTGGTCTGCGACTGAGTGAGGGGCGATGTGAAAGTTGTGGTAAGTCCAGGTGTTATTATTGTTGATGGATTGGGATCCCAGGATGATAGTTTTACAGCGTAATTTAACCAAAGATACAGAAGTAGTGAGGATTTCCCCATTCTCATTTAGAATCCGTTTATGTATGCTATTCCACAATTTGGAGGCTATATAAAGAAACGTGTTGGTTTTTCTTGGGAGGATTATGACATTACTTGTATCACGTTTTGATGAGTCTATAGTACAATACAACGAGTATGGAGTGCGAAATTTCATAATTCGAAATATCTCAGATATACAGTGGTATTTGTACAAGTTTTGAACAGTAAGCAATTTTAGTCGATTAAAAATGGGCTTGGTGTGCTCCTTTTCGAAAAAAGCAGCTCCTAACCTCTGTTTTGTATAAGGTCTGGCTCGTGCACAAGTGGCATGTTTGTCAAGGTATGCATTTAGGTCTCCAAAAAGGATTCTTATACAACGTTTCTGAGTTATGAACAGCTTATCGTTTGGTTGGTCTTTGAGGGCTGAGCCCCAAACACTTATTCCGTAAGCAAGATGTGATTCCAATAATGCAGAGTATATTTTTTGGTAGTGTTCCCCTGGAACTGAATGTTTAATCCTGTTAAGTGCTCCTGTAGTGGATCTAATTTTTTTCTTAGATATTCTATATGTGGGCCCCAGCTAAGTTTTTCATCAATTACTACACCAAGAAATTTGGTGTTGCTAACCTTGACAATTTTGTGTCCATTTATAAATATTCCTTGTGATTTGTCATATGGTCATTGTAAAGTTTGCTTTGCCCAAATTTGACTGCCAAAATTGGTACAATTTGACCGGTTGAGCTATTTAGTGAGCTAGCATGCCACCTGGTGTTCACCCTTTGTTAATATTTCACCCAGATGCAAACAAATGTTCACTGGACACTTTAACATGTAATCTATATGTGTTACTCAGCCAATGTGGAGCATATCAGTGCTTCAAAGTGACATTTTAAAACTTTTTGCAATCTCGTTGGTAACTGAATCTGGCAGTCAAAACAGGTTGAGACTCTCAGAAAAAGGTCCCATCTACACAGAAAGCCCCGGTTGAGACAACTTTTAATGCTCAGCCTGTGTGGAGCAGTAGCTTGAAAGTTAGGCAATTTTCAAGACCAAAAATCATACGCTAAACAGTCAAGTTTTTGGTTGAAACTCTATGAACTTTTTAGTTGAAACCCCTCTCAAGAGTTTTTGACTATTTGCGATAACACACCATGTCTCAACCGACGTGGAGCGAGGTTTTGGCAATGTAGAAATTTGTAAATTTTTAATTTATTAGCTTTTCATAATGCTTTTGTTTAGATCTGTAAGATTTTTTTAGCTTGGTAACTCTTACTAACTCTATTTTGAGTACTGAAACGGATATTTATATTCAGTACACTTCTCTCAACCCTGTGGAGCCCAAAATGGTTAAAAATTTGCCAACTTTTAAATTCTTTCTGGGTTGAGATAAAGTGACTTCTGTGATTTACATCTTGACTCCTGTATCTATATTTTCACCGTTGATGCCGACTCTTTAGTCGAGAACAGCCTATCTCAACCATGTGGAGCAAAAAGAGGTCTTCCTTTTGATCAATCGAGACAACTTTTAAGTGCTTCATGGGATATTATTTTTATTCATTCTAGAGAAAATATGTTATAATATTGGTGGTCAATAAACTTACTTCACGGGAACTATTCAGTGCTCAACCTGTGTGGAGCAGAGATGATTTCTGTTGTATTAGATTTTTGAAGCTCACTACTTCATTCTACAGCCGCATGCAAGAGAGATCTTCATTAAATGTTAGGCAGTTGAGGAATCCCGTACATGACATGTCATTTCTAGCTCTGCTCCACTCTGGCTGAACAGTTCTGGAACATCAATCATGGCCCAATCATGGTAAGAAAAGTATTTCAGTAAACTTTAAATTGCATTACGTACAAATTGGCTACAGATCGACCATCATGGAGACTCTTTTTACCGTAGAAAAGCCTGTTGCTCCTCACGGTTGAGCATATTGTCTTTTTCTATGGTGGCACATTTCTCTTTAAAGGACACAGTACTACATACATCAACAGCTTCTTAAGTATTGATGATATCATTCCTCCTTTATCCTAATATAACAACACTGATCCTTACAAATAGTTGTGTTATCAATCTATCATTCCATTCTGCTCCTCTCTGGTTGAGCCTATTAAATACAATTTTTCAATCTGTTCTGCTAGTAATTTATTGTAAAAGCTAAAATACTCATTCTAATTTCTCATCCAAGTCATATCAGCCGATGAGGAGTCATGTTATGCAGTAAAAGTCCTCTGCTCCACATGGTTGAGCATTACTAGGTTTATCAGCAGTTCCAAAGAATAGAGTCAGGGGGTCTGAACATAATCACAAGAAAAAATGATATTTTTATGGCCTGATTAGATGTATTTATCGTTTTTAATCACACTCACTTTCAAAACTCAGTTTCTTCCCAATCAGTATTCCCAACTTAGGTATAATAGTTTCGTGCTCCGCATCGGTTGAGCAAGGTGTACCATTATTGATAATGTTATCTGGTGCGTATTCCTTTAAACTAAGATTTTGTGAAAAGACGGAGATTCTACTGTAATGTTTACCCCTGGTTGAGACGAAAAATATGAGTATATTTCGACTGCTCCACACTGGCTGAGGTCCATTTTATGATTTGGCAGTGAAAATATTTTGCAATTAACGTCCAGGATCTATTTGTTAAATGGCGATCAAAATAGTCAAAAAGCATAGATTTTATTGGGGTGCTCCACACTTTTTTGCTCCACATCGAAAACCAGGTCATAACTTTTGCTCCACATGAGATAGAAACTTCATTCCAAAGAATTCAGAAAATTCGGAATCTTCAGATGAAAATGATATCAGAAAGGATTAAATTGCTCTTTATCAACCTGCTCAAAAATTTAAATCAAAAAGTAAGCAAAATGGGCAAAGCAAAATTGACAATGACCATATTCATTGGCATACGGCCTAACCCTGGCGCAGGTTTCATCAGATTCGTATGCAGGTAGAAAATGTATGTAGCAGCATTTAGACATATTTATATGTAAGAGATTACTTCTCATGAATTTGCATACGAAATCAAGAACTTTATTGGCCTTCAAGTATGTTGATTCTTTGGACGGTCCAGTGATAAATATATTTGTGTCATCAGCATAGAGCACAAATTTGCATTCATCGCCTTTGTAACAGTTTATTATGTCGTTCATGTATAATAAGAAAAGTAGAGGGCCTAGTATGGAACCTTGGGGAACTCCATATTTTACATTCATAGTCTCTGATGTAGTGTTGAGAAATGAAACATACTGTGATCTATCGGATAAATAGCTTTTTAGAAGTCCTAGAGCTAGACCTCTAACCCCATAATTTTCCAGTTTCCTCAGGAGAATGCCATGGTCAAGAGTGTCAAAAGCTTTGCTTAGGTCAATAAAGATTCCTAGAACATGATTACCACTGGATGTTGATGTTGTGATTGAATCAACTGATTTGTGAAGTGCATGTGAGGTTGAGTGGCCTTTTCGAAAACCAAATTGTTCATTACTGAGAATATCATTAGCAGTGAAAAAGGTGTAAAGCCGTTTGTATATTATTTTTTCAAATATCTTACCAAAGATTGGCAATATTGACACAGGTCTATAATTTTCAATATTTTCTTTATTATCTTTTTTATGGATAGGAGTTACTTTGCCTATTTTGAATATGGATGGGAACGTGCCTTTTTGAATACATGTATTATACAAATTTGCTAATATGTTGGATAAGAGATAAGCCGGTTTCTTGATAACTGCTATTGGTATATCACTGGCTTTTCTGTTAACGAATTCTTGAATTATTTCAAGAATCTCCTCAGGATGAGTTTCTTCTAGATGTATTGAACTGTTGACTGATTTCGACATAAACTCAACAAATGATTGCATTGGTTGGATAGACAGTTGGTTGTCGGACAAAACTTTCTCATTTAAATTACTAGCTAAAGATGTAAAGTAACTATTGAATTTGTTTGCAATTGTCCGCCTACAAATTACTCTAGTTCCATCTATAATGAAGTCATCTTTTAGCTGATTCTTCTTTTTGCCACGAAGCTCGTTGATTATTTGCCAGGTTTTTTTGGAGTTATGGCTATTTTTCTCAAACTTTTCAGCATAATACCTGGTTTTGGCAGTTTTTATGGCAATTTTAAGATATTTTGAGTAGTCCTTGTAAACATTATGTCTTTCCAGATCCCCATCTGGAATTAACAATGTTTTTGTTTTTTTCCATTCAAAATAAAGTCTGGCTTTTTTCTCCACAGAGTTGATAAGGCCGTTTGTGATCCATGGATTTGTTATGTTATTTCGTTTGGTGGTTTTTGGTGAAGCCAATTTGCAAGATATATCTATCTTTTCTTGAAACAGATCCATGAAGGATTCAAAAGAGTCACATCTGTGGTAGAATGTATCTATGTCGTTTTCAATTTCTTCACAGAGCTTATCAAGGTTTGCATTACTATAGTTATAATAAATGGTTGTTTTTTCAGGTGGTTTATTCTGTTCCGAACTAGCATCAGAATTCATTACTTGAAGGCAGAAAATGGGCTGGTGATGTGAAGCACTATCCTGAATTACTCCAGATATAGTTGATGAGTGAATGTCATTAGTGTGTATGTTATCAATGCACGTTTTTGAGCAGTGGGGCATTTGGTGTGTGGGAATGGATATTGTGGGCGTGAACCCATGACTATAAATAACTTCTTCAAATATATCTTCATCTGGGCCTGATAAATTGGTTATGTTAACATTGAAGTCCCCTAATATGTATGCTTTATGTCCTTTCAGTGCAGTAAGAACTTCTTTATACTGTGCATTGAAGTTAGCAAGTGGATTGCTTGGTGAGCGGTATACAACTCCAACTGTTACTGGTTCTGGAGCATTACTTATTGTTACGAATAGGGACTCAAAGTGCTCTGTACAAACAGATAACTTTTCAATCACACTAAAGTTAAAGGAGTTGTGAATGTAGAGAGAAACTCCACTTCCTTTCCTTTTTACCTGTTGTGTCTTATTAGAAACGAAGCGTTTTTGGTAACATGAAGTATAGTCTTTAAGTTGGTACAGCTGACTATTACAGGGATCAATGTTTGTTTCTGCTAGACCTATCACAGAAAATTTGTGGTCTATGCAGGCTAATTCTAAAGCCAATTTGTCAAAGTTAGTACCATTTCCATCAATATTTCGAAAGTAGTGTGAGAAAATGCTCTTTGATGTTGTTTGAGGAATCTGCTTTATGAGGTTGTTGAAGTTTTTAGTAGAATATGATTGACAGTTCTCAAGAGTTTTTGAGATTGTACCTATTGAGTCTATATAGTCGTGAGGTTCATTGTCAAGTAGTTCGTTGTTTGAAAAGTGAGGTGCTTGATAGAATGGATTATAACGAATTATATCATGATTTTGAATACAATTTGAGCAGTAAGTTTTTTCTCTAAAAGTGGCAATGTTTTCCTGTGTTTTACATCTCTTGTGAATGATGCAATCACACTTATTGTACAGGTATCCCTCCTCATTTAGCGCTCAATTAAGTTTTCTATCATTCGGCTGAGTCAACCGAGGAGATCGCATAGATCCAATGGATCCTTAGCTACTCCCTAGACTAGGTGACACACTAGGTGACAATATAAACATGACCATTAAGGAGATATCAGTTATTTAGAATATATATTTGCATGTATCCACACTATATTTACAGTACACGTACAACGTGATATCATTATCAGTGCAGTGTGTACAACACCAACTACACCGATCAATTGCCAATCTGCGAAACATTTAATTATTATTATCACTTCGAGATGGCCAGGCCTACTCTCATGCTGTCTATAGGTGATGATTAACTCTGAAAAACTAGGGACAACTGGGGAATGATCCCAGAACCTCGATATTTCGCGTCTCTTGCTCTACCAATTGAGCTACTGACCCTGATTCTCAGAGCGAAATCACCACTCATATACAGCACAATTTCATGCTTTGTGTGGAATATCATTTATCAGTTATTTAGAATATATATTCGCATGTATCCACACTATATTTACATTACACGTACAACGTGATATCATTATCAGTGCAGTGTGTACAACACCAACTACACCGATCAATTGCCAATCTGCGAAACATTTAATTATTATTATCACTTCGAGATGGCCAGGCCTACTCTCATGCTGTCTATAGGTGATGATTAACTCTGAAAAACTAGGGACAACTGGGGAATGATCCCAGAACCTCGATATTTCGCGTCTCTTGCTCTACCAATTGAGCTACTGACCCTGATTCTCAGAGCGAAATCACCACTCATATACAGCACAATTTCATGCTTTGTGTGGAATATCATTTATCAGTTATTTAGAATATATATTCGCATGTATCCACACTATAGGTGATGATTAAGAGACGCGAAATCTCGAGGTTCTGGGATCATTCCCCAGTTGTCCCTAGTTTTTCAGAGTTAATCATCACCTATAGACAGCATGAGAGTAGGCCTGGCCATCTCGAAGTGATAATAATAATTAAATGTTTCGCAGATTGGCAATTGATCGGTGTAGTTGGTGTTGTACACACTGCACTGATAATGATATCACGTTGTACGTGTACTGTAAATATAGTGTGGATACATGCGAATATATATTCTAAATAACTGATAAATGATATTCCACACAAAGCATGAAATTGTGCTGTATATGAGTGGTGATTTCGCTGTGAGAATCAGGGTCAGTAGCTCAATTGGTAGAGCAAGAGACGCGAAATATCGAGGTTCTGGGATCATTCCCCAGTTGTCCCTAGTTTTTCAGAGTTAATCATCACCTATAGACAGCATGAGAGTAGGCCTGGCCATCTCGAAGTGATTAAGGAGATACTCTGAAAGAACTTCATTGGCTGCCTATCAGAGTTCAGTACATTTTATTACATTACATTATAAATAATGCCTCTCTGGGCATCTCAACAAGACATTCACAGAAAATCAACATTACTTCTTGTTTATAAATGTCGTAATGGTATGAGACCAGATTATTTAAGTACAATGTTAAAATTTGCAAACTATAATCATCTTATCTATTGACTTAACCTAGAGTGCATACACAATATATGGAGAAAGATCTTTTCAGAAAGTTGGCCCTAAATTATGGAATAAACCTTTATTTTGTAAACTGGCCACGGGCCTAAATATTGCATATCAATCAATTACAATTCATTAACATTACCAATATTATGGAACCAATATTGGAGTTTGGACTCTTTTAAAGTGTATCTGAAAACATTTCTTTTCAAACGTGCTCATAATATTGTGTCTTAATATTTTTCAATCCTAGTTTTCCCTAATTGTTTCTACTGGAAAATGCATACACATTATCGTTTATTCCGTGTAACAAGTCTAATTACCGTTACCTGGTTTAGAATATAAATGTGGGTTGCTTTTTCAGGTTTTATTGTGTCCTGAACTCTTAAGTACGTTTATATTTGGGAAAATACAATATTTCTTGTTTCATTGAATGACCATATATAAAAATTCGATATAGAAATTCAATATAAATCTTAGAAAATTTCATAAAAACCCTTTGTAGTAGTAGTAAAAGTAGCCAATTCAATATGTTGACTCTAAATTAATATCTAAATCTGATATTTTAACCATACTACCAGGCCATTGTGTCCTAAACTGTTTTCGTGGCACACTAGTGCATTTTAAGTTATTGTGCCACTATAACATAAAAGTTTAAATTATTAATATTTTATTCAATTTTAAAACTATTCAAGCGATTATATACACATTATATCACAATGGCCCTGCGGGCGCGCTTATTTCACAAATAAAGAATTTTACCGCCGGAAAAAGCCGGGAAAAACTTTTACCGCCGGGAGGTGGGCGCGCGCCGCGCCACTGCAAGCGCAAGAGCTCTTGACGGATGTTACTCGTCTAAATTTCTTCGAAGTAGCGCGCGCCGCTTTCTTCTCGAAATGGCCCGATGGCAAGTGCTACGAAGTAGCGCGCGCCGCGCCATATCATTAACAATGGTCAAAAGAGCTTTGGATATAGCAAGGGCTCGGGTTAGGGTTGGCTTCAGGGTTATGGTTAGGGTGAGGGTTGAGATTAAAATTTATGTAACACCGTTTTGTACGGCTGCTAAACCATAAAAACCAAAGTCACGTGAAATTTTTGGGCGAGTGAATTAGTAAAAGCTTCACAGTGGCTGCAAAAGCGCAAATTGCAAAATAAGTATTTTGCGCGTTTTCTCGCGTTTTGACAAGATATATATTATAAGCACTCTTTAAATGCTGTCCATAAATTCCAGAACAATCCTTTCAGTATGATTTTTAATACATCATACAATTTATGGTCTAAATATCATTATCTAGCAATTTTGAAATTTCTAGCTTAACTGTAAATAGAGTTAAGTGCATTTTAAAACAAATATAATAAAAGTCCTCCATTTTGTTTTGATCATAACATATGAAATAAGTCAAACTAAATGGGCATATTTACACGAAATGATCAGAAATTTTCTAAATAACAATACAGTCAAAGTTTTAGGTATAGGCAGGAAAATATTCATAACTAGAACGTTAATCAAAGATATACGAATTATACTTATTTGTTTAAAAGATTGACTTTAAATTGAACAAAATGCGCGGAACGCGCGCGATCTTATATCATATATGCGTAGGTGTTTAATAAGCTCTACTAGTACTAGTACTAGCCTTAGAGCATAACCATGCTCTTTCCACAATGCACCAGCATGAGCAAATAACTCCTTTCGCAGGAAACTATAAACGCCCTCACAGGCTCCCATGTTTCATGTAACCGACCCCAGGTTTTGGTTTTAGATCGGACACTCAAAACAAAGATAGAAAAGCGGTCTACACGCTTACAGGCTACCACGTCTCGTGGGAACCCAGGATTTAGTTTTGGATCGGACAATCAAAATACCGATATAGATAAACATAAAACAATAGAGGAGCAGTCTACACCCTCACAGGCTACCACTGACCAGGTTACAGGAGCAGGACACTGTGTAGTTCGAGATATAAACACATAAGCGATGTCCAAAGACAAGTTTCCGCTTAGATATGACAGTACCTAGGCAACTGTCTATAAACTGTTTGGCGATCCCATTAAGCAGATTTAGAAGTAACACTCACCAGGAACACTCACCAGGAACACTGCACACTCCTACTATACGAGTTGCACATAGCAGGCCATGATATCTCCTGGAAGTCCCTGTCTCTCCGTCTTCAACCCGACGCGACGGGGTTGAACCAGGGGTGGTGATAACAGAGCTTCAAGACTCTCGAAGTCTGTAGTCGATATCTATGTTTGAAGATATCGACTACAGACTCCAAGAAAGAAGACTTCAACCCTAACCCAATTCCTAACTAAAGCATACGGTGAAATCCTATTAACCCGTTGAAATCTTATTAACGGTAAAATCTTATTAACCCTAACGATAAATTATACCAACTTTCTTACAATATCATATCAAATATAAATGGTCGAGACAGTTTTAAAAATCTTGAAAGAGGACATCTTCACTTTCAGTTCTCTACATTGCTGATTTTTTTTTCTGATAACTTTTTTCAAGAAATTTATCCCGCCTAGCTCCGATGAACTAATGAAATCGTCTGAGTATAATGACTTGATCTTTTTTGCTTTGCTGTTACGTACCTATAAAAGAATAAAATTATAATCTGAACTTTATTTCCAGGGTTAATTTGCCCTTTCGATATAGCCGACAACTAAATGTCTATTTACAAACGCAAAATTTGATCGTCTCTAATACTTCATTTCATGAAACTCCCAGGCAATATTAGTTTAGTGGTCTGGGACCACCGCGGAAGAGACAATGTCAGTGATACTGTTAAAGATCAAAGTAAGCCTTCTAAATTCGGGATAGCCTGTGGCAAGCAACGCCCGATTTTAATGCTTCTACAGACCTACAGTCCATAAGAAATTGGTTTTAAAGATTTACCTCATTCCTTCAACAATGTGATTCAGGAACAAGTCGTACCACGGCCCAAATTCGTAATCAAATTTCCTAGCCAAGAGCGGGAATTCCTGTAATAGATTTATACTGTTTAACAGTTATGTAATAATATTTGATCTATGTAGTACGTAATACAAAGAGAAACGAGACCGGAGATATATCCAAAATCTTCGGTCTCGTAGAAGAACATTCTACACAAAAATCACCGAATCACATGACCCCCAATAGGCTCACGTGATACGACAGTAAACCAAATAAAGCCCCTCAAGGGTGCTGAACCTAATTATCAGGTAAGGTAAATGTAATCCTAAAACTAAATAAATCACCGCAAGATTCCCAAGTCACAAGTAAACATTGCTAGACAGGTATTTAGTAAGGTAAACACATAATAGCCCTGTGATTCCGCTGTTAAATAGCCTAGTTACACGCGTAGTAACACGTCAATATACGATAGCACAATAACAGGTCACTTAAGGTACAGTTAGTGTTACGGCATGGTCAACGCACACATAACGGACACTCAATCCACGATAAAGGCACAGTAAAGACACGTTTAACGCCTAATATGGTTACTTAAGGAACGGACACTTAACGGTAACCGTGCCTTTAATTAAGTGACCATCGATAGATTACCAAATTGCCCTTACCTGATATCGTCCCCTTATCAGAATCAGATGAACTTTCCTCTCGATATCCATTCTGACCTAGATTCTTCCGAAATAATGGTTCTGGCGTAGTACTCTTCTCAGAATTCATTGACTGACCTGATAAAATCAGGTCATAATTATATTATTACATATTATTGAAAATTATTAAATACTTTCTACTAGAGGGACCTCGACCACAAAGCCATTATTAAACCTTGGCAGTCGGCAACACTCATTCAGAGTAAGCTGCAAACCTAAGGACTAGATAGATAGGTAGCAAGAATTAGTACAAACGGAACATTATTTTGATCATTGAACACGGGCAATTCATTGTATTTTCGTTTCGTGTGTGGGACTGTGGGACATCTCTCATATCACGTCCGATGAAAGTGGACACACTACGAGACTTTGTTTGTGAGAGATTTCTCGGATTGAGTTATCGCAGTCTGATCGAAACTCTTATGCCTATTGCCCGTATTCCGTAATGTTTTAACTTGTCGGGTCCATTACAAATAACTCTATTAATATTATAATAATCATACCTTTTGAGATAGACTGAAGTATTATTATATCTCTATATCCAGCTATATCGTCCACGTTAGTTTCGATTCGATCGAACTCTGAATCAGATTCGGACTCACTCGACTCTCTTTCGGTATCCATTATTTCTTGTATCTCTTGATTCGCTAAATAAAAGTAGTTTCAGATGTTTAAAAAATCCATAACTAAAGATCGAGCTTTATTCATCAAATTCGATCGAAATGTTAATTAGTACTGTAACATTGTAATTAATGCAGATGGCATAAAAGTAAAACGGGTAAAGAAAATTTAACGGTTTTTAAATCTAAAGTACCGCACGCTGGAAAGTATTTCCAGTGTAATTGTAGCTGCAATTCACGACCGACCTATGAATTATTATTATTCGTGCCAAAACATATAAATATATTTGATATTAAAAATAAACTATATAAAGCGTGTTTTATTTAAACTTCAACATTTTTACTCACTCGTATTCGTAAGGAGTATTTCCTGATCTCCTTGTGAGAATTAGAAGTAGAAGTTTCTTCGGTAGAATTCATACTCGCAGACTCCATCTTTAACTAAAAAGTACAACTTTACAAGTAAAGCCAGTAACCACATAAATCAACAGTCGAAAGCGGAATATTTGTGGTTGATAAAGTAATGGTGTTAACAGGGAATAATAGAAACCTGTGGTCAATTGTTAAAATACGTGACTCATAAGTTCGGAAATACAGGAATGGGTGTTTTAAAACTTCGGACGAATCTGAACTATACTATGGACAAGTTTAAGCGGATGGTCTACAAAACGAAAATTATGCTGACTGCTGACGGCATAAGTATGTGGCCCTACAGAACAAAGAAGAAAGTAGTATCAAGTATGATGTAGCATTTATAAATTCGGAAAACGTACTGTAACAATTTAAAGCAATGCGGAAGCTTTTTTATGCATTGACGTGCGACCAACATTGGTTGATCAGGCGTTGATCGCGCTTTGAAATAGTACACAAAGAAATGATTCTAGATTGAGCTCTGGAAATCTAATTTTCGAGTGGAGCTCTTGTGGAAGAGGTATTGCAAATTAAGGCTGCCTGGTATGTGAAACTGTGGAAGAGGCTGAAAAGTGAAAAGATTGCGGAGAACATTGGTCCTAGCTGTTTTATCAAAAATTGTGTTGCGACTGTGCGCGGCGTTACTGCGCATTTACAAAATATTTGTGCAAATATGGCAAAATCATTGATCATACGTTGTCAATGATAAATCGACGTATAAGGTCTACTTAGTTCGACTGACGGTGGGGCGCCAAATTTGTGTGCTAGTTGCGGCGCAGCCACTGTGAGCTTATATTGTCAATCATATCAAACATTAGATATTTGTCCTGGCCTCGGTCTCACAGAACTACAAGCTGGGAATGATTGACGTTGTCAACTAAGTTTATTTTAGCAAATACAATGTTGAACAACAAAGCAAAATGGTTATTAAAACTTTGCGCCTGGCATTTCATAAAACTTTTTTGTTTGAATTAAATAATTATTTTAGGAATTATAGGAATTATAAAAATTTGTTTTGCTATTTATATTGACCGATCCAAAACTGCGTTGTCAATCGAGTCCAACTCAGCACACGTTTTAAAAGATTATAAACTTACTAGCTATATATTGTGCGGAGTATTAATAAAATTTTGTTTTGCAAAAACTCCAACATTTTTTGTGCCTAAATTATGTTAAAACGATGTTTACAATATTATTTTGTTCTATTGCTTTTTATTTCGATACATGTTCAATGACTTGTAATCTTGTATAGCAATTATTTGCATTTGAATCTCCACTTCTGACTTCTTGACTCCAACAGGACTTTTTATGCTTTATAAGCACTTCCAAACGAAACCTATCAGCTCAAACATGATCTGAAACAGAAGGTGGCATTTTCGTTCCGGTCCGCTATCTCATAATAGTAATAACAATAGTAGTTGAATGCTTAAATAAAAAACCTTGATTTATGGTTTTATAAACTGTAACTATTCCATGCCAAAAAGTTTTAGGATTCCAGTTAAAATGGATTTTAATACGGCTTTTGCTCTTATAGAGTATATGAACATGTTTGGCCAACTGATTTTGAAGTTATAGTTCTGTTAACACAGTTATCCGGTTCTCAAGCGATGATAAACAGGGCTATCCCGTTAATAAGCAATGCTATCCGGTTCCTCATTAGCATAAAAAGGTGCTGAATGGCTCCTAAACAGTGGTCAGTAGTTGTCTAGGGGCTAGGTGGCCTAGTGGTTAGAGCATCCGCCTTCTGCGCAGAAGGTTTGGGGTTCGAATCCCAGTGTCACCTAGTCTAGGGAGTAGCTAAGGATCTTCTCGGTGTACTTAGCCGAATGATAGGAAACTGAATTGAGGGTTAAAATATGAGGAAGGGTACCTGTTGCAAGTTCAAGAAAGAAGGGATGCCCCTTCAGTGTATACTGTAAACATAGTACTATTAAGGGGGGGGGGGGGGTTCACCCTGATTTTTTGTGAAACTTGGTTTCGAGATAGCAGTTGACCAACAAACTAGAACCGGTGACCGAACTTTTGAGGGGGTCCCCGACCCCAACCGCCAAACGGTGCCCGCGGGGCAGCAACGCCCATATTTGGTCTAAATTAGGCTCAATTTAGCCAAATACCCTGAACATGCCCAAAACCCAGATTTAATGTGCTCTACTTGTAGCTAGTGGTCCCCTGAACAAGTATATGCATTTTCATCACGATTGGGCAAAAAATGACTGAGTTATGAGCCAAAAACCATACGACCATATTTGGGCATACGCACCAAATTTGATCGATTTTGGCCCATAAATTGGTCAAATATCAATATTTTTGAATGAAACCAACTTTATATGAAAGGTGAGCTTATACTACACATTCTCTGTGATTATCAGCTCAGTATCTACCTAACTGTGGATTCTGTGTTCAAATAATTACAAAAAATGAACAAAATCGTCCATATCTCAGTACGCGATATTTGCAAAACTGATTTCGCTCAAAACAATAGAACTCAATAGGGTTTCAATATGTTTACATGAAATTTTCAGAACCAACGTAGAATCGCATTTCGACCTTATCTCTTGTATTGAAATTTTGAGTTAGGCCTTTAAAAAAATTTGGCGGCCAAATTCTGAAAAATGCCTGGCAAATTTTGGAATTTGGCCGCCAAATTTTTTTAAGTTCCCTTAACTATTATCAACTATTGTCTGATTAGCCATGCAAACCACGGTACTATACTATTTACCATCTAACATGTGGTTAATAGATGCTTGTGGTCGATCAGGGTGAATATATTAGAAGTAAATTACAATTTTATTGTGCATATTTTATATATTTGTAGAAGCACAGTATATTATATAGCTTATTCCTACGAACTGCTACATCACTACTTATATGGGATCCAAATTCAAAGTCATTTGTGTGATACAATGAAACTCTGATTTGGGCCGATTTTCCACAATCACATAATGGGCTAATTTACATGTATGACAATGTGACATTTTGTTTCCCTTAATTGCTCACCCTCTTCCTCCAAAACAAATCGTAAATGATCCAAAAGCACCTACATTCCACAACTTTCAAACTTCCAGCACTGTTACAATGTTTACTGTATTACATTTCAACATAAATATACTAAAAGTATTTTGTCTAGATCTTAGGAAATGTGGCAGTAATCAAGTTATGGAAACTCTTAGCGTAAAAATGAAGTCAATGAGTGGTATTTGGAAAAGAAGATCGTCAATGACAAACTTATCAGCAGTGACAAACATAAACATAACACCTGAGATAAATAAGCCTATGCTTCCAGCCAAGTAAGTTTCTTAAATGATGTTAATATGTCTACAGCAAATAAAAATTATTATTATTTAAGTACTTGTTTTTCACTAATTTGAAAAACCAATATAACTATATATAATTTTTTTTTCAAATAATTCGAAATTGACGCAGTTACAGTCATTTTGGAGATAATCTGAACATTTATCGATTCGTGATGGTTCAAACTCTCACTTGGCTGACATATTGTGACCATTACAGTCATTTTCATCCCCTTCAATATCTCCATATCTACCTTGCTCACTCTTTTAAGGGTGTTACCGGGACATCACGTTGGCGCTCAGAATTGCTGTGGCAAATTGGTTCTTAATTTTATGCCGATTGTTTATATATTGTCCCTTATTGTTCATAACACTTTAGATGACGTGAAGCTGCTGAGTCATTCAATTAGCATATCAATATGCGTACCTTTGATGCTTTCTCAGTGTAAAAATCCTTTTTGTTGTTCATGATAATCCAAGTACGAAACATTAGAAACTACCAATCTGTAATGGTATAGGTACACTTCAGATATAAATCTAGGGAGAAATCAGAATTAAGGTAAGCCTTGCAGTATAGTTTCTTGAGTCCAGGATGCACGTGGACGCATGACAGTCCTTCCTTTAGGATCTTCTCACTGAGGGTATCATAATTCCTGTCATTAAATCCTATTATAACATCGTAGTCTCTTGATTTATTATAAACCCTCATAGACGGCTTTGGGGTAAATGATCCAGATAAAGGATCCAGAAAGGTTCCCAGATTCAGAGTGGTTTGAATTTTCACTACCATGCCCTCTTCCTTACCGATGAACTTTTCGCATTTTTTTTTGTCGGGAATTGTGATATTACCGGTTAAGTAATCTGTATTTATCCATATTTCCGGAGGATACATCTTCGGATAGACTTTGATCACACCGCAGACCTTTTCATGACTCACCCAATCTGTCTTTTGACATACAGTGCTGCAATACTTCACTAACATACAGGCTCCACATTTCTTTAACTTGATCCCAGTTTTGCCGCATGATACACACTCCTTGGCCTGACACTTCTTGGCCTGATCAGAATTTGAACTATGTGCTTCTCCCATTTTTACTGAATCATGACTCCGTTCTTTTCTACATTCATCTTTATGGCTTTTCCAGGCCTTCTTCTGGCATTGAACATTACAATACCGAACTGATTTACAGGCAGCACATTTCAGTAAATCCAGTCTTTTCTGACCACAAAAGCCGCATATGTTCTGAACCAAATTTTCCATCATTTATTCAGTCAAACCGCTGAGTAATTGTAACTATTATAATTATATAGGTTATATAACAAATATTTATAGGAAATTTAAACTTTCACAGCTTACACCGTCATAATCATTGTTAAGTATTTCATCTCGGGGGTACGACATCGGATTTTGGAATCCAAAGATTCCGTAAAAATTCGTAATTCGGGTCGCTCTACCTCAGCCATAAGAACAAAGTTACTAAGTCTAGGTAATCTAGAAGTTAATAGTAATTAAGTAGGAGCCAATTGCTGAACTGGTCGACTCAACAGACAGCAAAAATATTTCTAGGGATCAAACGTATTGTTGTCATTGACTGCTGTCAAAAAAGTGCTATAATTAGAAATATTGAATAAAACGAAGGAAATGATCTTCAAGAAATCAATTGAAAAGAGTAAATTACGTTGCGTATACGCAGCTTGCACCGACAAACAACAAACACTACACACGGAACAAGTGCAGTAAATGTACGAGTGTCATATTACGTAAAATAACATGTAGCTCTATCTGTGTAGACTATTAAACGACAATGACGTTTCTCTTGTCGCTAATAAATATCATAACATCTACATTATTGTTTTTTTCAGAAATGCCACAGTTGATCTTCGCTCTGAGATATATGACTTAAAGAAGCAGCTGGAAGACAAGGATAACGAATTGAAGGAGCAGCAACTAATGATGAAGGATTATATTATTAACAGAGTAAGCAGTCTCGTAGTTTTTAAATCGTGTCTCTACTTTAATGAACCTTTCCGTTCAGGCATCAACTTAACTTGCCGTTGAATGAATAATTATGAGCTAGTCCAGAGCTCTACCGGGATCCCGGCGAAGCCGGGATTTGGCGTTTTTGTCCCGGTCCCGGCCGGGATTACCGTTTTGGCCGGGATATTAGCCGGGATTTTTAAAAGTTCAGAATTTCGATCTTTTTAATCCAATTTAGCTTCAAATTCATATTTTATTACTTTGACTTGTACAAATGAAACGACTGTTAAGAATCAAACTAATCGAAATGAAAATCGAAACTCGAATGGATTGATTAGATTTCAGGCTCATCTTCATCCGAAGATATAGATGTTTCATTTAAACATAGAACTATCGCGAAAATCCCGGTCCCGGCCAGGATTGAGCTCATCCCGGTCCCGGCCAGGATTTCAGTTTCATCCCGGTCCCGGTCCCGGCCGGGACAAAATTCCGATCCCGGAAATGGGAGTTAGATTTTAACTTTATAATCTTGTAGCATAGGGGTACATAGTACTTAGTCACTTTTCCCTTGAAGTTTCCTAAGCTTGGTCCCAAGTAAATATTTATCTATAATATTAATAATATAAATTAATATTTCAGATCAATATAAGTCGAGATCTCTCAGTTGAGGATCAGATAGCAAGTCTCAAGAAGGAGCTTAGAAAGCTTGGTTATGAGGAACCACAAATAATCAGACCGTCCACCCCGCCTGTTTCTCTTGAGGTAACTGAACATTACCAATGGTAGCAGGTTTTACAGAAATGTATTCCTGGTTTTAACTGATTGTTTAGTTAAATCTTTAAGATAGGATCTTTAAAATAGAATATATTTCAGATTTACAAATTTACATTAATTTCTCGACACATGCTTATGTTTATAGTGTTGTTTATAGTTTTGTTTATGGTTTTGTTTATAGTGTTGTTTATGTTAATAGTGTTGCTACAGGTCGATCAGTATACTTTAGTTTTATGCTGGTATGGTATAATTATTTCTCATAGGATCAGATAAATTTAATAGAGCATTTCGTAATATCATTATGTACAGTTGCTGTGTAAAATGTAGATCGGCAGTTTAAAAGAAATAAATACAGTTAGACACAATAGAAAGTGTGTGTTTTGTGACTATGCTTATGAAAAATCAAACTTTACGTCTACTGATGCCGTATTACACTGTAACTGCTCAGAGATGATCAGCTATTTATCGGTATTTCTGAGTAGGTACGTTATAAACGATATTAACTAATTTCTACTTTAGGAGAACCAGAGACTGCAGACAGAAGTTAGGAATTTACAGCAAGCTTTACAGAAATATGTATGTTCGTTGTTCATCAATTCATAACTCCATGTCTTTTAAATATTTCGGTCATAGATTAGAATCCTGACGACGTAACCATATCATAACCATGTTACAGCTCGGTTATAACACAGTTGTGACATGGTTATGTCGTCGGCCCGTCGGGATTCTAGTCTATGATCTTTATTTCTTCAGAGTAATTAAAAATACTTATTTTTGGATCACATCACGTTATGATTGTTGAATGTTGATCTTGTACTGAAAAATATAATTAAGTTAATAGTTTATTTTCTTCTCTAACAGGAGAGGTTGCACAAGACAAGGATTCAGAAGTTAAAAACGGGTCATGCAGAAGAGGTAGCCACGTTAAATCTTGACATTTTCGAACTCAGGGACCAATTGAGGAATCAAAACAAAGGTGAGCAAAATATTTCCTGAATGCTCGGCCAGAAATTCACTATCCTAATTTCTGTGTCAGGGCTCTCGGTTATCTGAGAAGCCCATTTCATTTGACGATACTTTTTAAGTATTGAATATACGGCTAAAATACTCGCATTATGGAATAAGATATGAAACAGATTTACATGTTGATCATTAAGCTTGGCATCAAATATGCTTGCGAATCATACAAAAATTGTAGCAAGCGTATGTGCCTTACGATCAACAGTAATCTTGTTATCATGTAATCAAAATTTCCACAGTTAGTTGTATTACAGAACTTTATCAGTATTCTTCTTGGGTCATATTATGTAGAACAGCTCAAACAGATCAGCAACTGGAACTGTATTCTGAAGGATTAACAATTTTGAGTTGACATTTTAATTTCAGAAAACTCCAACACAGACTATGGTCTAGTTATCGAATTAAGTACTCAAGTTTCTATGCTGAATGCGGAGATAGAGAGCCTACACGAAGAACTAGCAAAATACGGAAAGAAGTCTTAAGAATGTAAAAAAAGACGATTGAAATGAACAAATTGGTTTCTTATGTTGATCTTCCGTAGATAGTGGGAAGATTCTTCGAACTTGTAAAATAATTATTTTTTATTTAATCAGTCAGAGTATCATCATAATAATTTATACTGTTTTTAATTTAATCTTTTATCAAAATAACAGAGATCTAAAATAATTGGCAAAACTTTAGTTTTGCTGTAAGAATGTTTGGGTGAATGATGTTGACTGAAACCTGTAAATTAGTTTTTAAAATTTGATAATTGTCGCATATACTTCATTTCACTACTTCTTGAGAAATTATGTTGATGTTGTAATCGTCTGTGAGCAAGGTTCTCATTCCGAAATATGTGCAAGATTTCCGAAAAACAGTTCCCGTCCTTCATTCTCTAAAATTTCGTCATTTGAACCAACAATATTGAATCTGTAACTATCTGCGACCGTCCATTATGTGTGGCTAAATACCATTTCGAGTATTAGGAAACTTTTCGATTGAAACCACAACGATATAATGTCCCTGACAACAAAACAAGAAGAATCAACTTACATTCACAAAAAAAAGGTAATTCACAAAATTATTATTAGTCTTCTTTTTTACTTCTTTCCTCTGCCACCTTTTGTTGCTTTATTACCAGATTTTAATTTGGAATTACTGACAGATTTTAAAGGCGGGCTAGTTCCTCTCTTTTTAGACAATTCTTTCCCGAGCTTAGCTTTTCTTAACTCTTTAGGGTTTTGTGTCTTTAAAACTGCTCCCCTTGGTTCAAAACCGGGAATTAAATTAGCGGCATTATTTAGGAGCGAGGTGTAAACAGGCTGCATTGGCCTGCTCTCTTCTGTTCCCAATTCCGAACATTCCTCGAGCCCCACTACCAATCTTCTCTCGACTAACACGTACGTTCCGGGAGTGGCCAGGAATCTGGACCCATTTAGTTGGAGATACTTCGGGAGATCTTTGGCGATACCAGCTTCATCGCACAGATCCAAGTGAGTGTAGTCAATGTTTTCTATATTGAATCTTTCTCGCATGTTGTCAAGAAGATTTGCAATGTGGCAATCGGGGTTGAAGAGGAGTTTTTCGTCATTTCCACACCTGACAACTATGAACATTGTCATATCAAATTAAGGCGTATCTTAGTTAATATTGATTGAAATGATCGATACACGTGCGAATATATCTATTTTGGGCGTTTCTAGGTGACCTCCATCTCGTAACTGAAGTTGGAAAATTCACAATATTCCTAAAAGCGCGCACGGGTACTTGCGTTGGTTGTCATAGTAACAAATCTTTTTACATGTAAAGTTGAATGTTAGCACATGCTATTTACGCCGCGCACGTCACAGTGGAAAATGTGGGCCATTTCGCAGATTTTAGTCGCGCACAATAATCGTACGTTAATCGTGCAGTTCGACGATAATCGTCTGCT
Source organism: Bolinopsis microptera (assembly GCF_026151205.1). NCBI lineage: Eukaryota > Metazoa > Ctenophora > Tentaculata > Lobata > Bolinopsidae > Bolinopsis > Bolinopsis microptera. The sequence goes on along the minus strand of NC_087076.1, from coordinate 15,076,838 downwards.
GCGCGCAATTATTATACATCCCGACGATTATCGTCGATATTCGCACGATAATCGTTTCTCGCCTCTCTATCGTACGATAAACGTCAGAATGACGAGAAACGTCCAATTATTGCTCGCCCATCGAGGATAAAACTCCAAGTATGATATTTGCTTATTAATATATTATTAGCATGGTGGTTGTGATTTGAGTATGATCAGTAACTCATGTAGAATGCGTGCACATATCAAATAAGTTGATATATCTTAACAGCTACATGGTTCACCCAAGTCTGACATCTAAGTAGGTTCTAAAGCTAGGTTTTGGGAGGAACCGGTCTCTTTACCATTATTTAATATTTGATGCCTCATCAATGGGTCAGAATTAAGCTGACTTGCTTGCATTTCAGTTTCAAATACCTGAAAGTCACTTAAAACAATGCATCGAGCTGTAAGGAGCGTTATTCTCCATGTTTGCTGAATAAACGAGTTTCATTGAAACTATTTTCACTATTCAGTCGTTTTGAATCCATTTTTGACCGGAAAACTCGGAATTATGCTTGACAACTGCACGTTAATCGGTTTTAAGAGCTTCAATAAGGTTTCGTACAGGTCTAGCATTGTGTTAATCGCACACTCTTGACACGTAATCAAAATTTTAAAAGCTTCGCGCGGCGATAAAAACGCGCGTGCGCGAATCTTGTTGCAGTCGCTGCTTACGAAAACTTTTTAGTAGAATAATGAATAGGCAGCGTTTTCCGAAAGATGTGTTTCAAATATCATAATAGTGTCCGCTCATGACTTTTGCCGTGATTTAAGTTTAAGGAGATATTTCCTGGTGGCTATTTCACATTTCTTAGTCACTCTTTCCTCTTCGTTGCGAATGTGATCTGAAAATTGTCGCTGTTAAGATTCTACTGTATAGTGACTGTCTAGCATGAAAATTGAAAGGGGGAAAGAGATTATTTGTACACTTTAAACGTGATTAATGCTAATAACGAGTTGACTTAAACTTCTGTCTCCAAATGAGTTGATCAAACTGTCTTAAATTAGCTGATTTTCGTACTAGTCAGGTGTTCATGTCGCTTGAAAAGGGAATGACAGCTCTCTCCTCCTTGCTCGTTAAATGAGCCCGATAACATCCCCCACAGTATGATCTGGTCGACAAAGTGATCCTCGAGCATGTGGATCTAGTTAAATTGAAAGGTTGTTAAGAAAACGATGCTGGAGAATTACTACAATTAATCAGACTAGAATTTTCCAATATCAGACTTAAGCACGAATCCTAAATTGTTGCAGGCTATCTTGGGAGTTGGAAGAATGCCAGTTTCGCTACAAGCTACAACAATACCTTGATAGACGATGACTGTCCAAATTTCCTGTACTCCTCTAAAAAGATATCTCTCGACTGTATCAGAGTCTTTATATTCTGAGGTTCTGCCTTCCCGCTCTTGCCTCCAACAACCAAGAGATCTTTGTAGGCGGTCTTAATCCTGTCGAGGGCTAAGAGTCGATGCTGAAAATGCACCTTGTCCTGTGGTCTCAAATTCCTGAATACAGACCCTGTCATTCACGTGGTAACTTTTCAATTGCAAAGGAGATTTATCAACTCATTCGTTATTTGTTCATGAGATTAACTGTTCTGATTAAACGCAACTCACTCATTTTGGTAAAACTGTTCCCTCCAGAATTGGGAGTCGTCACTTTTCAGCAGGTATCCAGCTCTAACACCCGTCAGCGACACACCATGATAAGCCTCAGGTATTACATTAATTCCCCTCAGAAACTTCTCATATTGAGAGGAGAGCGGGCCACTGTTACATTTCGTGGCTACACGATTACCTTAAGAAGAGAATTTGCTTATTGTAACCATCTAACGAAAATACTTTCTAATTTTAATTGTTACTCGAAAACCCTCGTATTGTTTTGGAACAAGACATTTATCAAGTACCTTGCTGTATGCGGAGGATCATGGCACCGAAGTCAGTTGTGCTGCTATAACAGTTGGGGAGAAATCCGTCCGTGACGTTGCAAGCTAGCACAAAGTCAATGTCCTCGCACAATTTACCGTACTCAGTCCACAGGACAGTCCCCACTTTGATGGTCTGAGAAAGCTTAAGGTTTCGTGACTGTTTTCCACGATGAAAATTAGCTAATTCAAATAAATAAAGCACGACTGAAACAGGAATGAACATCAACAGTTTTTCAATTCGTGTCACATACTATGTGCAAGAACGGAACAGCGACCCAGTTAATCAGATCATCATTATCATTCCCGAAACAGTCTGTGAGAGGTCGCGATGCAACATGATTCAATAAAATCGGATTGAATTGGTGATTATTAGTTTCTCAACGGATAAAATCTTTTTATTAAAGTGTTGTTCAAAATGAAATTTTTTGATGCTATGTTTGAATATTCATAATTGAGGTAAGATAACTCACTGCCAGCATTTCCCCCTGAGCTCATTTGAGCCCAGGGGCTTCAGCTGATTCGTCTCAGTAAGCCCGGCGAACATTACCAGTCTCGAATTATCCATTTGAGTTCTATTGTGAATGTGTTATTACTTTTACTGATTACCAAGAGTAATTTAGTTGCGTGGTTCAAAAGTCAAAACAGTTATGATTGCAAATTACACAATTTCATGTATCTAAATAATCGTCATTAAAGTTCTGACTGCCGACTACTAAATTCCTATCACAAGGCCCGATCAGATTTATCACGTACAAAATGTAAACAATAGACTTGGCTCGTTACCAAGGAGAGCGTATCTGTCTCGAACGACATTACAGGCGCTCGATTCGTATTATGAATTCTAAGTCCATTAAAATCTGTTTTGGTGCGCGGCTCAGAAAAACGCGCTGGCGTACCGTGCCGCTTAGACATTAATTTAAATTCAATTTGACAAATGTGTTCAATTATCGCTAAAATTTGTTCACTAAACACAATAGTTAAAATAAATAATATAATTTTATAAAATCTAATTTTTCACTGTGGCAATTACTTCTCGGGTTAAACATTACACTAGGAAACTACATATTATACATTATACAAAAGATACCGGCCCGCGCGCTGCGTGCCAAACTTAGATAGATGATAAATATTTCATATTTACTACCGCTGTCTTATATCATATATGTAACTAATCTTATCAATAACAATAAATTAAAGTATCAAATTTCATTGTGAAACATGACATTTTCAATTTCATTCGTTTTGCGTTCACTACGATTACGAAGCTTGCGGAACATTACCAGTAGACTGTAAATATGAATCCGATTTCTTATTTCCATATTAAAGCATAACCGAAATACTTCCTTCGTTACATGAAATAACAAATACATTTTATTTCCATGATTTATTGTGTGATTATCGTGATATCGCTCATTATCGCCTAATAAACGTCGCGAAATAGCGTTATTCGCCAAATATGACGATTATCGTCAGATTAGACGATTATCGTGCGTTTAACGCGCGCGCGACGATTATCGTCGATAATCGTACGATTATTTTTATATCGTTTTCTGCGAAATTAAAATCCCAACATTTTCCACTGTGACGTACATGTAACTTTTGAAGATGACGTCACTGTACACGTGACCACATACAATCACAACAACTTTACTCCAGTTCTTACTCTCTGGAAGCGATTGAGGAAAGTAGCTCGCTCATGAGATTGATGTACTGTCAAAGCCAGGCTGTTCATTCGAGCCAATTAATTTTTTCAAGACTGCAGAGTGCAGTCTTACAACTGCGTCACATTTGTTTGTGAAATGTAACTGGTGTAGCTAGTCATATGTATAATTGCAGTGTACAAGGTAACTAGTCATAATTATTAATAATTGTGAAATGACATTTTTGTGTGCCGTTCTGCGTATACATACCATACCGTACTAAGTATAGAATAAGAAATTTAGATTCCTGGCCTTCCTGAGCACTGTATCTTGAAATATTTATTTTAAACAAACCCTTTATTTCGAATAGTATCGGGTGATACTTTCATATAGTGTACTGACATCACGCTTTTCTATTATTATACTCAATTGAAGTTAGTTTTTTAGTCATCCCTCTAGTACTTTAAATGATACAAATTGTTTCTTGGTTTATTTGTATTGATCCCGTTTTATATTGTAGATAATTGTTCGAAATTTCTTGTATTCAGTTTTTTCTGGAATCTGGATTTGTATATTTCAAGCGCTCTGTCTCATCGATCATGTGCGTTGATCTGTCACTTGTGTGTGGACACTGTTCAACTCCTGCTTGCTTCACTTCACATCTTCATTCTTGAATCCATCATCAACTTCAACCGCAGCACCCCTAAAAAGAACCACTCGCTATATAAAGGTTTAGTTATAACTTCTATACTACTACTTGTTCGGAAATTCGTCTCCAAATTTTATAACAATCCGCGAATCGCGCCAATTTTTAAAAATATAAAATTGTTGATAAATTGGTAAGATTACTCTCTGTAATATGCGACAAGATAAACGCCATCCTCGGCTACATTAAATACATTCCTTCTGTAACGTCCTCAATAAACGTAGTAGATTTGTAGTATTGTGATCAATGGTCTGATTGGTTAGAACCTGCTCATAGGACAGCAACCGAAGCGCTATAACGTGAATTTCTTTGATTTTAAGGAAAGTCACAATCAGTATTTACTTAAAGTGATCAGATCGTCATCCCCCAACATGCTCGGTACTGCCTAATGAGGCTCATTATTGCCCGCTACTGAATAGCTACTGATGAGATCACTGATTGGGTGACGAAATCACTGATTAAGTGCCGAGATCACGTATCCGAAAGATCTTAAAAGGGTCATAACTCGGCTTAGCTGTAAACAACCAACTTAAATTTTGAAAAAAGCACTTCAATTATCAAACCACATGTCTGGAAATTTTGGAGTTCCTAACTCAAAACGTTCTCACTTAATATAATGGTTGCAAAAAAGAAAAAGAGGGAGTGGTGTGCCACACCCTCTGTAATTGATGAAATTTTACGAAAATTTCAGAAAATCTAAGTTTGACTCATATCTATATTCTATTTTTAAGCAATTCTGATGCCAATTACGTGAGTTATTTAAGGGTTGCGTGTGGGTAGTTACTTTTGGGCCACCCTGTAACATCATATATTTACACTTTTTTGAACTAGTCGACTGCAGTCCGGTCGATCTCAGACAAGCATTAGATAGCTAGGTTGAGTGTTTTATAAAAATTCAAAACGCTTTTTGCAGGTCTATGCCAACTTTTCGTTGACGTATAGCAGTATTTATGCATTTATATGCTTTTATATATTTATGCGCCATAAAAAATAGTAACACTATCTTATTGTTTTACGCTCATATGTCAAAATGTCCACTTTTATTAAATGAGAAACGGTAAAAATATGTCTAAAAAGAGACCATGAAAATCGAAGTCGCGTCCTTTATACGATTCGGGTATATAAATGGCAAATGTAGACGCAACGGCCTTATTATCAAATCGTAAACAACGTTGGTGATGATTGATGAAAACCTATCGTATTGTTTTTATCCTCCATTGTATTCTTACTCTAACTTGCGAGATTCAAAATAATGGAGGCTTTCTCAAGTACGTCTGCGCCCATCTTAGGGCTTCATAAAGAGATAAACATAGGTTTCTTTAATGAACACACGAACTGAAACTTGAATTGTTGTGAAAATATTCATTTAATAAATTGTAGCCTAAACTTTTAAAGTTTAACTCTTAGATTCAAGTTGCTACCCGTCCAATTAAACTGTTCGTGTTAGCTCAGTTATGGATTTGAATCGTGAGAAAAATCAAGCGCAAGCTAAAAACCTTAAACCATTAATCAGAAAGTTGTTTTGACTCAATTACGCCTAATCAGCTTATGGCTTAGAGCTTAAGTCTTAAGACCAAAATATGCTGAACTTGTATATAAACAAGTGTTTTTTTAATGTATATATACATTTTTTTCCAGGTTGGACGAAAAATGGCTGAGTTACGTTTTGAGCCAAAAACCATATGCACATATTTATGCAGACGTACCGATTTGTACAGCTTTCGGCCTATAAATTGATCAATTATCAATATTTTGAATAAGATCAACTTTATATGCTTATTGACTGTGATCTATAACTCAACATCTATTGAAATCTGGAAATATGATTTTTTTAATTCGCTTAGTTTCGTGGGTGGATTAAAATAACGGATTGTGTTCGTATGAAGAATACAAATAGGTTATTAGTTTTCCAGAAGGGCCCCAGAAGTTGAAACCAACTTATCCGGCGTTTTTTTTAACGCTGATTTCGAATCACCCCACACTCCACACTCCACAGTAAGGTAAAAATGCTTTCCTGTCGAGTTATCGGCGAGCAATGTATTGATCACGTGACTGTCATACTATAATGATTAATGAACTAAGTCACATTTTTCGTTCGGATTAAGCTCTACGCAGCCAACATGAGCAATGAGGGCATGTCGGTGTAGATCTTTCGAGGTTGGAATTTGGGAGGAGTCCAGCAGAACACTTATATCAATTAGTGATTGGAAAACAATAAATATTATAGTGTGAGACATGTTTTCATGTTGAAATAACAAAAAATGTGGAGGGATGTACGGCTTTGCTAACCCAGGGGAGATGAATGGAACAATACCAATAGGAGTGTGGCCATTGAAGAGTTATTTTTAGTTCTCTAAAGGAGTATTTTACGAAGCTACAAGAGGTTGGGGCCATCAGACAATCTAAATTCATTAATCAGTGAGCTGTAGCTAACGATGTTGAACTTACAGTTCTACGTCAGTCTATTGTCTAGGAAACGGTCGGTCTGTGAATTAGGCTGCTAAACCGAAATCGATAGGTAAAATCGGTTTGTCACAGTTTACCGCATCGGACACGGATGTTTGGAAGAAGCTAAGGCTACCGGGAATTTGATATTTAAAATTAGACCAGATTCAGATTATAGATTCACTTAGTTAATGTTATCAGATCGGTTGATTGATATTTCGGTATATCAGAAATTCCTATTTAGCTTAGACCTCTACCAAATATTGGGGAATTTTTTATATACAGAAATATCAATCATTGTTTCAAGACTTGCGTGACTGTTTTAAAATTATACTCACAGGTATTTCATACTTTCAAACTCTAACTCTAACGTGATACAATACCAAATTGACTACTGGGCCATTTTTTAAACGATAAAATTTTCATCGCGTAGGATGGAATGTTAATAATTTTGAAGCTTGCTGCATCGGTGCACACCTTTACACTTTACAGTTCGAATTCTGAAACATGTTTCAGATGCTTCCCGACCGCCAAAGATAAGCAAGTTGTGTAAGATACCGTAGTTTTTGTAAATTAAAAATGTGGAATCTATTGGGAATTGCAGCCAGGAGAAGGGTGCAGTTCCAATTACCACGTAGCAGCGTGTAAACACTGGCCGTAACAATGATAACAAAGGAAATAAGAGGAGGGCATTAACTTCCAGTTAACCTCATAGAGATTGGAGTTACCCTTTCAACCTCCAATAAACAAGAACGTTTGAAATTGATAACAAGCTCTTCCAAAATATAGAATTTAGAATTACGCAACTTCCAATGCTCACCAACGAATACTAATATTGGGGCTCGGTGTCCTTCCAGCTGGTCGTACTATTCATTGCTCGCCCAAATTTAAAAACAAATGTTGCTAAGGTTCGTGTACTTTGGATAAGAAAATATTGTTCATCGTTCCTTATTGTTCATTATTGTTCATTATTGTTCATTATTGTTCATTATTGTTCATTATTGTTCAATAATTTATTATTCATCCGATGGATTTGCATTTGGACTTAGATTCTGAACCTCTCCCAGTACAATAGCCATTACGATAACCGCGGTGTCTTTATTGAGTAGAAGCATAGGGTTAAAGTTAAACAAAACCCATCTATCAACAGATGCATCGAATCAGGATAACATGACCTGATTAGATGTGTAACGGCCTACACCTTATAGTAAATCTTTCGGACAGTAAAACTTTAGTTAGGCTATCGCATTGCTTGTGGTAAGTACCACGCCTCTGCTTATCTCGAAACACCTTGTACGTTCTACTAACTCGTATCGATAGTTCAGTTTCTGTTAACAGTTCTCATATAATTATATGGGCAAGCATGTGAATTTTTTATTTTTCAGACTGAGACGTCAGGAGTCAGCAGCCCCTCCTGTTATGCTTGTTAGGGGTCTTACTTTCCGTTAGGGGTTAGAAGAATGATAAATCACTCTACTCTAGTTGTCACATGACTAAATTTAACAAGTTTGTTATCTGTAATCTGGATTTAAATTTTAAAATCCGACATACAAAAGCCCGGCCTTATCCTCTACCTTTAACCCTGAACCAATACTAACCCAGTAACTCAAGCAAATGTTGTCAAAACCCTGAAACTAACAAGGAATTGAATTCCTTATCGTTGGGTTCAGTTGTCGTATTTCCGATTTCTGTGCAGTTGTGATATGACCTGGGTTTAGTTGTCGTTTTGAGATTTAAGCTGATTGGTCACCCAATTAATCTGATTGGTCACCTGTTAACTGCGTGGGAACTAGGGTTCATTTGTCGGTCACCCGATCCAGAGGATGTCACCATTTTTCCTTCACACAGACATCGAACGCTGTAAGAAGACGATCAGACAGTCAGACCTCATTATCCCCGGTTTATATCAATATGTAATATATAATATTAATGGGTGGCACAAACGTATAATGTTTATCGTGTTTAGTAATCTCTTTAATACTGTCTGTGGATTGGTTCCGCTGAGCTGACCTTTTTGGAAGGTTTCCACCAAAAATATGTCTGATGGTCCCACCCAATTGTAGCTTAGTGAAGGACCATTTGATATAGAACTTAACAGAACTCTTCAATGCCCATTGCACATTGCCCACACTCCAATTGTTATTGTTCCATCCATCTCCCCATGGGTTAGCAAAACCGTACATCTTTCCACCTTTATTGTTATTTCAACATGAAGACATGTCTCACACTCTAATATTTATTGTTTTCCAATCACTAACTGGTATAAGTGTTCTGCTGGACTCCTCCTTCTCCCTTTTCGGTAAACACAGCCGTACGTTCTTCCACCTTTTGTTAATGTTAGTTTAATCTTCAACATGAAAAGATGTCTGGCAGTCTCTCACTATAACCGCTATTGTTTTTCAATTCACTAGCTGGTATAAGTCTTCAGCTGGACCACTCCCAAATTCCAACCTCGAAAGATCTACACCGACATGCCCCCATGTTGGATGTTTAAGACCGGCAACAACATTTCATTTCTCATTATTTTGATCTGAGCTTGAGGATTTTGTTACAATGATAAAGTTTTTCCCATCTACTCTTTTAGCCTTACTGTTTGCTCTTGCAACATCGGAGAACACTTGCGGCGAAGAGAAGCAGGCGACATTCGAAGCGGAATGTCTGACTAAAGGGTACCCTACCACGGTTGATGGCTGCAAGTTTTCTTATGGGTATGATGGTGGCTCATTAAGACGAGACCGGGTCGCCATGACAGCATGCCTAAAACTCCAGAAAGCGCTGGTAAAGTGTGGATTTTCGTGTGAAGATGGAGGATGGAGCGACTATGGAGACTGGTCTGACTGCTCAGCATCTTGTGGAAATGGAAACCAGACAAGAAGTAGATCCTGTACTAACCCCATCCCCTCTTTTAACAAAGCTGACTGCGAGGGGGAGGAAATTGAATCTCAAGCTTGTAATATTGCAGAACGATGCTGTATCGAAAGCGTTTGCTACGTAGGTGACACATCCTTCATCGCACTGGAACTTGGCTCTTCACTGACGTCTCCCAATGGAAATTATACATTTAGGATGCGGCAAGAAGGAGACTTGGTACTTGACTGCAATGGAAACTCGCTTTGGTCCTCTGGAACTAACGGCTCAGTAAAAGGTCTTGCATTCCAACATGATAGCAACCTCGTCATATACAGCACAGAAGCTGAAGCACTCTGGAGCTCCAGAACTCCTAACACCGAAGGTACCATGTTGCAAGTACAGGATGACGGAAACGTTGTTCTCTACACTGACAACCTTACAGTGGTTTGGGAGACAGAGACTGTCGGCAGATGTGACCCAATTGATGGTGGATGGAGTGACTTTGGAGACTGGTCTGACTGCTCAGTATCTTGTGGAAATGGAACACAGACAAGAACTAGATCCTGTACAAACCCCGCCCCAGCTGATAATGGAGCTGACTGTGAGGGGGAGAATTTGAATCTCAAGCTTGTAATATTGCAGAACGATGCTGTATCGAAAGCGTTTGCTACGTAGGAGACACATCCTTCATCGCACTGGAACTTGGCTCTTCACTGACGTCTCCCAATGGAAATTATACATTAGGATGCAGCGAGAAGGAGACTTGGTACTTGACTGCAATGGAAACTCGCTTTGGTCCTCTGGAACTAGCGGCTCAGTAAACGGTCTTGCATTCCAACATGATAGCAACCTCGTCATATACAGCACAGAAGGTGAAGCACTCTGGAGCTCCAGAACTGCTAACACCGAAGGTACCATGTTGCAAGTACAGGATGACGGAAACGTTGTTCTCTACACTGACAACCTTACAGTGGTTTGGGAGACAGAGACTGTCGGCAGATGTGACCCAATTGATGGTGGATGGAGTGACTTTGGAGACTGGTCTGACTGCTCAGTATCTTGTGGAAATGGAACACAGACAAGAACTAGATCCTGTACAAACCCCGCCCCAGCTGATAATGGAGCTGACTGTGAGGGGGAGAATTTTGAATCTCAAGCTTGTAATATTGCAGAACGATGCTGTATCGAAAGCGTTTGCTACGTAGGTGACACATCCTTCATCGCACTGGAACTTGGCTCTTCACTGACGTCTCCCAATGGAAATTATACATTTAGGATGCAGCAAGAAGGAGACTTGGTACTTGACTGCAATGGAAACTCGCTTTGGTCCTCTGGAACTAACGGCTCAGTAAAAGGTCTTGCATTCCAACATGATAGCAACCTTGTCATATACAGCACAGAAGCTGAAGCACTCTGGAGCTCCAGAACTCCTAACACCGAAGGTACCATGTTGCAAGTACAGGATGACGGAAACGTTGTTCTCTACACTGACAACCTTACAGTGGTTTGGGAGACAGAGACTGTCGGCAGATGTGACCCAATTGATGGTGGATGGAGTGACTTTGGAGACTGGTCTGACTGCTCAGTATCTTGTGGAAATGGAACACAGACAAGAACTAGATCCTGTACAAACCCCGCCCCAGCTGATAATGGAGCTGACTGTGAGGGGGAGAATTTTGAATCTCAAGCTTGTAATATTGCAGAACGATGCTGTATCGAAAGCGTTTGCTACGTAGGAGACACATCCTTCATCGCACTAGAAATTGGCTCTTCACTGACGTCTCCCAACGGAAATTACACATTTAGCATGCAGCAAGAAGGAGACTTGGTACTTGACTGCAATGGAAACTCGCTTTGGTCCTCTGGAACTAACGGCTCAGTAAAAGGTCTTGCATTCCAACGTGATAGCAACCTCGTCATATACAGCACAGAAGGTGGAGCACTCTGGAGCTCCAGAACTCCTAACACCGAAGGTACCATGTTGCAAATACAGGATGACGGAAACGTTGTTCTCTACACTGACAACCTTACAGTGGTCTGGGAGACAGAGACTGATGGACTTTGTTAGAACTTGACGATCCATAAAGAATTTTTCGATAGGAAATATTCGAAATTTTGATCAATTAAATGTTACTACTGTATTGTGTAGATCGCATTTTAAAGTTATTAATTGTGTTTCCGTTTGTAACTTATTATTTGCACAACATTCAATTAAAATAAACCACAAACCAGGAGCTGAGCCATTGATAATGGCAGTCGGCCAAAGTCGTAATCTATAGACGCCAACTACAAATTCAATCCAACAGCCAAATTTAATGACTGCGAAATGCGATTGAACGTTTTTTCTAAAATTGTCACGCAGAAAGTATTGAAATATTTAAAGACCCCAGGGTAATGAGCGAATAAAAGTCGCTGAAGTGTTTTGTGAAAATCGGGAACTGATATAAGGGCAATATGCTAATGCTATAGATCACAAAAAATATAGTTAGGTTTACTATTTCCGTATAACGTTGGTTATGTCTCGTTCAAAAATATTGATTCTTGACCATTTGATGGGCTAAGAGCTTTAGAATTAGTGCATGAGCCCGAAATATGGGATTTTGGCTCATAACTTAAACTAGGAAACGATTGAAGCATGAATTTTTGCTGAACCCTAACCCAATCGAAACCATCCGAACTTCTGATCAGAAACCTTAGATTGGGTACCCTCATTATTGCCCGCTACTGAATAGCTCCTGATGAGATCACTGATTGGGTGACGAAATCACTGGTTAAGTGCCAAGATCACGTATCCGAAAGATCTTAAAAGGGTCATAACTTGGCTTAGCTGTAAACAACCAACTTAAATTTTGAAAAAAGCACTTCAATTATCAAACCACATGTCTGGAAATTTTGGAGTTCCTAACTCAAAACGTTCTCACTTAATATAATGGTTACAAAAAAGAAAAAGAGGGAGTGGTGTACCACACCCTCTGTAATTGATGAAATTTTACGAAAATTTCAGAAAATCTAAGTTTGACTCATATCTATATTCTCTGAAATTTTTAAGCAATTCTAATGCCAATGACGTGAGTTATTTAAGGGTTGCGTGTGGGTAGTTACTTTTGGGCCACCCTGTAACATCATACATTTACACTTTTTTGAACTAGTCGACTGCAGTCCGGTCGATCTCAGACAAGCATTAGATAGCTAGGTTGAGTGTTTTATAAAAATCCAAAACGCTTTTTGCAGGTCTATGCCAATTTTCCTTGACGTATAGCAGTATTTATGCATTTATAATTATATGCTTTTATATATTTATGCGCCATAAAAAATAGTAAACACTATCTTATTGTTTTACTTTAAGTATAATTTTACGCTCATACGTCAAAATATCCACCTTTTATTAAATGAGAAACGGTAAAAATATGTCTAAAAAGAGACCATGAAAATCGAAGTCGCGTCCTTTATACGATTCGGGTATATAAATGGCAAATGTAGACGCAACGGCCTTATTATCAAATCGTAAACAACGTTGGTGATGATTGATGAAAACCTATCGTATTGTTTTTATCCTCCATTGTATTCTTACTCTAACTTGCGAGATTCAAAATAATGGAGGCTTTCTCAAGTACGTCTGCGCCCATCGTAGGGCTTCATAAAGAGGTAAACATAGGTTTCTTTAATGAGCACACGAACTGAAACTTGAATTGTTGTGAAAATAATCATTTAATAAATTGTAGCCTAAACTTTTAAATTTTAATGTGCATGTCTTAGATTCAAGTTGCTACCTGTCCAATTAAACTGTTCGTGTTAGCTCAGTTATGGATTTGAATCGTGAGAAAAATCAAGCGCAAGCTAAAAACCTTAAACCATTAATCAGAAAGTTGTTTTGACTCAATTACGCCTAATCAGCTTATGTTTAGCTTAAGACCAAAATATGCTGAACTAGTATATATACAAGTGTTTTTTAAAATGTATATATACATTTTTTTCCAGGTTGGACGAAAAATGGCTGAGTTACGTTTTGAGCCAAAAACCATATGCCGATTTGTACAACTTTCAGCCTATAAATTAATCAATTATCAATATTTTGAATAATACCAACTTTATATGCATATTGACTGTGATCTATAACTCAATATCTATAGAAATCTGGAAATAGAATTTTTTAATTCGCTTAGTTTAGTGGGTGGATTAAAATAACGGTTTGTGTTCGTATGAAGAATACAAATAGGTTATTGGTTTTCTAGAAGGGCCCCAGAAGTTGAAACCAACTTATCCGGCGCATTTTTGAACGCTGATTTCGAATCACCCCACAGTAAGGTAAAAATGCTTTCCTGTCGAGTTATCGGCGAACAATGTATTTATCACGTGACTGTCATACTATAATGATTAATGAAGTAAGTCACATTTTTCGTTAGGATTAAGCTCTACGCAGCCAACATGAGCAATGAGGCATGTCGGTGTAGATCTTTCTAGATTGGAATTTGAGAAGATTTCAGCAGAACACCTACCTTATCGGACCTTATTTGGACGGACATTACTTGAACGCTGGAGGCCCTAGCGTTCATCTTAATGTCCGTTCAAATAAAGTCCGTTCAATTAATGTCCGTCCAAGTTAAAGTCCGTTGAAATTTTTTCAAAAATTTTTTCATTTCGAACGTTTTGTCCAGAATATGACAACTTTGAGAACTTTATTGTGCCGTAAGTTAACGATGGAAAGGTTCTCTTTGGTCTGCCGGAGGCACAGAAAACTCTGCTAGTATATGATATTTTCAAGGGTCACTTGGCGGAAAAAAGTCAACGAAATTATGGCACTCAACAACATAGTTCATGAACTAGTCCCCGCCAACATGACAAACTTGTTCCAGCCTCTAGATATTACGGTAAATCGTGTTGCCAAGGACATTGTCCGACGTTGTTATAGCTCATATTACTCAGGTGAGGTAATGAAACAGATAAGTGCTGGGAAAGCTCCACGTGATGTTAAGGTTAACCTTAAGTTGTCTAAGATAAAACCACTTCACGCCGAATGGCTTGTAAAAGTTAACACTGAAATGCAGGACCGGGGTAGTTTGATAAAAAAAGGTTTCCATATAAAAGCTAGAATTCACTTTAAGCATGGACTATTTCATGCACGAAAACCCATTTGATGAAGATGATATGTGATATTAGAAACTAATCATGTACACATATTTTAACAATGACCGCTTTTCTTACTTACTGTATAAAAAATGGATTTAAAAATCATTTGCTGAAATTAAAAAAACGTCAATTTTTTTAAATAAAATTCGGATTTTTGATGGTTTTGAATGCCTTCGAGCGTTCATATTAATGTCCGTTCATAATTATGTCCGTTCATGTAATGTCCGTCCAAATAAGGTCCGATAAGGTATTTCATGCACGAAAACCCATTTGATGAAGATGATATGTTATATTAGACACTGATCATGTACACATATTTTAACAATTTTACTGCTTAACAACTGCTTTTCTTACTTACTGTATAGAAAATGGATTTATAAATCATTTGCTGAAATTTAAAAAAACGTCAAAAAAATTGAAAAAAAATTCGGATTTTTGATGGTTTTGAATGCCTTTGAGCGTCCATATTAATGTCCGTTCATAATTATGTCCGTTCATGTAATGTCCGTCCAAATAAGGTCCGATAAGGTATATCAATTAGTTATTGGAAAACAATAAATATTAGAGTGTGAGACACGCTTCATGTTGAAATAACAAAAAATGTGGAGGGATGTACGGCTTTGCTAACCCAGGGGAGATGAATGGAACAATACCAATTGGAGTGTGGTCATTGAAGAGTTATTTTTAGTTCTGTAAAGGAGTCTTTTACGAAGCTACAAGAGGGTGGGGCCATCAGACAATCTAAATTCATTAATCAGTGAGCTATAGCTAACCATGTTGAACTTACAGTTCTACGTCAGTCTATTGTCTAGGAAACGGTCGGTCTGTGAATTAGGCTGCTAAACCGAATTCGATAGGTAAAATCGGTTTGTCACATTTTACCGCATCGGACACGGATGTTTGGAAGAAGCAATTTAAGGCTGCCGGGAAGTTGATATTTAAAATCAGACCAGATTCAGATTATACATTCACTTAGTTAATGTTATCAGATCGGTTGATTGATATTTCGGTATATCAAAAATTCCCATTTAGCTTAGACCTCTACCAAATATTGGGGAATTTTTTATATACAGAAATATCAATCATTGTTTCAAGACTTGTGTGACTGTTTTAAAATTATACTCGCAGGTATTTCATACTTTCAAACTCTAAGTCTAAGTCTAACGTGATACAATACCAAATTGACTACTGGGCCATTTTTTAACGATAAAATTTTCATCGCGTAGGATGGAATGTTAATAATTTTGAGGCTTGCTGCATCGGTGCACACCTTTACACTTTACAGTTCGAATTCTGAAGCATTTGTCAGATGCTTCCCGACCGCCAAAGATAAGCAAGTTGTGTAAGATACCGTAGTTTTTGTGAATTAAAAATGTGGAATCTATTGGAGAAGGGTGCAGTTCCAATTACCACGTAGCAGCGTGTAAACACTGGCCGTAACAATGATAACAAAGGAAATAAAAGGAGGGCATTAACTTCCAGTTAACCTCATAGAGATTGGAGTTACCCTTTCAACCTCCAATAAACAAGAACGTTTGAAATTGATAACAAGCTCTTCCAAAATATAGAATTTAGAATTACGCAACTTCCAATGCTCACCAACGAATACTAATATTGGGGCTCGGTGTCCTTCCAGCTGGTCGTACTATTCATCGCTCGCCCAAATTTAAAAACAATTTTTGCGAAGGTTCGTGAACTTTGGATAAGAAAATATTGTTCATCGTTCATTATTGTTCATTATTGTTCATTATTGTTCATTATAATTGTTCATAATTGTTCATAATTGTTCATTATTGTTCATTATTGTTCATTATTGTTCATTATTGTTCATTATTGTTCATTATTGTTCATTATTGTTCATTATTGTTCATTATTGTTCATTATTGTTCATTATTGTTCATTATTGTTCAATAATTTATTGTTCATTCGATGAACTTTCATTTGGACTTAGATTTTGAACCTCTCCCAGTACAAGAGCCATCGCGATAACCGCGGTGTCTTTATTAAGTAGAAGCATAGGGTTAAAGTTAAACAAAACCTATCTATAAGCGGATGCATCGAATCAGGATAACATGACCTGATGTGTAAGTACCACACCTCTGCTTATCTCGAAATACCTGTGACGTTCTACTAACTCATATCGGTAGTTCAGTTTCTGTTAATAAAACAAATATTTAATAAAACAAATATTTATTTTTACGGCACAATCAAACAATATAAATAATAAATAAATCAGGGGAGGTTTGAAGAGGTTTCAAGTGCCGAAGGCCACTGCTTATCTTTAGGATTTGAGAGTGACCTGTGCTTGAAACCCCCTCAACCATCCACTACGTCAATAAACTTATTATACAAATATAGAAAAATATAGTTATCTAAGCTAAAATTGCTTATTGGTCTAGTTTGGTGACATAGGAGAGCCCAGTTGAGTTTTAGTTTAGGTTTATGTTTTAAATCATAGTTTGAAAGGTTAGCCATGTTTCATGGCAGAGAGAGATATCATGTGTGCAGAGCCGTACCGGATGTAGAATTTGAGATATAATATAGATTAGTTACCATATATTAGGGTCACCTCGATTTTGGAGGGATAGCATAGTTAACAGTTCTCATGGGCAAGCATAGGGATTTTTCAGACTGAGACGTCAGGAGTTTGCAGCCCCTCCTCTTATGCTAATTAGGGGTCTTTTAACGGGTGATACTCGTAAAATATCTGTTCCATATATTGGACCGTCGACGAGTCCAACTCGGCGCGCGTCCTGGTAGGTTGTAAACCTACAAGGGGTCTTACTTTCCGTTAGGGGTTAGAAGAACATTTTTTTAAATTTAGAACATTTGAATATAATTTGAAACATTACAGAAATGTTGTACAAATCGCTCAAACACACACACTAGGTTTTAATTCGGTAAAGTTCCATTCGAAAATTAAATGATTCTCAGAATGTAGGTGCATAATGAAAATGTGATACTGTGTGACAAAGTTAAGAATGCTGTAGTAAAAGAGAGTTAACTGTCGATAAATTCATGTGAGGTACTATCGAAGTTCAAAATGTTGTGATGGGTGACATGATAATGACTGATAAGAAAAAATGGACCTTTACTGATAGTTGAAATTCGACATATGACGTCATCTAGCGTCATCTAGCGTCATCTAGCGTGAAATATCGCCAGATGATGATAGATGACGCTAGATGACGCTAGATGACGCTAGATGACGCTAGATGACGCCAATTAGCGACATTGTCGCTAAGTGCACGGCACCTTTCGAATGTCGCTATCTAGCGCTATCTAGCGCTATCTAGCGCTATCTAGCGCTATATGACACTACATGACGCTATATGACGCTATATGACGCTAGATGACGCTAGATGACGCTAAGCACGCAGCACTGACGCCAGGCGACAGATAGCGCTATTTTCATAAAATTTCCGCCCTTTTTTTTGCGACATCTAGCGGTATCTAGCGCTATCTAACGCTATATGTCGCAACGACATCTGATGCAGCGCTATCTAGCGCTATCTAGCGCTATCTGGCGCTATCTAGCGGAGAATGTCGGTTTGTGACAGTTTACGCTAGATAGCGCTAGATAGCGCTATCTAGCGCTAGATATCGCGGCGACAGCTAGCGCTAGATAGCGCTATCTAGCGTAAACTGTCACAAACCGACATTCTCCGCTAGATAACGCTTGTTAGCGCTAGATAGCGCTATCTAGCGGAGAATATCGGTTTGTGACAGTTAACGCTAGATAGCGCTAGATAGCGCTATCTAGCGCTAGATATCGCGACGACAGCTATAGCTATGGCTATAGTTGTTAAACGTTAAATATCTAACGTTGGTTATAAGTTTTATTTTTAACGTTGCAAAACGTTTATTATTTGACGTCAGATCAAGGTTACCTTATTAACTATAAGCAGAGTTTAAAATTCAACTACATTTTAAAGGTGTATGTAGGTTACATATAAAACGTTGTTAAACGTTAAATATCTAACGTTGGTTATAGGTTTTATTTTTAACGTTGCAAAACGTTTATTATTTTACGTTAGATCAAGGTTACCTTATCAACTATAAGCAACGTTCAAAACTCAACTAAATTTTAACATGGTATGAAGGTTACATTTAAAAACTTTGCCGGCTGGTATAGGCTTAGACTAATATTTTGAGAAAAAGCGGCGCGTGATAGTAAATTACGAGTATCACCCGTTAACGAGTGAGATTCGTCCAGTATAACCTGTTTATGCTCTAACCATAGCCCTCTCGCTAGTAGTGCGCTTAGACACATGGCTATGTGAAAGAAGATGATGTAATTGTAAAGATCTAAATGTTGAATTAGCATTTGCAAATTAATAGTATTGAAATCTCGCACAGCAAGTTATTAAAAGAATGTAATGAGAGTCGAGCCGAATTTATTGTTCAGTAATCACATATATCGTACCCACGAGTTTTCAGTTTACGAACTACGCGCAAGTGTGAAGTGCAAGCGCGAAAGCTTTAGTGCAATTTAGCTACGAAAATACCAAAACCCTTAAAATGCGATGCATTCAGTATTTAGAATTAATATATTATAAATTTATAAGTTATGTCAATCCTCTTACCTGGGGACCCATTGTATCACGTTGCGACCCCCACGGTCGTTTCACTATACGACGATACAGGGGGAGCCGCGCACTTCGTGCGCGGACAAGGGACCCAGGCTATTATGTACATGTTCATAAACATTAAGATTTGGCGGAATGACAGGCTGAGCGCGGCCCAGTAACAATCCTCGGGATCGGAATTATTTTGGATAAATACTTTTGAGCTTCGAGTAATCTATTTGACGATGTTTGTTGTAGCGCGATGCACTACTGGGCCGCGCCGCGCAGCCAATAATATAATGGCAATGCTTCTTGCAACCACTAGTGCTTTACTAAACATACTTGGTCAGTACGTTACTGTATGTACGAACTTTTAAAAGGTGTCGAACTGAACAAATTTTAAAAAGCTGTCGAGGAATTTTTACCGAATTTTTAAAAAAATTTTTGTTTTTTAATCAGTAATCACTTCAGTCCGAAAAATTTGTTATTTTTGTCCGGGAGGTTACATTTCAGATTTAAAATATTAACATGCATCCGCACGTTATCGTTTCCCGCCATTTTAACACACATTTTTGCAATTAGCTTTTTATTATATATTTCGAAAATTTATGAGGCGAATTTTTCCCAAACTAATCCCGAACTAAAAAAACGTGCCGAACTGTACGAATTTTTTACGACTTTTGTACGAACTGACTAACTATGTTATTAAATTGGCGATATGCACCATGACTGGGCCTCGCCGAGCTGTGAACATGAACAGTGAAGGATTAACATCGTGAATCAACGCGATGCGTTACTGTGAGTGTGTCGCGCCGCGCATCCAAAAATGCTTCTCGGTATCCAATGATGCTTTTCGGCGAAATGCACCACTGAGCTGTGAAAGATTTGCATCATGAATCAACGATGTTAGTAACTTGTATAAATTTCGTCGAAATAGTACTTGATTCACGATGTCAATCCTTCGCATCTCGCCGATCTGCATACGTGGTTGCGAGAAGCATATTTGATGCGCGCGCGACCCAGTACTAGTAGTGCATCGCGCTACAAAAATAGTACGTGCCGCTTTCTTCCGATCCCGAAATGTTAAGGGTCGACGGTCGTTTACATATTAGTATTACGTAATCAGCTGAGGAGGTTGGGGTTTTCAAATTATTATTGATTACGCTAGTGTAATATTGACATAAATATAATAGCTATGGTAAAACTGATTACGGGGTATGTGAACGACCCCTCATTGTTAGTAATCAGTTCCATACATAGCTATTAAGCTATTAGTATTATGTCACAATCACACTAGCGAGCGTAATAATTTGGAAAACCCCGGCCGGCGGCATCAGGCCCTTTATATAATTACTAGTGTAACCCGGCCTACGGCCGGGATTTCACTGCCGCAGTTAAAAAGGGTAGGAGTAATTACCCGCTGAGTCAAAACCCGCATTAGGTGACCCAATAGTTTCTTAAACAATAATCTCATAATCAGCTATTTCTTGTGGATAATTTAATCATTATTAGGCACCACATTCCATGATCATAAGGTCTGAACACCGAGTATTACACCTCATCACTCCCGTCCTGAACCGCTTTCTATTTTTATTTAAATCGTTATAGAAATTAACCCTTGTTAACTCCGCACCACACCCGCATATTATATTTGAAAACACGCATAACATTGTCGTATGAACTCTCTCTCTCTCTCTCTCTGCAGTCCAAACAGACCCCAAACACTAACAGTACTCCCTCCCCTAATAAGCTTAAGGTATAACATTACAGCAAATCTTCCGGGCTAATCCAATTATGACGCTACTTAAATGCAGCAGATAACATATTACACAGTAATGAGAGAGAGCGAGAGAAAGAGAGAGCAGGCCCCGTAACTCTTGCCGTTCTGCTCAAGCAACTTTATGTAACATTTGTGGTACAAAACCATCAATAAAACCACTAACCACCGGCCGATTTTTTTAAAAATTTCCTATGGGCTTCATCAGAGTTTTGTCGACACTATACCGAAAAAATCAGTCCCGTAACTCTTACCGTTTTTTTTTGTATAACCGACCGGAAATTACACACGGACAGACAGACAGACAGACACACACACACACACACACATTCTGGTGTTATTAAGGTGATAATATGTAAACGACCCCTTGATTAAGTGATATTTAATATTTTGTTCCACTCAGCCGAATATTTGATAAATCGAGTGTAATAGTTGGGTGACTTCGACGAGCCGCGCAAGCTTATAGTTATATCATTTGCATTCTCACTTAAATTATAATTAATTTTCATACACAGTAAAAATTAATTTTCATATAAAATAAAAATAACAAAAAAGATTGGGTGGGAAAAGACAGGCTGCGCTTACGGTCCCAGTAAAACACACACACACACACACACACACACACACACACACACACACACACACACACACACACACACACACACACACACACACACACACACACACACACACACACACACACACACACACACACACACACACACACACACACACACACAGAGTTAGGATTACTGTTACTGTGATAGGATATGATATCTTGTGCTATATGTAGCGACGACATCTGACGCAGCGACATATAGCGCTAGATAGCGACATCTAGCGCTAAATAGCCTGGACTGTCACGACCCAAAATTCTTCGCTATTTAGCGCTATCTAACGCTATTTAGCGCTATCTAACGCTATCTAGCGCTATATGTCGCAACGACATCTGACGCTATATAGCGCTATCTGGCGCTATATAGCGCTAGATAGCGTGAACTGTCGTAAACTGACTTATCCCGCTATCCAGCGCTTGATGTCGCCTGCGTCAGATGTCGTCGCGACAGATGTCGTCAGATGACGTCAGATATCGCTAGATGGCGTCAGATAGCGTCAGATGTCGCGGCAACATATGACGCTAGATGACGCTAGATGTCGTCCCTAGAATTTTTATGAAAATAGCGCTATCTGTCGCCTGGCGTCAGTGCTGCGTGCTTAGCGTCATCTAGCGTCATCTAGCTAGATAGCGCTAGATAGCGCTAGATAGCGACATTCGAAAGGTGCCGTGCACTTAGCGACAATGTCGCTAATTGGCGTCATCTAGCGTCATCTAGCGTCATCTAGCGTCATCTATCATCATCTGGCGATATTTCACGCTAGATGACGCTAGATGACGTCATATGTCGAATTTCAACTATCAGTAAAGGTCCGAAAAAATGAATGATAAATCACTCTACTCTAGTTGTCACATGACTAAATTTAACAAGTTTGTTATCTGTTATCTGGATTTATAAACAAAAAGCTCTAAGAAACAGATAGTAAACAAAGTAAACATTTCTGTCCCCTAATCTTTCTCAAACAAAATTCATGCAATTTGCATACTTCTCCATTTAACTCTATTCTGAGCAATTAACGTTAAATAGTTTAAATCACATAAATTATTTAACGATAATTTTCGGACACTAAGGTCGTGTAGAATCAGTGAGAAAAGGTTTGACTGCGGTCTTCCACGCCGCCCTTGAAGCTGTAAGGTGTTGACAGCAAAAACAAGCGACGAATAGGCTGGGCCATCTGTAGGCCCAGCCTACAGATGGCCCAGCCATGTCCGAGCATCCTCCACCGACTACGAGCCACTTTAGCTGACAATGGTTCGCTATTGCAGCGTTTATACAAGTTCTTGTTGGAGATGATGTGAGGGTATTTGTAATTCAAATTTGATCGCAGATGACGTCTGTGAGCAATATCTAGTTTTTCCAATACTGATTTAGGGGCAGCCCAGCAAGATGAATTATACATTAAAACGGATACTACCAGAGCCTCATACAACAGAAGCCTCTTGCTCAGAGGGATCTTTTGGTTCCAAGCTTTCTTGTATTTGTTAAACGCGGCATATCCCAGACATATCCTTCTAGAGATGTCCTCCTTACTACAAAGCATGGAGCCAAGCGTGATACTCTTTCTCCAGAGCTCGTTCCCTGCAATTGGCTTACCCTGATCGTCTTTAGCTCCCTTTTCAGCTAAGTACACATGAGTGAAATCAGTTTTGTCATCGTTAACGAAGAGATTCCAATCTTTAAGGACTTCTGTTGCAATAGGCAACAGCTCCCTCAGATTGTCTTCATCTTCATCATTGAAGTCGATATCATCAGCATACTCACTGTCAAGTGGAAGACCAATATCGGTGATAGGTGGGTTAGGCCTATTCGTTGCAGTTTCAAGCCTGTTACGGAGGTCACGCAAGGCACCCGCTAAGACAAGTGTGAACAAGCATCCAGACAGACAGTCACCTTGGAATGCACCGAGAAAACTCTGGAATTCAGCAGACAGTGTACCGTAGATGTTGACTTTGAGCTTGGTGTTGGAAAGCAAAAGTCTTACCAAACGGACTTCGTCATCATCACAGCCACACTCAACAAGAAGATCGAGGATGGTAGATCGTCGTATAGTGTCAAAGGCACTAGACATGTCGATCCCCATGCGATGGTATTCCCACCTCTTCCTCTGGACAACTGATAACATCACACGCTGGCACCATACAATGTCAGCACATGATCTACCCTGCTTGTAAGCACATTGCCATGGACCAGTGAAGGCATTGACTTTATTCTCAATTCTCTTCAAGGTTGCCATTGAAAGAATCTTTCTAACAGCATTTGAGAGAGTGAGGGGTCGTAGATTCTTCACTGGACCAATGGGCTTATTTGGCTTCTGTAAGGGGGTAATATTTGCCTGTCCAATGGGGTCAAGGTAGGAATTGGTCTCGAAGCTTCTATTGATAATGTCTGCAAAACGTCTGTGTACTGATCCAGTAGAATACTTGAGAAGCTCATTAGGAATCCCATCTGGGCCGTTAGCTCGACCATTTTTGAGACTTCTAGCAGCTGATCCGATTTCTTCACTAGTGAATGGCTTAACTAGTGGGCGAGGAGGTCCTACAAAAGGTTCTAAAGGTGCTTCATCACGAGTAAGTTGTTGCTCAAGGTACTTAGCAACTACGGCAGCTTTACCAGTGTCTGTTGCAATATTGCACCCTTGCTCATCATGAACACCAATACTAGAAGGGGCTTTACTTTTAGGTAAGTTCAGGGTTCGAACAGCTTCAAACATTTTCTTACTATCTGTTGTTGATCTGATGGTATTACAGATAGCATCAGCAGCAGCTGATCGTATGTTAGAAAGTCTCTGCTTGATCTGATTGGTGAGGCAGTTAATAGATGATCTAAGTGAGGTTCTGTCTAAAGACTGGTTATCATTAAGCTGCTGTCTCAATAAGTAACGCTGGCTAGATAAGTTTTTCACCTCATCATCGTCGCTGCAATTACGTTTCCTGTGTCTGATGACACCTATTGACGATTTTGCAGCATCCTTTATGGACTCAAGTAAGCCATTCAAGTCTGAATTTGGATCCAGAGCAGAAACAGTGTTACTTAAGTTATCATCTAAGGATTGACGATATTTCACCTGAATGGTGGGGTTCGAGGTGAGTTCAGAGGTGTTGAACTTTAAGGATGACTTGGAGTGGCGTTTATAGCAAAGACAGATGTCCTTAAAATCTACTCTAGTGACAACAAATCTGTGATCAGAGTATGTCAAGGTGCCTGCATAAGATCTAGAATCTTGTAGCATTGGCTTCGACCTACTTCGACACAGGATGAAATCGATCTGAGAATAGACCGGGATCGTCTTTTTACTATTTCGCCCGGCACTCCAGTCCTTCCTCCAGCCAGTGTAGGTGGTCGTATGTCGGGCAGGATGATAAAAACCAGTGTTGGAGGCAAAGAGGTCAAATTCTGATAACAAGTCCAACAAGTTTTCTCCCATATCGTTGCGCAAACCCATACCATGTTTACCCATGAAACGACCAAAACCAAAGTCTTTATCTGAAACAGTCATTTTTCCCAACTTTGAATTAAAATCTCCCAAAACAAATATCTCAACATTAGCAGGGACGTTTAGAGCGTCCCTAACTTGGCCGTAAAAATTAATCAACAGTTGTTGATCATTTTCTGCAAGTTTCTTGTGTGGCCCATATACATTGACCACCCTACATTTGATAAATTTTCCAGATTTTGTAGGGAGTTCTAGGTCCAAAAAGCTTACTCGATCACTGATACTGTTCCAGCATACCACATAGTCAATAAATCGGGGACTGATAACAAAACCGAGTCCATAGTGCCGGCCATTTTTCTGCTCAAACAATAATAGTTTGTATCCGTTGCTAAGACTGCAAGAATCCGGTTTTACAACCTTAGTCTCCTGAATAGCGCAGATATCTATGCCGTACCGTAGACAATCGGTACCCAGTTGCTCCCGTTTGCTGTGGATGTCGTCTGGATCATCACAAGAACCGAGGCCACGTATGTTAAAGGTGGCGAAGCTGATGAGGAGTGTAGCAAACAGGGATCGTCCTGTAGCTGAGGTAAACATTACGGAGGGTGATGTTGTCGTCTCTCCGCCGCTGGCGTTATCCATACGGTCTATCTGGATTTAAATTTTAAAATTCCGTGGAATTTGCGGACATACAAAAGCCCGGCCTTATCCTCTACCTTTAACCCTGAACCAATACTAACCCAGTAACTCAAGCAAATGTTGTCAAAACCCTGAAACTAACAAGGAATTGAATTCCTTATATGGCCCCTTATCGTTGGGTTCAGTTGTCGTATTTCCGATTTCGGTGCAGTTGTGATATGACCTGGGTTCAGTTGTCGTTTTGGGATTTAAGCTGATTGGTCACCCAATTAAGCTGATTGGTCACCTGTTAACTGCGTGGGAACTAGGGTTCATTTGTTGGTCACCCGATCCAGAGGATGTCACCGTTTTACCTTCACACAGACATCGAACGCTATAAGAAGACGATCAGACAGTCAGACCTCATTATCCCCGGTTTATATCAATATGTAATATATAATATTAATGGGTGGTACAAACGTATAATGTTTATCGTGTTTAGTAATCTCTTTAATACTGTCTGTGGATTGGTTCCATTGAGCTGACCTTTTTTGGAAGGTTTCCACCAAAAATATGTCTGATGGCCCCACCCAATTGTAGCTTAGTGAAGGACCATTTGATATAGAACTTAACAGAACTCTTCAATGCCCATTGCACATTTCCCACACTCCAATTGTTATTTTTCCATCCATCTCCCCATGAGTTAGCAAAACCGTACATCTTTCCACCTTTATTGTTATTTCAACATGAAGACATGTCTCACACTCTAATATTAATTGTTTTCCAATCACTAACTGGTATAAGTGTTCTGCTGGACTCCTCCTTCTCCCTTTTCGGTAAACACAGCCGTACGTTCTTCCACCTTTTGTTTATGTTAGTTTAATCTTCAACATGAAAAGATGTCTGGCAGTCTCTCACTATAACCGCTATTGTTTTTCAATTCACCAGCTGGTATAAGTCTTCAGCTGGACCACTCCCAAATTCCAACCTCGAAAGATCTACACCGACATGCCCCCATGTTGGATGTTTAAGACCGGCAACAACATTTCAATTCTCATTATTTTGATCTGAGCTTGAGGATTTTGTTACAATGATAAAGTTTTTCTCATCTACTCTTTTAGCCTTACTGTTTGTTCTTGCAACATCAGCTTGTAATATTGGAGAACGATGCTGTATCGAAAGCGTTTGCTACGTAGGTGACACATCCTTCATCGCACTGGAACTTGGCTCGTCACTGACGTCTCCCAATGGAAATTATACATTTAGCATGCAGCAAGAAGGAGACTTGGTACTTGACTGCAATGGAAACTCGCTTTGGTCCTCTGGAACTAACGGCTCAGTAAAAGGTCTTTCATTCCAACATGATAGCAACCTCGTCATATACAGCACAGAAGGTGAAGCACTCTGGAGCTCCAGAACTCCTAACACCGAAGGTACCATGTTGCAAGTACAGGATGACGGAAACGTTGTTCTCTACACTGACAACCTTACAGTGGTTTGGGAGACAGAGACTGTTGGAAGATGTGACCCAATTGATGGTGGATGGAGTGACTTTGGAGACTGGTCTGACTGCTCAGTATCTTGTGGAAATGGAACACAGACAAGAA
This sequence comes from Bolinopsis microptera, assembly GCF_026151205.1. Lineage (NCBI taxonomy): Eukaryota > Metazoa > Ctenophora > Tentaculata > Lobata > Bolinopsidae > Bolinopsis > Bolinopsis microptera. The sequence continues at coordinate 15,049,502 of NC_087076.1, read as the reverse complement.
CTAGATCCTGTACAAACCCCGCCCCAGCTGATAATGGAGCTGACTGTGAGGGGGAGAATTTTGAATCTCAAGCTTGTAATATTGCAGAACGATGCTGTATCGAAAGCGTTTGCTACGTAGGTGACACATCCTTCATCGCACTGGAATTTGGCTCTTCAATGACGTCTCCCAATGGAAATTATACATTAAGGATGCAGCGAGAAGGAGACTTGGTACTTGACTGCAATGAAAACTCGCTTTGGTCCTCTGGAACTAGCGGCTCAGTAAACGGTCTTGCATTCCAACATGATAGCAACCTCGTCATATACAGCACAGAAGGTGAAGCACTCTGGAGCTCCAGAACTGCTAACACAGAAGGTACCATTTTGCAAGTACAGGATGACGGAAACGTTGTTCTCTACACTGACAACCTTACAGTGGTTTGGGAGACAGAGACTGTCGGCAGATGTGACCCAATTGATGGTGGATGGAGTGACTTTGGAGACTGGTCTGACTGCTCAGTATCTTGTGGAAATGGAACACAGACAAGAACTAGATCCTGTACAAACCCCGCCCCAGCTGATAATGGAGCTGACTGTGAGGGGGAGAATTTGAATCTCAAGCTTGTAATATTGCAGAACGATGCTGTATCGAAAGCGTTTGCTACGTAGGTGACACATCCTTCATCGCACTGGAATTTGGCTCTTCAATGACGTCTCCCAATGGAAATTATACATTAAGGATGCAGCGAGAAGGAGACTTGGTACTTGACTGCAATGAAAACTCGCTTTGGTCCTCTGGAACTAGCGGCTCAGTAAACGGTCTTGCATTCCAACATGATAGCAACCTCGTCATATACAGCACAGAAGGTGAAGCACTCTGGAGCTCCAGAACTGCTAACACAGAAGGTACCATTTTGCAAGTACAGGATGACGGAAACGTTGTTCTCTACACTGACAACCTTACAGTGGTTTGGGAGACAGAGACTGTCGGCAGATGTGACCCAATTGATGGTGGATGGAGTGACTTTGGAGACTGGTCTGACTGCTCAGTATCTTGTGGAAATGGAACACAGACAAGAACTAGATCCTGTACAAACCCCGCCCCAGCTGATAATGGAGCTGACTGTGAGGGGGAGGAAACTGAATCTCAAGCTTGTAATATTGCAGAACGATGCTGTATCGAAAGCGTTTGCTACGTAGGTGACACATCCTTCATCGCACTGGAACTTGGCTCTTCACTGACGTCTCCCAATGGAAATTACACATTTAGGATGCAGCAAGAAGGAGACTTGGTACTTGACTGCAATGGAAACTCGCTTTGGTCCTCTGGAACTAACGGCTCAGTAAAAGGTCTTGCATTCCAACATGATAGCAACCTCGTCATATACAGCACAGAAGGTGAAGCACTCTGGAGCTCCAGAACTCCTAACACCGAAGGTACCATGTTGCAAATACAGGATGACGGAAACGTTGTTCTCTACACTGACAACCTTACAGTGGTCTGGGAGACAGAGACTGATGGACTTTGTTAGAACTTGACGATCCATAAAGAATTTGTCGATAGGAAATATTCGAAATTTTGATCAATTAAATGTTACTACTGTATTGTGTAGATCGCATTTTAAAGTTATTAATTGTGTTTCCGTTTGTAACTTATTATTTGCACAACATTCAATTAAATTAAACCACAAACCAGGAGCTGAGCCATTGATAATGGCAGTCGGCCAAAGTTGTAATCTATAGACGCCAACTACAAATTCAATCCAACAGCCAAATTTAATGACCGCGAAATGCGATTGAACGTTTTTTCTAAAATTGTCACGCAGAAAGTATTGAAATATTTGGTGAACGGACCGAATCACTACATGACTGAATCCCTAACGGACTGAATCACTACCAATCACTATTGGTAGGGATTGAGGTATATTTCAGGACTGAATCACTACCGGACTGAATCACTACCGCTAATATCTAGACCTAACCACTTTGATGTGATCCCTACTGAACTTTGCAATAAAGGCATAATTATTCGTATTTCATTAGTTAATTATTTTATTTTTTGTTAATTATTATTACATTTTTCGTGATAATTGCAGAAATTTGGTCAAAGAATAATAGATAATATACTGATACAGTAATTTAAATCACACAATAATAAGTAAACATTAAAGCATTAACCCAAAATCTTAGATCCAACAGCTTTCAGAAACTCGGTAACATCCCCAAAGTTATCATAATCATCAACCATACGTTGCATCTCCAGGTCAAACTTCTCCCACTTTGCTGCTCTCTTGAAGGGTTTTCTGGTGAGGATGTTGGTGATCTTCACGTCTGTCAAAGCCTGCTCCCTCTTGATGCACTCTAAGAACTTCCAGACCAAGGAGGCGAAGCCGCTGTTCCAACCCTCTGCGATGTTGCTGGAGCGAGGTAGTAAGATCTGGGCCGCTTCGTGGTGATTCCAGGAGTCGTGCCTGAAGAGAGGAGGGGTGGAGGTGGTTCCGATCCATGTCGACTCAAAGTATCTTGCGAAGGCAGTCATCTCAGCAGGAAGAGAAGGTTTGAGAAGCCGCCACGCCTGGTCCACATCACTGACTGGAACGAAGGGGAGAGCTCCAATCTGCATGACGTTGGAGACTGCGTTTCTGATAGCGATTTCATAGTCCACCAGCACCGACTGAGGGTAGAAGGGTCCGTAGGAGTCCAGTTCGGTCTGGAGAGGTCTTAAAGGTTCCATCCACGACGAGGTGATCTGACTGATAGATGATGTTGATGTTGTCTGCAGTACCAAGGAGGATAGATCTTCTGGTGTCGGTGTCGTAGGAGGAGTCCCAGAGCAACATAGTGTCACCACCGGGAGAGGTCAGGTAGTTAGGAGGAATCACCAGGTCTTCTAAGGAGATGGGGTTGACAGGATGGGAGTAGGCTTTCTGTCTGGCTCGTCTGACTAGTCGTGCCAATGACTTGGGATCACAGTTGAGCCGGGACGAGGCTTCGAAGGATAGTCCAGCGACAGAGTCTGCAACAATCTGCTTAGTTGAGTTCTCAGTAGTAGCTGCGAGGGTCTTCATTTTAGACTTGGAGCGGTGGGCTGCAATTTCTGCTGGTTGAGATTCGTGATCATGAGGGGCAGCAGAACAGAAGGTGTCCTGGACAAGGATCAGGCGGGACTTGCACTTGTTGCACTTCCAGTAGGTCTTGTCTTCCCTCTTTCTGTTAAGGTGGTAGAGGTGACCATCGTAGAGGACGTTGCGGCTGCCTTTCTTTCTGCCAGGAATAAACTCGATGGATGAGGAAGACATAGTGGTATAAGATAAACACAGGCATTGCGGGTTTATATATTATTCCCGCTAGCTGATTGAGATACCGAGCATGTGAAGGTTCACATCACTGTATTGTCGTATAGCAGGTCATTATGGATGACTTGATCCGAACCAGTTCTCGTTAGGGCTCGTCGTTGCGTACGTAAGTCTGTGGATCACATGTCTGCCAGGCCCCATAGCAAGCACTCCATGAGAGCCCCGGCTCAGATCACGTCATGATATTAGACTAGTGAACTAAGATCAACTGGTAGGGATTGAGGTATATTTCAGGACTGAATCACTACCGGACTGAATCACTACCAGTAGTGATATTTGGGTGGTAGTGATTCCGTCCGGTAGGGATTCAGTCCTACAATCAAATATTTAAAGACCCCAGGGTAATGAGCGAATAAAAGTCGCTGAAGTGTTTGGTGAAAATCGGGAACTGATATAAGTGCTAGTGCTATAGATCACAAAAAATATAGTTAGGTTTACTATTTCTGTATAACGTTGGTTATGTCTCGTTCAAAAATATTGATTCTTGACCATTTGATGGGCTAAGAGCTTTAAAATTAGTGCATGAGCCCGAAATATGGGATTTTGGCTCATAACTTAAACTAGGAAACGATTGAAGCATGAATTTTTGCTGAACCCTAACCCAATCGAAACCATCCGAACTTCTAATTAGAAACCTTAGACTGGGTACCCTAGGTACCCTATGTTCAAGTTCTAATTAAAGACTTATCGCTCTTACGCACCACCGACTACTATCGGCATCAGCCTAACGTGTACCACCAGTGTAAAGGTCTTTAAACGTGTATGAATTAACACGCTGGTGAACATTCAAGAACCTTCTACTGAACTTTTCTCCATATTGTATTCCTAATCCTAGTACTCAAAACTGTGCCATTTTTGTCCAATCCGGATAAAACTTTATATACAAGCCGATTAGTTTAATAATTGGGTCAAATATAAGCGCCTGTGGGCGCGCGGAGTCAGCGACCCTCTCAATAGTCTAGTCACGTGCTCAGTTGGTTGCACTCAACACTGCTTTTCTGAAACCCCCGGCCCCTCCCATTCTTAAGGTCAGTTTCTACTAAATATTATATGCCCATACAATTCGACTGCAATATTCGTGGAAAATTAATAATGTGAATGCACTGTCTTCTTACTTAAGAGAGCATGTCCGTTCTAAGAAAATGAGAAATGTGTATGGTGGGCGCAAGTGAGCAAGTGTCCCGTAATATGTGCAATAATATTACATAAATGCCATTACCTCAAGTTCCAATTAGCTGACAGAGAGTATCTGACCACATGGTCTCCCGTGATCCACGGAATGTACACAACTTCCAGGAATTAATATGTTCGTATGACAAACATTTTGCATTTTAATTGCTAGGGATTGAGTGTGACTAAATCTCTAAATGCTTTAAGGTGTTCCTCTAGAATGTTCCTCTTCTATTTTGGTAAGTTGTTCGGCTGCAATGGTGCACCAGGAGACCCGAAATTAATGTAAGTTACACAAAACGTCACGTGACATGTCATGCTGAGCTTGCATTATCCTACTGCTGTCTGCCTCGATCTGTTTGTTTTAAACTTGCACTGCTTTATACCTTATTTAATAGTAGTTATAGTAACTCCAGCTGATTAGCTCCTAGTTGCCTTCCACCTAACAATATTACCTAATATCTATCACATCCATCACTATGGTTATGTTGTGGCTGAAGGTTTATGCTTTATACTGTATGCAATTTGTTGGGAATATGTAGAACTTAGCAATGTACCTACATTGTGTACAGAGCTACACACAGTGCTATTAAGTGTATAAAGTTCTTACACCATAGTCTAAGAATGCAGACTTGAGACTACATATTTTAGTAATTGCATGTTGGCGTCTCTATTCTCGACTACATGTCAGATGTAGTATAGTTGCGTTTATTAAATAGTAAGAGTTATAGTCTTCCTTCTCCTCCTCACTCCTCCCCTTCCTCCTCCTCATCTTCCAGTTCTTTCTCCTCCGTATTCTTCTCATAAAGTTATAGTAAGGGGTGGACGAGGCTTATTAAAGAATTCGTTCATAGTTCAATTGCTTTGACTAATCATCCAGGATTCTTTATTAGTAATGGAATATAGATCGTGCAAGTGTAATTTATGTGTTTTGTTTTCAGTATTTGTGTAGATAACTAGGTAGTGTGTTTCATCCTAGTTAGTATAGTATAGCTGTTGACTAGAATTTGTTAAAATCAATTGTTTGGTTCATTACCTGAACGTTTGCCTAATTACGTCTTTGTCTTTTACAATTGTTGAACTTATAATTGGTTATCCACTATCCAGGTACCGTACTGGGCAAGCTATAATGGTAATCTTTGGAGGATTTGCTTTATATAATGACAAACTACACGAGATGGTCCTGTACCATTATAAACCTATACTGCTATTGTGTACACTTGTACAGTGTACACAGTGTTTATGCAGATACAGCTCACACCATGTGGTGCCTTGCCATTAGCTTCCGTGCACAGTAACTTTCATAGGAGATGTTTGACTAGTTTGTTTTGTTGTAAATGTTACGGGGCCTCTTTTGTATCGTGGTAGTCACACTTTTTGGTGTTGGCTTTAAATTTCGCAGTAATAATTGTTATCATGTATTGTTAGGATCGTTGCATCGCTTGGTAACGGGAGACAGAACTCTTGCATCTTATGATAATGATCTAGTAAGAGGAAGTATACTGTATACTAGGGGTGCTTTGTTCGTTTAGTCTATCTGCATTGTTCATTACACTCAACCTTGATCGTAACACTATAAACTGATCCTGTTTTATTATCCTCTACCCATAACCCTATCATCCACTCTATAGAACCAAAGCTTCAACATTAATTGCTCGAAGCATTTCAACTATCCTACCCTCACTTATTCTGTCGCTGTCCTCAACCCTATCTTATATTAATTAATATTACTATACTATACATATATTACATTAAGCTATAATCTAACCCCAGGATCCTATACATCAGTATCTAATACAACAACCCTTACTATATTCCCAACACAAACCTTGTTTCAGATTGTAGCACAATCGTAGGACGAGTAACAATAACCTTGAAACTTATTCTCAATAACACTATGTGCAATTAACACAGTTCCACCGGGGTAAAAAGTGTGTTAAAATTAAATTGTAGAGTTAAATCCCACTCAACAGCTTTATTCGATTATTAGTCTGATAGAGGGTAAATGCTGTCATAGTGGCTGCTTGTTTTTAAATAGCCTTGCTAGAGATAGAGAGAGAGAGCGATAGAGAGAGAGAGAGAGAGAGAGAGAGAGAGAGAGAGAGCGAGAGAGAGCGAGAGAGAGAGAGAGAGAGAGAGAGAGAGAGAGAGAGAGAGAGAGAGAGAGAGAGAGAGAGAGAGAGAGAGAGAGAGAGAGAGAGCGAGAGAGAGAGAGAGAGAGAGAGCGAGAGAGAGCGAGAGAGAGAGACTGCTTAGGGTCATATCCAATAAAGCCTCTCACTCAACCCTCTCAACCAATCACCGCCTCCTATCCGCGAACTCAGCCAATCAAATATCATAGTCTGGACCACGTGATTTGAACACTTTAATCCTTTAGCTGGTGACCTCTTTACTTTTCAATCGCAGTAATTATGCCATATGGGCACAGGTAGTAGTTGCTCTCTCGCTCTCACAGCTACCAGGCAGAGCAATCTATATAATATATAGAACTCTGTCCTGGACCCGGCAGTTATTCTTAGCTATTAATAGTGTACTTTTCATTTAGTAAATTTGTTTAACACATACACATTACACACACACATACACACACACATACACACACGAACGCACGCACACACGGACGTAGGAACATACGGACAATAGTTCAACATGACGATTGTGCCGGTGTGGTGTTTACACAGCTCAAGTTTCAACAGAGGGAGAGAGCTGCTGTCTGCATCTTGGCGTTTGCAAGTTTACGGTTCGGTAGTTACTGTTCAACTTCTTCTTCACTGTTCGAACTGTTTTGCAGTAACTGTTAATCCCTACTTTCAGTTTTGTAGTTTCTACTCTTCTTCGCTTACATTTCTGTAGTTACTGTTCGTCCTCACTAACAGTTTTGTAGTTACTGTTCGTCCTCACTTATTTTGTAGTTACTGTTCGTCCTCACTTATTCTGCAGTTACTGTTCGTCCTCACTTATTCTGTAGTTACTGTTCGTCCTCACTTATTCTGTAGTTACTGTTCGTCCTCACTTATTCTGTAGTTACTGTTCGTCATCACTAACAGTTTTGTAGTTACTGTTCGTCCTCACTTATTCTGTAGTTACTGTTCGTCCTCACTTATTCTGTAGTTACTGTTCGTCCTCACTTATTCTGTAGTTACTGTTCGTCCTCACTTATTCTGTAGTTACTGTTCGTCCTCACTTATTCTGTAGTTACTGTTCGTCCTCACTACATTCTGTAGTTACTGTTCGTCCTCACTTATTCTGTAGTTACTGTTCGTCCTCACTTATTCTGTAGTTACTGTTCGTCCTCACTTATTCTGTAGTTACTGTTCGTCCTCACTTATTCTGTAGTTACTGTTCGTCCTCACTTATTCTGTAGTTACTGTTCGTCCTCACTTATTCTGTAGTTACTGTTCGTCCTCACTTATTCTGTAGTTACTGTTCGTCCTCACTTATTCTGTAGTTACTGTTCGTCCTCACTAACAGTTCTGTAGTTACTGTTCGTCCTCACTTATTCTGTAGTTACTGTTCGTCCTCACTTATTCTGTAGTTACTGTTCGTCCTCACTTATTCTGTAGTTACTGTTCGTCCTCACTTATTCTGTAGTTACTGTTCGTCCTCACTTATTCTGTAGTTACTGTTCGTCCTCACTTATTCTGTAGTTACTGTTCGTCCTCACTTATTCTGTAGTTACTGTTCGTCCTCACTTATTCTGTAGTTACTGTTCGTCCTCACTTATTCTGTAGTTACTGTTCGTCCTCACTTATTCTGTAGTTACTGTTCGTCCTCACTTATTCTGTAGTTACTGTTCGTCCTCACTTATTCTGTAGTTACTGTTCGTCCTCACTTATTCTGTAGTTACTGTTCGTCCTCACTTATTCTGTAGTTACTGTTCGTCCTCACTTATTCTGTAGTTACTGTTCGTCCTCACTTATTCTGTAGTTACTGTTCGTCCTCACTTATTCTGTAGTTACTGTTCGTCCTCACTTATTCTGTAGTTACTGTTCGTCCTCACTTATTCTGTAGTTACTGTTCGTCCTCACTTATTCTGTAGTTACTGTTCGTCCTCACTTATTCTGTAGTTACTGTTCGTCCTCACTTATTCTGTAGTTACTGTTCGTCCTCACTTATTCTGTAGTTACTGTTCGTCCTCACTTATTCTGTAGTTACTGTTCGTCCTCACTTATTCTGTAGTTACTGTTCGTCCTCACTAAGTTCTGTAGTTACTGTTCGTCCTCACTTATTCTGTAGTTACTGTTCGTCCTCACTTATTCTGTAGTTACTGTTCGCTCTCACTTATTCTGTAGTTACTGTTCGTCCTCACTTATTCTGTAGTTACTGTTCGTCCTCACTTATTCTGTAGTTACTGTTCGTCCTCACTTATTCTGTAGTTACTGTTCGTCCTCACTTATTCTGTAGTTACTGTTCGTCCTCACTTATTCTGTAGTTACTGTTCGTCCTCACTTATTCTGTAGTTACTGTTCGTCCTCACTTATTCTGTAGTTACTGTTCGTCCTCACTTATTCTGTAGTTACTGTTCGTCCTCACTTATTCTGTAGTTACTGTTCGTCCTCACTTATTCTGTAGTTACTGTTCGTCCTCACTTATTCTGCAGTTACTGTTCGTCCTCACTTATTCTGCAGTTACTGTTCATCCTCACTAACAGTTTTGTAGTTACTGTTCGTCCTCACTTATTCTGTAGTTACTGTTCGTCCTCACTTATTCTGTAGTTACTGTTCGTCCTCACTTATTCTGTAGTTACTGTTCGTCCTCACTTATTCTGTAGTTACTGTTCGTCCTCACTTATTCTGTAGTTACTGTTCGTCCTCACTAACATTTCTGTAGTTACTGTTCGTCCTCACTTATTCTGCAGTTACTGTTCGTCCTCACTTATTCTGCAGTTACTGTTCGTCCTCACTTATTCTGTAGTTACTGTTCGTTCTCACTTATTCTGTAGTTACTGTTCGTCCTCACTTATTCTGTAGTTACTGTTCGTCCTCACTTATTCTGTAGTTACTGTTCGTCCTTGCTAACATTTGTGTGGTTTCTAAGTCATTAGATATTGTGTGATTCATATGGATCGACAGCTGGTTTTTCCTGTAACAGAATGCTCTAATTTTTGTGAACTTTACTATACAATGCACAGTGCCTATAATACGCCGTAACTCCTGAGTTTCAATTGTATCAATCCATGACATTCATTAAACATCCCTAGTCCAATTTTTGCCATATTCTGTCGCGGTTTGGTTAATTTGTATCCATAAGTTTGCTTTTTATCATCATTTCTCTATTTACTATGTATTTTCACCCTCAGACAATGTAAGGCGGCATGAGATACAAAGGGGTAGTGACCACAACAAACTGTTCCGGGGTAGAACTGTGTAACTGAGTGTTACTGAGTGTAACTGAGTGTAACTGAGTGTTACTGAGTGTAACTGAGTGTTACTGAGAGACATTGTGTGTCACTGAGAGTGAAGAAGGATGGGAGCTGGAGCATCAAGTCAACCGGGGATACCGGGCATCAATATCGAGATCAGTAACAGTGTTGTTGATCTCGGATCTGAGTCAACAAACGAAGCTTCCACTCAGGTTATTTTTCGGAATTTGACATCTAGCTTTTACTATTTACCTAACTGTAACCTAACTGTTCTTATCAAAAATGTATTATTTCTTAGAGGCAAAACTTCAAGGAAAGTCCCCATTTTTAAACAATTTTTTAAACAAATTTTTAAACAAATTTTTAAACAACAATATTGCAGGGTCTAGGTGTACCGGGCAGTTTGGGACTACCCCGGAAGACGAACTTGTCAAGACACCACAGCAGTAGGAGGAAACGTGACAAGGATATCCTAAGGAGAGACAGCTCCAAGCGGCGAACTGACAAACCTATCACTATACAGGTGAGGTACTAGTTTATATTTAGTTAAACAGGAGTAGCTCACAAAGTCACGAGGAGCCCTCCTTGTTTGAGGTTGGCTTAACTCGCGAAACTGCTAAAGTGATCTTACCGATCAAATGCTTGGGACGTTAAGTGGACAATTTACAGATTAATTTAGAGAAAGTTGATTTCTTAAAATGCAGACGGGATAGTTCTGACATTATACTGAACATTTCGATTTGATTATTTAGAGTTCTGACAAAGTGATAATTACTGGGATAGACTGGGTATATTTACATATATTTTACAAAACAATATTTCAGGTGAAGCAGGGATGTCCAGGTGTTGATATTAGTAACTCTAAATTACAAAACATCGCAAAAGAGCTGTTCCAACGTCCTGACATAGCCAACGTACGCTGGATGGACGCCTCGTACAACGAGCTCATCGAAATAACGGGCGACATCATCAAACTTGTCAGTTTAACTTCCCTGAACATCGACAACAACTTCATATCAGAACTCTCAGACTCCTTAGCGACCCTGTGTAAACTCAGTAAACTGATTCTCAGCAACAACAGACTCAGAGTTTTCTCTCCCACTCTGCTCCAACTATCAAGTCTCACTGAACTCTCCCTAAGTAACAACAAGTTGAGCGAACTGCCCGATCAGATGGGCGAGCTGTGTAATCTTGTTTGTTTGTACGTGTCCCATAATACTCTCCAGTCACTTCCTGATTCTATGGGTCGACTAAGGAAGCTCCGAGTACTGGATATAAGGTACAACAACATTAGAACTCTGCCTGAATCTATCGAGAACATGTCAGCTCTGGAGCGTCTCCAGGCGTACTGTAACGATATCGAGAGATTACCCGAGGGGATTGGGTCCTGTTCTCGACTCAGAGTTTTGAGAATCAGTTCAAACAAACTCTCAACTCTCCCGGTCTCTTTAGGGAACCTAGTTTTGTTGGAAACTCTAGACGTCCACAATAACAAACTCTCTTTTCTACCAGATTGTGTGTGTGAACTGTCCGGACTGATTGAGCTCCACATAGGAGACAACGAAATAAGCTATCTTAATGATAAGATAAGCGGAATGAAAAAACTGCAGACCCTCAAAGCAAACAGTAATGGTCTGCAGTGCCTACCGACCTTCTTAGATTCACTGACTAGCCTCCGGTATCTGCACATCAGAAACAATTACATCAGAACTCTACCGGAAACAATGAATAATCTGCAGAGTTTGCTGGTGTTTGATGCTAAAAATAACCCCATACATTTTCCTCCTCGGGAAGTATGGGAGCGAGGTTTATCTGCAATAACAGCTTACTTTGAAGAGATAAAACGGTCAGGTTCATCTCGGTCATCCAGACTAAAGATAACAGTTCTGGGAAGTGAGGGGGCAGGAAAAAGCTCCTTCATCCACTGTCTAACTAAATCATGTGTAAAGGAGGACTTGGAACGGACTGCTGGAATTGAGGTTACCCGGTGGATTCCGGTTGAGGATCCTAACATGGCTTTTATTTTGTGGGACCACTCTGGTAACCCTCTTTACGATGCAACACATCAGTTCTTCTTCAGTCCCGGATCTCTTGTCTTCCTGGTGGTCAACTTACACCAGTATCAGTATCAGAACCCCGACAGTTATCTCAGTGAGTATTTCTTTGTTTATTCATTTTTAATTCTTTCATTATCTCTCATCACTCCTATAATTATATGTATGTACAACATTTTTGGCATGATCTTCAACGATGTGAAAATATACGAAAGCTAAATTTTTTAGTATAGGTGTATACTGTATATGTTAGGCAATTCGGTAGTGTGGTATAACACGGTTAACGCACGGTTAAGGCACGGTTAAAGCACAGTTAAGGCACGGTTAAGGCACGGTTAAGGCACGGTTAAGGCACAAGGGTTACATAAGGCACGGTTCTTAAGGCACGGTTAACGCACGGTTAAGAAACAGAAAGGTAGAAGAATTCATCTGCAGTGAAACTTTATTCCAAATTTCAACTACTTGTATCGTCCCTAAATCGTATGATTGAATAAAATACACGGCGGCCAATCTCAAAGTTTTTAAATAAGTAACATAATGTTCGGTATCGGAAATCGAATGTTGATCTTGGTGATTTAATGCTTTTCAACTTCATCTTGTAGATCCTATTAAGGAATCCTATACAATTTAAACTGTTATCGAATGAAAACCATAGTGAGACAAACTGATTATTTTGAAAAATTAATTATTTTGAAAACCGCCAAATGGTCAGGGTAATGATCTGCAACGATTATTCGGGTTTATTTTAATCCCCTCTGCAACCAGTAACGCCGTGTTTATGCAGGTTATAATGCAGTTTTTCAGAGTTTAAAAAATGTTCGGCAAGGGAGAACTATATAATATTAAGTGGTGTTTCGTTGAAAATTTCTGGTGAATTTTAATTCTGTACGCAACTAAAAGTAGCTGAATTTATTTAGTTTACAAATCAATTCAAATTAATAGTTGCAATAAATGATTGGTCTGGTGCAAATTCTGCGTATGTGACCCGGCAGCTAGGACAATTTGCTCGCTCTTATACTCCTTAAAATACCCTATAAAACCATGGTAGGTAGATTTTGGATGCAAAGTTTTGATTTAATAAATTACCAGTTATGGTATAATTAATGATAGTAGCTTTTCTATTGAATTGGGTGACACAACCAACGAATATTTAACGCAATAAATAATGAAAAGTTTTAGGTAATAAATTATACATCAGAACAGAACAAAAATATATAAAAATTCGACGTTGTAGTTCTTGTTCTCTACAAATTCACGTTCCCACTAGATAAATTCCCATAGTATCTATCTGGAAAATGTATTATACATTTGTGAAGTGTGTTATAAAACTAGCACTCTCTGCTTCATTGCTGCGGCGCTTACATTCATGAAATCTATTAGAATTAAGGATAATCGTAGCTTATCACATTTCAAACAATTTCTTTCTCCCTTTCTGCTCTCCGATTCCGCCTCAACCCGGCAATCTGAACACTTCTAGAGTTGACGTACCACGTGCTGATAAACATGAGAATAGCAAGTGCGAGCATGGTGCAGAACACTCCCACTACTATCTTCACTATACTGGGCTGATCTTTGCAGTACGCGCGCCCCGTCAGCCTGTCCGACCCACACGTGTAGCGCTGTCCATATCTGGGGGGGGGATAGAGGGTGTTTAACACATTTAACATGTTGTTTAACATGTTGTTTAACATGCTGTTTAACATGTTGTTTAACATGTTGGTTAACATGTTGGTTAACATGTTGTTTAACATGTTGGTTAACATGTTGTTTATCATGTTGTTTAACATGTTGTTTAACATGTTGTTTAACATGTTGTTTAACATGTTGTTTAACATGTTGTTTAACATGTTGTTTAACATGTTGTTTAACATGATTAACATATTTAACATATTTAGCATATTTAACATGTTGTTTAACATGTTGTTTAACATGTTGTTTAACATGTTGTTTAACATGTTGTTTAACATGTTGTTTAACATGTTGTTTAACATGTTGTTTAGCATGTTGTTTAACATGTTGTTTAACACGATTAACATATTTAACATGTTTAGCATGTTTAACATGTTTAACATGTTGTATAACATGTTGTTTAACATGTTGTTTAACATGTTGTTTAGTTTAACATGTTGTTTAACATGTTGTTTAACATATTTATCATGTTGTTTAACATGTTTAACATGTTTTTTAACATGTTGAACGTACTTAACATGTTGGATAATACATTACAGTCGCAAGTAAATAGAGATGGCAAGATATCTGTGTATATAATTCTACTCGAGTTCAAAATCAGATCTATTGCAACAACGAGAGGATCGACGTTATTTACATTTATTATCAAAGATATCAAAAGAGATAAAACTTACGATTTTTTTAAAGGCCAGTCACAATTTAAAATGATAAGAATTTAATAATATGTATTAAGAATAAGGTTTAAGTTTAGATAACTGACCCCTGAGAAGTTACGTTACACACGACACCGTGCCCATGGTACACCTCACTAAACTGACAAACCGGATATCCTGAAATTAAATAATGATAACATGTTAATAAAATATTAATAAAATATTAATAAAATATTAATAAAATATTAATAAAATATTAATAAAATATTAATAAAATATTAATGAAATATTAATGAAATTTTAATGAAATATTAATGAAATATTAATGAAATATTAATGAAATATTAATGAAATATTAATGAAATATTAATGAAATATTAATGAAATATTAATGAAATATTAATGAAATATTAATGAAATATTAATGAAATATTAATGAAATATTAATGAAATATTAATGAAATATTAATGAAATATTAATGAAATATTAATGAAATATTAATGAAATATTAATGAAATATTAATGAAATATTAATGAAATATTAATGAAATATTAATGAAATATTAATGAAATATTAATGAAATATTAATGAAATATTAATAAAATATGAACATTAACTTTTAAGTCAATCCACGCACACGAATATTATGACGACGATTATAACAATAAATCTGGTATCCAGATACGCCTTTAATAATCAAAGTACCGAGAGAGGCTTCACCTTTTTTAGTTGCGTTGCAGTAGTTATGGTAGTTGTTACACTGGATGAAAGTATGATTGTAATCCAGATCTCCTCTACATTTTGTATCATAACAATCGTACATCCCCAAACTGCTCACAATCGCTGATAGGAGGATATCACCCAATACTGCTAGTGTCAGCCATCGCAACATAATGGGCTCTGAGAGGGAAAATCACAAATGTGAAACGAAAAATAATTGTTTTTTGTTTTTAACTATATACCATTATTAACTGAGGGAAGTGGTTGTAAAAATGGCAGTATTAGGAAAAGTAGAGATATAAGACGGTATTTCACTTGGCCTGTAGTTATAAGGTGTGGGATGGTAGTAATAGTATTATCATAAACGGCTAAAATAAACCACTTAGTGAAGTTGTGGCAAGCAAATTAACAGCTTTGGTATTAAAATAAAAGGTCATTTCTCCTACTGCCAAGCTGCAAGAAAATCATCGTAATAAATTTATAAATATAGGGGAGGTCCCCATTATATATGCAAATTCGGCGTAGCTAAATACAAGAATTTGTCGAGACATTTAAAAACCGTTTAAAAATGTTGAACAATTGACGTTGAGGGAGATTATGAATATTGAACAATTTCAAATTTGAATCATGAAAGGTGTGTAGGTTCAGAAAACTGCATTGTCGGTGAGGTGTGCAGAGTCGACAGTGCGCACCTACAACATCCTCCTATCAAACCTTTAATTTACCGTATATCTATAAATTACATAATAGTGTGACGTCTCACGTCACGTGAGGAGCGTTTTCTGGAAATTACTCTCTAGTGCTTAACTAGCTGTGCAACCTATCAATTTGTCAGTTGTAAGTTACGTTAATCTAACTATTTAGCAGTAGTCACGAATCTAACTATTTATATAACTGCCATCACCATCTCTACTTAATCTTGTGGTAGCACCAAACCTTCTTTTCGCATTTGAAAGCAAGCTTTTCAATCATACAATGGTTAATGTCAATTAAATGACAATATACTGTTTGCACTAACAAATTAGATAATTGGCCGTAAAATTGTGATTTTAGACAACCAAATTTCAACCCTGAGTATGTCAAAAACGCAACTTAAATACGTTATAAATTTAATCGGAGTGAAGGATTTGCCACTGTCTCAAACACCGTTAACCTGAAGAAAGGTCCGGACACAAACACCTTGTTGAGCACTTACAACAGAAGACAAAAGAAGACACGTACAAAATATTCAATAAGAAGTCAGAAGTGTGATACAAAATTTGGGCAGTTTTTATAATTTCTAAATTGATTGTTCATATAAGTGGGATGAAAATATATTTTCCATTTCGCACTAAACAAATTTTCCAGCGCATTTCATTTTCTTATATCGATAGTTAAGCTTTAAAATATTCAAGAGATGTCAAAGATCTTGCGAGGGATACATGAGCACGCAAATCCTAAATATCGGACATATACATATAATTCATGTCAAAGTTTATGCTTTCATGACAAATTCCTATTAAATATAACATTTAAACCTTACGTAACTGTACTACTAGTACGCAAAATAAAACTAGTAGAGTTAACTCTACCGGAGTCGTCTCAAGCTACCACATGAACAGTATAAACCATGAGCAACATTGAAATACATTAAATATCGATCTGCCTACAAAGTAAACGTACAGTGCTGTCTTCCTAAAAGCAACGATCTATTGTACAAATGTGCCAGCACGCTTTATCGAATCATTCTCTATGGTTGGTTTGTTGTCCACTATATTATGAACCAGTCTAATGGGAATAAGCCCCTGATTATGATTGTATCAACTAATGAAACTTTGTGATGATAGCCCGTAAGTAGTGAATTGACAAGATTTGCGTCACTTAAAGGGTACTCACAACGAAAATCTAGGTATACAGTCTAGACCTTGATGTTGTGGCCTGTCACGTGTATATGGACACAGGTTATTTTCCACAGACTAAACCTTAAACCAGATTCAATGCAGAAACGTGCACGGATACGTATTTAATTTTGTTTGATGGTGTCTGGGTTCTTGGTAAGCCTGATATAGGAGTACTTCTTGCCTGTGGTCGGCCTGGCGTTTACCTGGTGGACTTTTACAAAACATTTTCCGCTCACGTAGCAACTGCCAGTATTTCCGTAGAAACCACTACACCTTTTCTCGGATGAATTTTGATAGTCTGATTGGTTCTCCTGTAATCTTCCCATGTTTGGCGAACAATAATAACTTAGTTTCACGGTTACATCCACCATTCACTATAAAATATAGTGAACTAAAAATATGGTCTGAACACTGATCTCACAAAGGTAATCTGGAAACTCGACCAGAGCGAAACTTAGCAGTTAGCAACTGATCGACGGAGTATCAAGATTCAAGAGTTGGTAAATAAGGAATATAGATAAATACCAATTTAAACTCAGGAGACCACATAAGAATTTTTGAGTGGGCTGCTCAATTAAAGCAGACCAATCGTGGTTCAAATTTATACAGTGAAACTTTAATCGCTCAATGAAAAAGTATAGAGCAGTCAAAACATATAAATGATTCAATCATTTGCGTTCTCATAATCTCCATAACCTGCACAATTTCGCGATTAAATGATTAAAAGTTAGGTCATTTGGAGGTCATTTCAACGTCACCATTACATAAACACTCGAAATTATAAACCCTTCAAAGCTGCTTACCTAATAAAGTAATATAAATATTAAACTACACCTTTTTTCCTTTATATGGTGTTTAAGATTAGAAATTCACCGCGTAGTTATACAAGCATAACTACTAAGACGTAAGGCCCTCCGAAAGTTTGGATTTAAAAGTATAACTTGCTTGACGGATCCCAAATGGTAATGATTCCTTTTAAGAACGTAGATGGTAAGATCGAGCCACAGACATCTATGATTTAGTTATTTTCAGTCAAAGACGAATTCAGTACCAGACTGGATTCCATGGAATTTATAAGATTAAAGAATATGTCAACCCCTAAGCAATAAAGTATAAGCAGAGGTTCTTGATTGTAGGCAATCACAAAACATTTCTGCCCATAGGTCGAGAGAACACGGTCAATACAAGATATAACCATAGGTCGAGACAGCACGGTCAATACAAAATATAACCATAGGTCGAGAGAGCACGGGTGTCTCTAGCTATACGTGCCCCAGTTTTCATTTCATAGCTTACTTATAACCACTGTAGTGTATGTGTTAAGCATCAATTTATGTTTCTAGGAGCTAGATTAGTGATTTTAGGTACAAATTTAAACAAAGCCTTCATGTTATATAGCTGGGTTTATGTTATAGGATCCACTGATACTGGTGAACGCCCCTGTAATAATAGTGGTTGAGTAATGAGTATTGACGAAAGCTGGGAAGCATCTATATATATTGAGACTGGCAGTTGGCTCATGTATTTACCGTGCCGATAAGACGAGCAACTTAAAATGAAATATCTAGGTAAATAGATTTACTAACGGGGAATTTAACTGCAAGCAGTGGCCTAACGACCAGTGGTCGACCACCCAGGGGGCGGCATTTTCCCGAAAAACAAAATATCCGATTTGTGCATTATCCCATCCACTTGAACGTTCGGTTGACGCAAAAAAAACATTGGTGGGGTAAAAAATGCTTCCAGGCAGACCAGGTTGTTGAGCGACAAAAAGAAGTCTGATATTCTTTGTTTTAAAGAACATAAGACAAATTTTAGGTGGGCGACGTATCACCACTGACAGCAAGTAGTTATATGTCATATATTATTATAAATGATTATGGTGAATATCATATATTATAAGTTTTGCATGGTATCATTGCTTCTCAGCTAGATCATGGCAAAAACTATTTAAGTCAAGACTAAATTCTTTACAACAGTTTAGCGACAACAGTAGCTAAGATCGGTTAATATAAAGAGACACTTAAGCTGGTCGATATAAATCAAAGGTGTATTTTCTGATACTATAATATGTGAACAATATTTTCAACATTTTCAAATCGTGTAAGGTCCCTAGAAATTCTGAATGTCAACTCGAATAAGATCCGTCAAACGGGTTCACCACTACAAGAATTATAATATAGAATAAACTGCGCGTGGCCTGTCAGCAAGAGTGACATCAGCTCTAAATCAGTATGCACTACAGTGCTACCCTCATACTATGAATCAGGATAGTAAGCCAGAGCTATAATGAATACGATTAACGAACGATGGGGATTATTATGTTTAATAGTAAAATAGGTTCCTGATCGATTGTATATGATCGGTGAAACGTTAATGATCAAAACAAAATGCAACTCTTAGAATATACAAATCTTGCTGGACTGTAGACGTCAAGTTATATTGCTAGCATTTGGTTGTGATCTAAAACCACTTAATAAAACCATTAGAAGTTTTGGTTGCTGCTGTGAAATGAAAGACTTACAGTTACACAGATCCAGCTACCCAGACAACATCATAAATCAGTTTCTAAACAATAGGCTTACTCTTAAGTGGTCTACAAATTTACTGAAACTATCAGTTCAGTGCAAACAGACATGTTTACTGTTGATATCAATTTCATCAACCACAGAATCTAAGGTGAGGTAATAACCACCTTCAGGCCACTGCAGACACTTCTCATTAATGTTTCCAAGAAAATGGTTATTCGAACAGCACTGAACTTGAAACGGGTCGATAGTTTAAACTATTTATTTATTAGCTGTCAAATTTCTTGCCAAAGTATTTAAAATAATGGCAAGTGCTACGAGGTACCGTGAGATCGGAAATTATTTTCATCTTGTCCGATATTTTTTAATAATACCATTAACAAAATAAGAGTTAATTTATTACAATCAGAGGAATTTTAGAGTTTCTTAGGGGCGATTATAGGACACAACCTACTTGAAAAGTTAAATACATTCGTATCTAGTAAAGTAAGATTATTTAGATTACCGTAATTTCACTAGTTCCTGATATTAATAAATTAAGAACATTCCTTCCTACAGCAAAGGAAGCTCTTTTAGTCTAGAATTTTTTTGATTAACGAAAACAAGATCGAGTTTAGCACTGTTTATTTGGCAATACAGTTTGACAAGATTCAAGAACGAAAATAGCCAATCAAAATCTAGTAAAAAACCGTGGTTAAGTTTTAAGCTCTTAGGCTCCCTTCTGTGTACTGAAAAGTGCTCTTAGGCTCCCTTCTGTGTACTGAAAAGTGCTTCATATTCTTAAGGCAAAGATTTCCAGCTAACTTGACCCTTGAAAAATGAAAACTTCGAGAGAAATTTTGGCTCTAGAAAGAAAGTTAAGACTAAAATTTCAAGAAAGTTTGGAGAAAATCAGAATCTTTCTAGCCTATAAATTCATCAAATTCATGATCAACTAACATACCGTACGCTCACCAAACAGTCGTCTAGCTTGAGCAAACAACTCATATATGGTACTCGGCAAGTTGTGCGTGAGTCCTGACCAAGCTTACCTCCTGAACTGCAGTGAACAATCTGCCTCACTAACCTGTCCAGGAATAAGTTTGTAAACTCTTTGGCCTGCATCTTTATAATTTTTGCGAGGAACACCAGCGTTATGTTAAGCAGCATTATAAGGACCGTTTACAGAAGAAGTTTTCTTGGTTGTTGGAGAAATACTACCCTCCTACTCCTCCTCCTCCTCCATCCACTACTCAACCTGCTGACGACAGAGTCACTACTCTCAACATCGACAGTGTCTCCGAGCAGCAGAAGTCAGTTTTAGCTCTCGGACCTAACTTCGCCGTGTCTCCGCGAATTGACCAGTCATTCAAGGATAAAGTTGCCGTTGATATCGCTCAGTGTGTGTTTAAGATCAGACACAAACACGCTATCACTCAACGTGCCAACTCAGACACTAGTGCGGAAGTTAGTGCCCCGATTGAGCCCACCGAGGAGTCGAGTTCCAGCAAAGTGAGGAGATTGTGTCCCTTTCCCTCACCATTCACCAGTACACCTGACCCCACTCACCCGGTTTTAGAGGACAAGCTGGCACAGTTTAACCGCTTTGTACAGGACCTCGTGACTAACACCAACCCACAGGATAACCTCACTCGTTTTCAGAAAGATGGTTTACGCTCCTTTCTGACAGACAGGACGTTACACGTGTCGGTATCAGACAAGTGCGGTGAGTTTGTGGTGACAACTAAGGACACACATCGGCATCTAACAGAGAATCACCTCCAGGAGACAGCTGTGTACCAGCGTGTGCTTCCCACGAGAAAAATCAACGGTAAAACTGTCTCAGTAGCGGAACCCACCTCTCAACAGCTCACACAGCTCATCAAGAAGAAGACGGAGAACCTGGTGAAGGAGTCGAATAACCTGTGGAAGAAGATCTCATCACAGCGGAACCTTGACGACGACTACAAACGACGGATCAGAGTTCCTGACCATGTCAGCCTCCCAGTCATGTACGTCCAAATCAAGACCCACAAGAACCCTCCGGAGAGCTTCCGCTCGACGATCCCTCTTGAGCAGGTTAAGGTTAGACCCATCATCAGCTGCGTGGACTCACCTACAGAGAGACTCAGTTGGCTAGTGACGACCATTCTTAAACCTCTCCTTAATGAGGTGCCTAGTCACCTGAGTAATTTAATCCAGCACATAGAGATGCTCCGCCAGATCTCTCAGGAACAGCTTGCCAGGAGAAAGTTCTTTGCCGCGGATATTTCAGCTTTATACACTAACATAAACGTACAGGGCTGTATAGACGATGTCATTGAGCTAGCTACAGAGCACCGAGACAGTTTGGACCTGATGGGACTCAGCCTGACAGACATTCATGAGATCCTACTACACATCCTTACCAACTCTTTCTTTGTGTATAACAGGACTCTCTGGCTACAGCAGGATGGTCTGTTCATGGGTTTGAGGCCAGGGCCCTTCTGTGCCATCATTAGAGTGTACAAGTTCGAGAAGAACTCTATCTACACCGATCGACACTACCTATCGGTATACTTATCGAACTTCTACAAACGCTACATAGATGATGCTGCCAGTACTGCAGAGACGAAAGAAGAAGCCCTTGCTCTGGTTCAACAGATTGCAGACCAAGATCCGGACAAAAAGTTGAAGTGGGAGGTCGACTTTCCAGAACAACAGGACGATTTTATCCCCTTCCTGAACACTGAGGTCCGGATCGAGCCAAACGGTAAATTAACCAGCAGATTGTACCGCAAGCCGCAACAAAAGGATATTACCCTGCACAACAACTCTTGCCATCCTGAGTCTGTTAAGATTAATACAGTGAAGAACCTATATAGCGAGGCTTGCCGTATCTCATCTGGCCCAGCGGAAAAGGAGCACTCTCTCAGACTCCTTGATGATCTATTACAGAAAAACGGGTACCAGAACCCAAGACGTTATTGTAACAGTAGTAATTCTAACAGGCGTCAGAGTGTTGAGGATGATTCCAGGACAGTTCTTAATTTAGATTTTATTTCGGACAGTACTAGCAATAAGATTAGAAATTATGTAAAGCAGAACAATTTACCTATTAAAGTAAACTTTAAACCTACTTCGAAATTGAGAAATATTTTATGTAGTAACAGACCGTATGATAAACGTGTGTGCAGTATTAATTCATGTAAAATTTGTCCTTTGATAGTTTGTAATAAAGATTGTGAAGTGAAGAATGTTGTATATAAGATTAAGTGTAAATTATGTGACCAGCTGTACGTTGGAGAAACCAGTAGGAAAGTACATGCTCGTGTAGGAGAACACTTACGTTACGCTACCTACCCTGCTACCCCTTCTAATGTTAGTCAAGCTTTTGCCATACATTATTCGAGCTGTCATAAGGGGTTAAATCCCAGTTTAGAAGTAGATATTTTAAGAATTGAGCCCAATACTGTCAGAAGAAAGATTTTCGAAGCGATGTTTATTATTAATCTGAACCCTACAATTAACAAGAGAGAAGAACTGGATACTATTAAACGTTTTATCATAGCTAGTACTGAAGAATTTTAGATATTTTAGTTTCATTCCCTTTTTATTGCATACAGTTTCAGTTTTCTAGCAGTAGTAATTTTTAATGTTTTTTCACATCTCGCTCACAATCAGTAACCACTCACTATAATTTCACTCACATTGTGTATACACCATCTCACATGTATTGTATCTTTTACCTTATCATCTGTTATCACTTACATCTTATCATCTGTTATCACTGTACATGTCATTCCATCACACGATCACAATCACGTACTTGCTGTTTAGACTTAGTGGATGTTTTAAGTTTATTGAATAGCAGATCGAGTAGTGGTGTATATATATAGATTTTGATTCTAATTTTAGTCGAGTATTTGAACAATTTGTTGTCGTTTAGCCATTTTTGATTAATAAATTTTATGAGACAGTTTTCTCACATATTTACCAATTTTGTCAGCATGAATAAGAAGTTGTTACTTTGAAACGTCGTTTATCCTAACAGTGCAATATCATTTGTCGCAAATCAGAATAATCAGAAACTATTTGGAAAACCCAAAAACTGTCTATTTTTATAATTTGAGTAACATATAGATATATAAAATCTCAATTTAATTTTACTTCAATATCATCTCCTCGAATCTAGCTGAAACGTGTTGCACAATTATGCCAAATTCGATTCAAGGGCTTGCAAGTGAATTTTGGTTTATAACCTATAACTAAAGCGCGTGCCGAGCTGCTTTGCAACTCATCGAAGATATTGCGAATCTGAAGTACAATATTTTAAATAAATATTTATGTTATACGGATATCACCCGTTACGGTTAATAAATTAATGGATTATGGCAATTAATTTTATGACGATCAGAATTTTGAATCCCCCTTATAAGGCTTTTAACTTTTTAAGACCTTAAAACTACGTCGAAATATATGAACCGTTTAATGCAGTAAGTGCTCAGTTTAATTTTCGGGACTAGGCTGTAGAGCAGGACGGAGGGATTATATTCCGGCAATAAGCCTTTTGAAATGTTTTGAAAGATCGTTAACTCCAGCTCAATTTAACCCAGGTTGTGTTGGCAAGTTTGTGAACATGTTGAGGCAGTTTGGTGGTGAAAGTGTAATACAAATAGTGGGTACCCACAGCGATCTGTGTAACATCAACGAGATCAGTAACAAGTGTGATGAAATCATAAGGAATATCCAGTCCGATGTCAATATAATTACCAAAGACTTTGATCACCGGTAAGCGAGTATAATTGTATCTTCTTCGGACCTTTACTGATAGTTGAAATTCGACATATGACGTCATCTAGCGTCATCTAGCGTCATCTAGCGTGAAATATCGCCAGATGATGATAGATGACGCTAGATGACGCTAGATGACGCTAGATGACGCCAATTAGCGACATTGTCGCTAAGTGCACGGCACCTTTCGAATGTCGCTATCTAGCGCTATCTAGCGCTATCTAGCGCTATCTAGCGCTATCTAGCGCTATATGACGCTATATGACGCTATATGACGCTAGATGACGCTAGATGACGCTAGATGACGCTAAGCACGCAGCACTGACGCCAGGCGACAGATAGCGCTATTTTCATAAAATTTCCGCCCTTTTTTTTGCGACATCTAGCGGTATCTAGCGCTATCTAACGCTATATGTCGCAACGACATCTGACGCAGCGCTATCTAGCGCTATCTAGCGCTATCTGGCGCTATCTAGCGGAGAATGTCGGTTTGTGACAGTTTACGCTAGATATCGCGGCGACAGCTAGCGCTAGATAGCGCTATCTAGCGTAAACTGTCACAAACCGACATTCTCCGCTAGATAACGCTTGTTAGCGCTAGATAGCGCTATCTAGCGGAGAATATCGGTTTGTGACAGTTAACGCTAGATAGCGCTATCTAGCGCTATCTAGCGCTAGATATCGTGGCGACAGCTATAGCTATGGCTATAGTTGATAAACGTTAAATATCTAACGTTGGTTATAAGTTTTATTTTTAACGTTGCAAAACGTTTATTATTTGACGTCAGATCAAGGTTACCTTATTAACTATAAGCAGAGTTTAAAATTCAACTACATTTTAAAGTTGTATGTAGGTTACATATAAAACGTTGTTAAACGTTAAATATCTAACGTTGGTTATAGGTTTTATTTTTAACGTTGCAAAACGTTTATTATTTGACGTCAGATCAAGGTTACCTTATTAACTATAAGCAGGGTTTAAAATTCAACTACATTTTAAAGTTGTATGTAGGTTACATATAAAACGTTGTTAAACGTTAAATATCTAACGTTGGTTATAGGTTTTATTTTTAACGTTGCAAAACGTTTATTATTTTACGTTAGATCAAGGTTACCTTATCAACTATAAGCAACGTTCAAAACTCAACTTAATTTTAACGTTGTATGTAGGTTACATATAAAAACTTTGCCGGCTGGTATAGGCTTAGACTAATATTTTGAGAAAAAGCGGCGCGTGATAGTAAATTACGAGTATCACCCGTTAACGAGTGAGATTCGTCCAGTATAACCTGTTTATGCTCTAACCATAGCCCTCTCGCTAGTAGTACGCTTAGACACATGGCTATGTGAAAGAAGATGATGTAAAGATCTAAATGTTAAATTAGCATTTGCAAATTAATAGTATTGAAATCTCGCACAGCAAGTTATTAAAAGAATGTAATGAGAGTCGAGCCGAATTTATTGTTCAGTAATCACATATATCGTACCCACGAGTTTTCAGTTTACGAACTACGCGCAAGTGTGAAGTGCAAGCGCGAAAGCTTTAGTGCAATTTAGCTACGAAAATACCAAAACCCTTAAAATGCGATGCATTCAGTATTTAGAATTAATATATTATAAATTTATAAGTTATGTCAATCCTCTTACCTGGGGACCCAGGCTATTATGTACATGTTCATAAACATTAAGATTTGGCGATTAAAGATTTGGCGGAATGACAGGCTGAGCGCGGCCCAGTAACAATCCTCGGGATCGGAATTATTTTGGATAAATACTTTACAGCTTTGAGCTTCGAGTAATCTATTTGACGATGTTTGTTGTAGCGCGATGCACTACTGGGCCGCGCCGCGCAGCCAATAATATAATGCTTCTTGCAACCACTAGTGCTTTACTAAACATACTTGGTCAGTACCCCTGCGGTTTCTTTGCGTTCGCGACTATACCCATTTGTGATTCCACTGTGTGGACGCAGGTATGACAAATCATATATCTTCGTAAAGTACATCCTCTGACTAGGAGATCACAAGTTTAATCAGTTCTGGAGACTGTTCCTGGACAGAGTTATGACGGTTTAAAGCTTCCGCGCCGCGCAATAGCCCCAAAATGGCTAAAAATATACATCGTAGTAGAATAACTTTGCGTAGGGAATGCGCGAGCACGACAATATGATAGTTAATATTGATTTTCGGCATCCGGCACGATAGCCTAGTTGGCTAAGAGGGCAATTGACCGTGCTAGCTGAGGGTTCGAATCCCGGTCTGACCTTTATTTAGTTTGAACTGAAACAAGTTGTTTACTATTTTCATCAAAAAGCTTCTCTAGTGACAGTGTTAGGTTAATATTGATTAGTTAATTATATTAAAAGTTTTACTCTAGGATGAAATTAATAATTAGAAATGGCAAAGCAGCTATACGCAAAGCATCATTATACTACAATTTAATAGAAATAACAATGTCTGTCTCTGATTATTTTTAAATACAAGTAACAGACGTGAGCAGTATTGCATATGCATCGATTAGTATTCAGTTCGGAGTCGTCGCTATCAGCTATAGCATAGATTTTAAATTGCTGCTATAGCTGCAGATATGAGCAGTTTTAATCAGTCTGATTTGGTCCGTTTTGGGCTGGGCCCAGTTTGCCAAGGATTCTGTTTCTATCTGTTGTAAAACTTGGTGTGCCTTTAAGTGCCTCTCTCAACGACAATCCCTCTTTAGCAGTTACTAATACTTGATAGCTATATTAATTCTGCCTGTCATGGTGGGAAAGGAAGGTCAAGACTGCTTGTTTTATAACTTTTTGTTGGGACTATTGACATGTAGTGTTTGGAGAAGGAGGGTAACGAAGGAGCACTTTTTAGTTGTCCAGTGGGCATGACTGTCCACATCTGAAACAGATTTTAATGAAAGGAACTAAATAATAATACGGTTGAGTAAAATCAAATCTGAGACTTGAGTGGCGAGTGCAGTAGGGAAAGAAAATCTATAAGTGCATCTCAAACTGCTAAACTTGACTTACTGTTGAAAAAGACTGTTTGACTACACTTCAATCCACCAGCCTCTCATAATTTTCAATGTGTGAAGCAGCTGGCGTGAGTTTCGTGAAAATCTTTCATAATCCCAGCCTCCAGGAGTTGCTTTTATTTTGGGTCCTCTTAGAGCTTTAGAGGTTATCGATATTCCAGATTATGTCTGCTTTGTTGTCTGTACTTCCGGGGGTTGTATAAACCTGAGAAATTGAACAGTTCAATACCAGAGAGAATGCTGAAGACTTCGAAAGTTCTGCCAATATGTTTATTTTCTATACATAAATCCGAATTTGTCTCTTTAGTGGCGATTTTAGACAAAATTTACCTTCTTTCGGACTAAAATTTGAAACTGAATTGAAGTTTAAACGATTACCTCTAGAATGATATTAATGAATTAGTAAATTTATCATCTGAAGTCAAGTTATGGTCGATTTTGGAAGCTTGGATACGCTAAAATTATTAATTACATCAATATGATATCAATTATTGCGCGCGGCTCGGTTATATTGCGCGTGGTTGCTAGGCGCCAGCGGAAGAATTGCTTACAATTTTTTTTCCGTTCGGCAGAAAGACAATTGTGACTGACAAACATGTAGAAAACTCTCCCAGAACTTCTAGTATATTCTTTAGGGCGGGAAATACATCGTATGCAAGGTCCGTGATTATCCCGCCAAATCCGAATTTCTTCCTAAATATATCACAAAGGCACGTTCACAATTTTTGCGCGTTATAAACCGCTTCATTTTAGGTCGTTCTATAGTTAATCTCACTACTTCAAAAGGGTAAAACTGGTTAGAGAAGAACTGAACCTTTGGTTTCTTCACAAGTAGAAGCACTAAGAAAACACCCAAGTTGTCCATGATAGAGACAAGAAACAAACTTTCAAACTAAACAGGCTGACTGAGGTTTATTTACATTTGTATACCTATGGAACTGTAGAACTGTTGAAATCCAAAGAAGGTTATTGACATTGTTCTCTTGAGGGTGCTGGCATTTTACCTTATAATCATTCTGGAGACGGGAACGAGCATGTTACTGTTAACAAGAGTCAAAAATACCGGCAGGGCACTCATTTGAATTCCGTAAGTGTTCTGGGCGTGAAACATTGTCTTCAGGATAAGGAATCTGTTGCTCCAAGTTATCAACAGGATAAGAAAACGGTTCACTGAATTACTTTAAATGCTTTACTGTTTCGAGGAGAATTGGTATTTGGTGCACTACTGTTCTCAGGAGAAGGAAACCACCTTTCTACTACTGACGTATACATATAAAAAAAGATGAAAAATATTATAACAACAGAACCTTCTAGAAATATAATTTACATACATTGCAGGATACGTGGCCCTACAAGTATACCTAGTATATAGTGGTGTTATGAAACAATTCAAAGATATTACCATTGTCCACTCTCAGTTTTTAAACAGTTTTAAACGAAGATATATTATTTAACATAAAAATTTAAAATAGTTCTGTCTGGTAATTGATATACACATCCTGAAATAGGGGCGGTTAAATTGTGAGCTTTAATTCGAGGGTCAACATAAAATCATGGCAAATGGTATCTTACAAGCAATGGCAATATAACCGGGCTTTTTTAAAGTAATGGCTAGGGTGCTAAGTAGCTAGGGTAATAAGTAGATAGGGTAATAAGTAGATAGGGTAATAAGTAGCTAGGGTATCAAGTAGCTAGGGTACTAAGTAGCTAGGGTAATAAGTAGCTAGGGTACTAAGTAGCTAGGGTGCTAAGTAGCTAGGGTAATAAGTAGCTAGGGTAATAAGTAGATAGGGTGCTAAGTAGCTAGGGTGCTAAGTAGCTAGGGTAATAAGTAGCTAGGGTAATAAGTAGCTAGGGTAATAAGTAGCTAGGGTAATAAGTAGATAGGGTAATAAGTAGCTAGGGTACTAAGTAGCTAGGGTACTAAGTAGCTAGGGTAATAAGTAGCTAGGGTAATAAGTAGCTAGGGTACTAAGTAGCTAAGGAACTAAGTAACTAACTAACTTGGTAACTAGTAGCTAGGGTACTAAGTAGCTAGGGTACTAAGTAGCTAGGGTACTAAGTAGCTAGGGTACTAAGTAGCTAGGGTAATAAGAAGATAGGGTAATAAGTAGCTAGGGTAATAAGTAGCTAGGGTAATAAGTAGATAGGGTAATAAGAAGATAGGGTAATAAGTAGCTAGGGTAATAAGTAGCTAGGGTAATAAGTAGCTAGGGTAATAAGTAGCTAGGGTAATAAGTAGATAGGGTAATAAGTAGCTAGGGTAATAAGTAGATAGGGTAATAAGTAGCTAGGGTAATAAGTAGCTAGGGTAATAAGTAGATAGGGTAATAAGTAGCTAGGGTAATAAGTAGCTAGGGTACTAAGTAGCTAGGGTAATAAGTAGCTAGGGTGCTAAGTAGCTAGGGTACTAAGTAGCTAGGGTACTAAGTAGCTAGGGTAATAAGTAGCTAGGGTAATAAGTAGCTAGGGTAATAAGTAGATAGGGTACTAAGTAGCTAGGGTAATAAGTAGATAGGGTACTAAGTAGCTAGGGTAATAAGTAGATAGGGTACTAAGTAGATAGGGTACTAAGTAGCTAGGGTAATAAGTAGATAGGGTACTAAGTAGATAGGGTACTAAGTAGATAGGGTACTAAGTAGCTAGGGTAATAAGTAGATAGGGTACTAAGTAGCTAGGGTACTAAGTAGCTAGGGTATCAAGTGGCTAAGGTACTAAGTAGCTAGGGTAATAAGTAGATAGGGTACTAAGTAGCTAGGGTACTAAGTAGCTAGGGTACTAAGTAGCTAGGGTAATAAGTAGCTAGGGTAATAAGTAGCTAGGGTAATAAGTAGCTAGGGTACTAAGTAGCTAAGGAACTAAGTAACTAACTAACTTGGTAACTAGTAGCTAGGGTACTAAGTAGCTAGGGTACTAAGTAGCTAGGGTACTAAGTAGCTAGGGTACTAAGTAGCTAGGGTAATAAGTAGCTAGGGTAATAAGTAGCTAGGGTAATAAGTAGATAGGGTAATAAGAAGATAGGGTAATAAGTAGCTAGGGTAATAAGTAGCTAGGGTAATAAGTAGCTAGGGTAATAAGTAGATAGGGTAATAAGTAGCTAGGGTAATAAGTAGATAGAGTAATAAGTAGCTAGGGTAATAAGTAGCTAGGGTAATAAGTAGATAGGGTAATAAGTAGCT
The DNA here is from genome assembly GCF_026151205.1 of Bolinopsis microptera. Taxonomy (NCBI): domain Eukaryota; kingdom Metazoa; phylum Ctenophora; class Tentaculata; order Lobata; family Bolinopsidae; genus Bolinopsis; species Bolinopsis microptera. The sequence continues at coordinate 15,019,155 of NC_087076.1, read as the reverse complement.
AGGGTAATAAGTAGCTAGGGTAATAAGTAGCTAGGGTACTAAGTAGCTAGGGTAATAAGTAGCTAGGGTGCTAAGTAGCTAGGGTACTAAGTAGCTAGGGTACTAAGTAGCTAGGGTAATAAGTAGCTAGGGTAATAAGTAGATAGGGTACTAAGTAGCTAGGGTAATAAGTAGATAGGGTACTAAGTAGCTAGGGTAATAAGTAGATAGGGTACTAAGTAGATAGGGTACTAAGTAGATAGGGTACTAAGTAGCTAGGGTAATAAGTAGATAGGGTACTAAGTAGCTAGGGTACTAAGTAGCTAGGGTATCAAGTGGCTAAGGTACTAAGTAGCTAGGGTAATAAGTAGATAGGGTACTAAGTAGCTAGGGTACTAAGTAGCTAGGGTATCAAGTGGCTAAGGTACTAAGAGCTGCAACAATTAAGCAAATGTGTTCAGGATAAACTAAGGACTTCCTGAATAGCCCTCAATTATATATAAAGGCTGTAGTCATGTGCAGTTAATACTAACAAATAAGCAATAGGCGTGTGTGTACTGTGTACTGTGTGTGTGGCATGTGTATGAACCAAAACAGTGTTTGACAATTCAGTCAAACACTGCACTGTACAAAATAATAGTTCATCTGAATGTTAACAGGTACATTTATACAATATATCATTTTATCAACAATGATTGTAAACACAGGTACTGTTATGTAGTTATATCAAACATTACAATATTCTACCAATTACATGCCTGCATAAGTACATATTAGTATTATATTACATAAATAATTATATATCGCAACCTTTAAAAGTGTCGCATATCTTTTAAATCTAATACTCTACTAACTAGGTAAGATAACTTCTGGCATTCTGGTTTACTTGAAAACCACCAGTCAAGAACAGCAGAAAAGGTGTTAAAGTAATCAAATACATTCCCATGTGATGTACCTGTCATTGTAAATTAGCCACAGCAAGTAATCTATCCAGGGAACTTCCAAACAGGAAAAAACATATTTTGTACATTTTTGTACATTTTTGTACATGTACAATGTACATTTGGCAAAAATCTGGTGGCCACGTACAAAAATGTAGTTGGACCCCCCCCGGCCCCCCCCCCCCCCCCCTTGATTATTTTGATGAACTGTTGTTCAAAGATACTAAAGACAAAGTAAAGTGCACAACCACAATACAAGTTAAACCTTGTAGATGTAAGATTGCCAACAAGGACGAACCTGGGAAAACAACTAAACACTGGGCACTGGGCAGTGCCTTAACTTTAAGACAATGAAGACCTAAATCTTACTTACTACATTCTATTGACATATGTCATATTATATATAGTAAGATAGTACACAAATACGTTTACAGCATGAGCTAGGCGAAGCAGAAAGATTAGATAATAGCTGATTTTACATTTTCCCGAGTATAGCTTTTGACTAGTATCTCGTACAATTACCAACAAGCAGAGGGTACCATTCAGAGGTTACTACAATTATAACGTGCTGGTGCAGTGGCAGCTGGGTAAAGATGGCATGGAGGTAGAAGAAAGTAACTACTAGAAACATCTACTAGAAAGTATACGCAGATTCTGCTACATGGATTGGAGTTCACTTGCCATAATAGCCAAACAGTACTATAGAGAGCACAACAAGCTATAATGAGATGGTTAGATAAATTTGAGGATTGCTGCACTATATAGGAACAGGACTATATAGTGACAAGCACTTTATAGTGACATGTGAGACGGCTGCAAATTTACAATATTTTGTACATCCATTCAGACTTATTAAACAATGATCTACATTCTACATAAATGATAGAATAATATCTCTCTGGATCATTATTAACCACCATTTTACAGCACTTCATTATTATCAGTACAAATGAATAATGAAGCTCGTATCTTGACATGTGAGTATACAGATAGATAAACCACCTAAATAGCCATATTTTAATAAATAAATAAATAAATAAATTCTAACATTTATTACACGCTTCGACATTAAAATATACCCAACAAAGATGTACATTTAAGTCATTCAAGCGATGATTAAGCTCTGAAATTCAACTCAGTACGTCAGAATAATTGTTTAGGGAGGATACTAGATACGTATCAAATGTAGATACGTGGTTTCATATATGTGGGTAATTGCACGTTTCAAACCAATTTAACCGCTGTTTTCAGCACATATATGGTATCTTAACCACATATTTGGTACACGAATTACAATAAATTGAATAAAATATGTGACTAATTGTTAACAAATGGTCGGTTTTGATCAATATTAACCACCAATTATCGACACCTTAGAACTTACAGTAATAATCAATTATGAAGCTGATATGACTATGGTATAGCTATAGCAATCAAATAAACCACTAAAACAGCCACTTCCGTACGCCATAATAATTGATACCAGGCTATATTAGGCTCAAAATTGAGTTTGTCAGTTTAAGATGCATTTAAAATGATCTGATAGGAAAACTGGTTCCCTACAAAATGCAAAAAAACCAAAATTAAAAATTCCTTATGTTAATGGTTTAACCGCTACGCGGCCGCGAAATTTGCGATTTTTCGCAAACCAATTTTTTGGCTTTTTGGCAGCGAAAAATAGCTCTTACTCTATGTCTGTTACACAAATGAGATAATATAATAAGTTGACTCCTTTCATATCTCCAAACAACTCTCAAATCTTAATTTATTTGAAAAAACCTTAATAGGCTATCTATAATTTAGCTGATTTTTGACATGAACCTGAGTTTTTGCCCCATTTTTAGGCAAATTTTTGGCCTTCCAGCCCAAATATAGTTGTGTTGCCGGCATTTGCCGCCCTATTCCATAACTCCATCTAAAAGCCTAGAGTATTCCCTACAATATACAAAAAAATCATCTTGGGCATTTTTTTTTAATTGCAGATTTTTTACCAATTTATCGGCTAAAGCTATGTTATTTGGGGCTTGTGCCCACTGTGCAGATGCAAGCTTAAGTATGATGGGGTATAATAGGCTATTTCAAATGTTAAAATATGATTCCATATGTGTTTAATACACGTTTTCGCACATTAACAGCTGTTTTTAGCACATTAGTGTTATCTTAACCAATTGTTAACCACCTAAAATAAACCATTTTATCTGCATATATTGTAAAATTCATGGCATTACCACTAAAGATTAACCACTGATAGAGATCACAAGGTTCACTGTCGAAATTTAAGGCAAGTCTGGACAAGTTAGCCAATGTCCACTAAGTTTCCCCAGATTTGCTGCTATTGCTGTGTTGTTTCCAGTTACCAAAAATAACTAACTTTCGACATAACATACACTGCTAATGAACTGTACAGTTGCAATTTCAAAAAATTACTAAGTACTAACCAACAACAACAGGTAAGTCACATGAAGGAGTGTTCCAAGGCAAAACCTGTCGGTATTCATTCTGAAAAAATGTCCATTAGTATTGCAGATCAGCTGGATCAATGAAGCTATCATAAGTTCTCATTGACTCTGTTAAAGCGCTCTGTTCTTAAAAGTTTAATTTATTGACATTTCCCTGATGCCAACATTTTCCAAGAATTTAAGTTTGTAAAGACTATATTGGATTAAATACAGAATTACAGATAGCTATAGATTATGTTTATGTTAAATTACAAATTAACCAATATTTATGATATCATGTGCCAACTTTAAGTAAGGTTTAAAAGCAAATTTTTATGAAAGTAGTAACAGAGCTTTTCATAGATCGAAGTATAAACGAACTTACGAATTATAATTATAAGTTATAAGTGATTAGTAAATACCTCATGATTATCAAATAATCTGAAGAGTAAGGGTTATCTGCTGATGCATGTTATCTGCTGATGAATGCCAAGGTTGTCTTTCACCGTGTGAAGTGCCGGTCTGGTGTTCATTCTAATTGAAGATTTATTGGTTTTACAGTAAATTAAAAGCACTTAAGTTTTCTTGCCACATTGATCTTTATTAAATGTAGTTCTCAACTTTTCATAACCAGCTGCACACATACAAGGTCTGAAGATAATAAAATTACAGAACAGAGCCATTTGTACACGTTAGTAGAATTACAACTTTATTGCAATGAGTAACAGTCTTTCGACAGACTATTACTCTGTTTTACTAATGAAATATAAATTAAAATCCGTTTTATCTAGATTTTAGTCATTGGACATTAATGAGCAAAAAACGATCAAAATAGGGAAGCTGCAAAGACTTTAAATTTGACATTCCAAACTGACCAAACACATGAAGTTCCTGGCAATAGTTTAAATTTGCACCATCTAAAGTCATTCCAAAGGCCCTGTAGCTGTACTTGAAAATTTTCATAAAACCGATATTAAACTAACGTTTTGACTTGTCAAGTCAATAGAAATAATTATTGAAAAACAACAAACGCAGTTAAAATGAATTTAATCAAATTTTTGTTTGACAAAACAGGTTTTAAATTCGTTGCTACTATACAGCAAGCAGCACACTTTTGTAAATTCCAAGCCGAAGTTATGCGGAGGATATTCCAAGATTGCAGATTGTAAAATCAAGCAAAACACGCGCACATCTTAAAATAAAAAACCAATCTTCGACTAAAATTTAACGAATGATACTTGCAGTTAATATAATATCGAATCATTATTTCACAAAAGTTATATATTGTTCAATACTAATTATTAAAAAAATGAACTGGGTATAATTTATGGTATTTAAAAGGTTGTTATAATGACAAAATGCCGTACAAATCGGCGCGTGGCTTTGTGTTTTCAGTTTACAGTTTAGTGATTTGTAACCTAAATATGATTGCAGAAAAAACATTTGTTACTTCCTTTTTGATGCAAAACCAGAATTATATATTTATATAATTCTAATGTAATGTAAGAATGATACTTGTGTCATATATTTAAAACCATATTACTACCATATTTATCAACACACAACATTGAATTGAACGCGTATTTGTCAATAACAAATAACAAAAACTATTATTACTCATCAATTTAAAACATAAATTGGCTCATTATACAAAAAAATCTTACAACACAATATAATATTAAATTGTAAGTGTTCAGTGTTGACACATAATTGATCGCTATGCTATTCATATTTCGCGCGGCGCAAGTGACCGTCCGTTAAACACACTCGATGCTTATAATGTATGCGTCTAATGCATCATTAATGGAAGGCGCGCCGGTGAAATTTTTGCGCGCGAATTTACGATTTAAACGAAAAGAAACTGCAGGGACGTTACTGTATGTACGAACTTTTAAAAGGTGTCGAACTGTACAAATTTTAAAAAGCTGTCGAGGAATTTTTACCGAATTTTTAAAAAAATTTTTGTTTTTTAATCAGTAATCACTTCAGTCCGAAAAATTTGTTATTTTTGTCCGGGAGGTTACATTTCAGATTTAAAATATTAACATGCATCCGCACGTCATCGTTTCTCGCCATTTTAACACAAATTTTTGCAATTAGCTTTTTATTATATATTTCGAAAATTTACGAGCGTGCTAAATCACTCTACAGTCGATCTTCGAAATTTTTCTAAAAGGCCCCCCGACACTTGAGACCAACTTCATTCGATGTATTTTCGGACGCTGATTCCGAATCACCCCCCATGACATAGGGTTAAAATGCTCCCCTAGCGAGATATTGGCGAAAAACTGTCTCGATCACGTGATATGACCATATACGGAAGTTAGTCTAATTTCTCGTTAGAGTTAGGGTTTCAGCATATGCTTTTGTTAGAGATTGGGTTAGGGTTAGGGTTGGGATCAGATTAGAGGGCTATGATTTCGAATAGTCATTCAGGGCCACCAAGAGAACGTGTTTTAAAAGTCACGTGACAGTCGAGTGTAGAGTGATTAATCATCATCCGAAAATTTATGAGGCGAATTTTTCCCAAACTAATCCCGAACTGAAAAAACGTGCCGAACTGTACGAATTTTTTACGACTTTTGTACGAACTGACCAACTATGTTACTAAATTGGCGATATGCACCATGACTGGGCCTCGCCGAGCTGTGAACATGAACAGTGAAGGATTGACATCGTGAATCAACGCGCGATGCGTTACTGTGAGTGGTGAGTGTGTCGCGCCGCGCATCCAAAAATGCTTCTCGGTATCCAATAATACTTTTCGGCGAAATGCACCACTGAGCTGTGAAAGATTGGCATCATGAATCAACGATGTTAGTAACTTGTATAAATTTCGTCGAAATAGTACGTGCCGCTTTCTTCCGATCCCGAAATGTTAAGGGTCGACGGTCGTTTACATATTAGTATTACGTAATCAGCTGAGGAGGTTGGGGTTTTCAAATGATTATTGATTACGCTAGTGTAATATTGACATAAATATAATAGCTATAATGGTAAAACTGATTACGGGGTATGTGAACGACCCCTCATTGTTAGTAATCAGTTCCATACATAGCTATTATGCTATTAGTATTATGTCACAATCACACTAGCGAGCGTAATAATTTGGAAAACCCCGGCCGGCGGCATCAGGCCCTTTATATAATTATAATATGTAAACGACCCCTTGATTAAATGATATTTAATATTTTGTTCCACTCAGCCGAATATTTGATAAATCGAGTGTAATAGTTGGGTGACTTCGACGAGCCGCGCAAGCTTATAGTTATATCATTTGCATTCTCACTTAAATTATAATTAATTTTCATACACAGTAAAAATTAATTTTCATATAAAATAAAAATAACAAATAAGATTGGGTGGGAAAAGACAGGCTGCTCTTACGGTCCCAGTAAAACACACACACACACACACACACACACACACACACACACACACACACACACACACACACACACACACACACACACACACACACACACACACACACACACACACACACACACACAGAGTTAGGATTACTGTTACTGTGATAGGATATGATATCTTGTGCTATATGTAGCGACGACATCTGACGCAGCGACATATAGCGCTAGATAGCGACATCTAGCACTAAATAGCCTGGACTGTCACGACCCAAAATTCTTCGCTATTTAGCGCTATCTAACGCTATTTAGCGCTATCTAACGCTATTTAGCGCTATCTAACGCTATCTAGCGCTATATGTCGCAACGACATCTGACGCTATATAGCGCTATCTGGCGCTATATAGCGCTAGATAGCGTGAACTGTCGTAAACTGACTTATCCCGCTATCCCGCGCTTGATGTCGCCTGCGTCAGATGTCGTCGCGACAGATGTCGTCAGATGACGTCAGATATCGCTAGATGGCGTCAGATAGCGTCAGATGTCGCGGCAACATATGACGCTAGATGACGCTAGATGTCGTCCCTAGAATTTTTATGAAAATAGCGCTATCTGTCGCCTGGCGTCAGTGCTGCGTGCTTAGCGTCATCTAGCGTCATCTAGCGTCATCTAGCGTCATATAGCGTCATATAGCGTCATATAGCGCTAGATAGCGCTAGATAGCGCTAGATAGCGCTAGATAGCGACATTCGAAAGGTGCCGTGCACTTAGCGACAATGTCGCTAATTGGCGTCATCTAGCGTCATCTAGCGTCATCTATCATCATCTGGCGATATTTCACGCTAGATGACGCTAGATGACGCTAGATGACGTCATATGTCGAATTTCAACTATCAGTAAAGGTCCTCTTCTTCTACAATGCACATACAAATAATGATTAATTGGTCTTATTGTCAATAAACAATATAATATCACCATTTTAAACTCTTGAATTTTTGAAGAATATTCTCTGACTGACCTTTATCTTACTCTCACTTACCTAATAATTCAAAGGATAACTAAAGCGAGGGATATGGCAGAGTTATTTCAACGCTACCAAAAGTCCCATAATCATAGTGAGGTAGAACCATACTCTGCCCCTAGCCCTCTCTCCCCTTCTGCTACTGAAGATCCTGGTAAGTTTCCATTTTTAAAGGGTATAGGACACAGGGGCGGCGGAAACAAGGGCGATAAACACAAGAGCGGAGAACACGAGCAGAGCTCAACACTCAGCAGATAGGGTGATATCAGTATACTTGTGCGGAGAACACGAGCAGAGCTCAACACTCAGCAGATGGGGTAATATCAGTATACTTGTGCGGAGAGCAGCCACCTAAAAATAAGAAATTAAGAAGGCCGATATATACGGTAATACTAATAGACGGTAGTGACAAGGACAGACGAACTGCTGCTAGGAAGTTGCATATTGGGAGTTTTCCTGTCCAAGGAGAGCGGAGTAAGGGAGAACTTCTTGTTCCAGGAGTCCAAGTAGTTGTTTGTCCGGTTTACATGGAAGTGGCTGCGCTCGTATTTTGCAGTTGGCTATATAATATGTTAACAGCTAAAGATATTAATTTATAAGTATACAAGTAGGTTGACGCTTATAAATGTGAACACCCACTTAGGAAAGTTCGACCCTCGTGTTCTACGTCCTCGTGTCCGGTTCCTATTTTTTAAGACTGTGGATACGAGGTCTTGCAAACTTTTGTATACCGATTATCGTTAAACTATCTCGTCTCTTGAAAAATGAAGATATTATTTTGATTTCAGCAATGTTTTTTATTTTTAGCTGATAATATTTTACGAATCAGGTTGACAATTCATCAATTATTTAACTGAAACTATTTCCTAGTTAACGACGTTGTTGATTATATAAAGAAAGTGAAGGTAAATCAGCCCAAGTTCCTGTCCAATGTACCCAAAGTATGCGGTATAAATGAAATGGAAGGTATCAAGGACTTCAGGCGCATCTTATTCAAATTAACACAGGTTTGTTTTTTATAATGTCAGCATACCAAAATTCTGCTTATAATGATAAACTAATGACCTAAATAAGGTCGGATATCCGAATCCAGTCGGTTAATTGATGATTTTAATCTTGTCCGGTTTCTACCAAAATACCGGATATTTGTCTACCAAAATACTGGACATTAAACGGCCAAATATGGTATAAAATGAACGGGATTCAAACCAATCAGTATTTGAGTCCTTATATAAAAGTAATCTGTACTTGGTCACTGGTTTACGTTCCATTACTTGCTTGATCAGCATCATATGATTAAAAACAGATGATTATACCACGCTCTAATGACCCACTCCCTAAAATACCTGCCATGTTATTTAAATGAAACATGTTTCTTGAGAATTCGTTGCAGATCTGTTTTATAAAAAAACGAATGCTGTGCAATCCAGTTCTAAAAAGTATGTTGAAAAGAACCGTTTTAAGTTTCAAAATTTATAACCGGTTCGGCTGGAAAAATCTGATCCGGTCGATTCCTATAAGCATTCAGCATTGTTAGTTTTAATTTGAATTATTTGAATAGTTTAACAACAACTGAGGAGGACTCTAAATAAGCTATTAAAGGTTCTTTATCCAGGATAAGAAGCGGTACCCGACTGTTGAACTGTTTCTGCCCCGATCGTGGTTAGACTTAGAAGCGGAGGTAAAGACCTTGAAGGAGAGGTCCCTCGTTCCTGTTATACCTCTTCAAAACTTAATAGATATAGCTCAGGAGAAGGTTAGTTACATACCAATCTCCGCTTTTTAAACCGTGAGTAAGAATCGGTAGTGAAACTATGAACATTTATTTTCGAGGGTGAGAAGCAAGCGTCATTGGTAAGTCAGTGATGACTGTAAGTCTATAGCGATAATAGAATTTACGACAATGAACAGTGAACCCGCACACTCCACAGTGTTTCCCTCACAGTGACTCCTCACATTGACCCCTCACAGTGGCTCCCGTACAGTGTTTCTCTCACAGTGATGAATCACACTGACCCCTCACAGTGACCCTTCACATTTCTCCCTCACATTGAAGCAGTGACTCCTCACAGTGACCCTACACAGTGACCCCTCACAGTTCCCCCTCACATTTCTCCCTCACAATGACCCCTCAGTATAACCCTTATCAGGACCCCCACTTTAAAGATAAAGATATCCTGGAAGCTCTGTTATACCTGCACATGACGGGAGAAGTACTACATTTTGTTGGGATACCAGGTCTGAAGGACTACGTGTTCGTGTCTCCCACATGGCTTATAGACGTTATCAAATGTGTTATCAGCCCAGACTTACAGAGCACACTGGATACTGGTCCCCTACCTGGTAGCAAGTACGTTCTCACTTATTAACTAGCAATTATAGTTGTCAATTCTTTATTAGCTTCAGTGTGAGTTGCTGTGAACCCATATTGGCAATTACGTGTACATTTTTAACCGTTCAGTTTATTTTCCGAAGATAAGATTTATTGGCTTATTATAGCGTTAATCTTTTTTCTTACTAATTTTACCGTAAGATTAATAAAATAATAATCCAATTAACGGGAGTGTAGCTCGCGCTCACTTAATTCTTGATAAATTATCAAACAACGAAAAAATTGAGTGGTGTTTGTAGGACAGCCAAATACTTTCTCCACGCTTTAGCCCCTGCTGCTGCACAAGTGCGACCTTGATTGACGATGTCAATCCGTCGAGATCGTTGCTCTGCGAAGCAGAGCAACGATCTACGACGATCGATGCGAAGCAAGAATGCTAGTTCGCGCGGCGCGTCGAAGCGGCGAAGTCCTCCAAGTGCGACCACGATGTGGTAAATAAACACGAAGTATCGCGACGTGATACAACCAAATATAACATTCATGAGAACAAGTCAAAACGAACAAGATGTACAGCTTTGTAAAGCCACTACCAATAACAGAGAGGCCTGCTTGAATTTATAGCCCTTCCGTTCGCGTTCTAGCGTGATAAAGTTATGAAATAGCTCTTGCTGGGTGGTACTTGGTAATGACTAATGGTGGTAGCGCGCAAATCTGTGACTTCTTGGACAATAAGTGCTTAAAATCATTGGTGACATAACGACTCAGGTTGAATGTTATTTTGAAGTTTGATATTTGAGAACGAAGTTTCCACAGTTATAATTAACGTGAGGCCCCAGTTATAAAGAACCTTATAAGGCAAAAGAACCGCACAATTAAGGCCCGAAATTCTCAAGAAATATGAGATTTGAGAGACGATCGTCACGTTAAAAATGTTTGCACAATTCGGAACATAAATCCGACTCTTACTTAAAAAGTTAAAACGAACTTCCGTCGTATGATCAGGGCCACGGAAGAGTTTCGAGGTTGGATGAGCAGCAAACTAGGGATTAAAAAAAGAAGATATCCGTTTAAAACCTGTGATTTACTGAAAAATGTCTATAAATAATATTTCGTAATGTTTTATCGAAGAGCTCTTTAATTGTCAAAAATTGCCCAACCAATACACTAAGTCATTAGTCAAGTGGAGAGTTGAACTATTCATTTTGACATGACGTGATTTTGTTCAGAAGATTTGATAGGTACCTTACGAGACATATTATATAAATGGTACGAAAGTCTGTGGTTTTTCGAAAAAAAAAACCATATTTTCGGACTACCAAATCATTCACGTCACCGGAATTATGTCGAACATAAATATGTCTTGTAATGTAGATGATTTAATAGGTCTCGCCACGCTTGTTCACTTCCTTTGACAGGGTAAAACTCACAGTCACAAAGAGGAAGCTGTCTGCGATAGTTTCACATTTCACAAAATTACGCAAGAAATAAAGTCGAAAATTAAACTACTAAACCAAGGGTTCGCATCGGTGCAATGCTTTGGATTCGAGCATGATCCGAGTATCCGCTTAAAGAAATGAGTGACTTACCCTAGTATCCGCTTAAAGAAATGAGTGACTTACCCGAGTATCCGCCTAAAGAAATGAGTGACTTACCCGAGCATCCGCCTAAAGAAATGAGTGACTTACCCGAGTATCCGCCTAAAGAAATAAGTGACTTACCCGAGCATCCGCCTAAAGAAATGAGTGACTTACCCGAGCATCCACCTAAAGAAATGAATGACTTACCCGAGCATCCGCCTAAAGAAATTAGTGACTTACCCGAGCATCCGCCTAAAGAAATTAGTGACTTACCCGAGCACCCGCCTAAAGAAATGAGTGACTTACCCAAGCATCCGCCTAAAGAAATTAGTGACTTACCCGAGCATCCGCCTAAAGAAATTAGTGACTTACCCGAGTATCCGCCTAAAGAAATTAGTGACTTACCCGAGCATCCGCCTAAAGAAATGAGTGACTTACCCGAGCATCCACCTAATGAAATGAGTGACTTCCCCGAGGATCTACACAAGTTCCTACAAACGGCTCCAGAAATTTCTGTAAAAAATAATATAACAATTGGGTGACAAATGTCCAAAATTTCTGGCAGCCCGTTTAATCAAAGATGGTCATTTAAAATGCAATAAATTAAACCCAACCAGAAGGTCCTACTTGATGGCCTGATTAAGTGTTTTTATTAACTCTATGGCCAGTGTAAAAAAGATTGCAGCTTTAAGTTTCAATTTTATAATGTATTGGACAATCTAAAAATCGGGTATAGTTTTCAATCAAAAGTCTGTTATTTTTGTGGTTGTAGCCCTTTAATATAAATGAAGTACCTTTGATTATACATTGAAAGAATGGTCGGCATAAGATTATTACAATAATACCCGAGGAGGGGGTAGTAGGTAAGATAATCATTGCTGATAATCACATATTGTAATTATAATTTGATATTATTGGTGACACCAGCCCTGCCAGGATGCCGCGAGATAAGATGATGACCCTCTGGGACGAGTTTAATCTGGATCAGGACCAGTACTCGCTACTCCAGACTCTGGCTACTTCCTTTGGACTGTGGTACGCTGAACAGGGTGGTTATGTGATTCCTACCCTTATGAGAGACGTAACTTCTGAGCTAGCGGTTGAGAAAGTAGCAGTGCTAAAAGGAATTTCCACGGTGTCCGGGAATGAGGTGCAGTATCATAATCTACCTTCCAACGAGTACCAGATCATCATGAAGTTTGTTTTTCCTCATAATATGCCCAAAGGTCAGTCTTAATTCGAGAGTTTTCTTGTGTTAATAAGTTTATTTCACTGCTAAGTTAGGAACATAAATTGGAAAGTGGTCATTAAACATCAGGTTTTCTAATAGGCAATAGCCCTCTAATTTTGGTATATTAATTATGAAGGTATAACTTATGTCATAACAAGATGCCCATTACACCCACAGGTCTGTTTGGTAGAATAACAGTGAGGTGCAGGAGACACTGTACACAGTACCACTACCACAGCACAACCTGTCTCTGGGCCGAGAAACACGGTGTCTCCATCGTCTGTCTCAACAGCACCGATGACTCAGGTACACACTTACTTAGGGGCCGTTCGCATATTAAGTTATCACTTTTTGGACAATTTTAAACCCTTTTCCTCCCTCCGTAATCGATTTTACACATAGTTAATAGCTATTGTGTCAAAACTACACTAGCGTAATCATTTGGAAAGCCTCCCTCCCCCTCGGTTGATTACGTAATATGTGAACGACCCCTTAGGTCTTCACTTAGATCATGCTTGTTGTAGTGTGTAAAACTATTTTCTGAAATGCATCAGAGCAAAGTTGAAACGCGCATTGTGTTGATGATTATTGTGCAGCCCAAAAATAATTCCGTTAGCTGAACTATCACGTGACCTACTTAAACTTTATTTTTGTATTATGGTCCACCACGTACGTTCTTCAGCTGCCATTTAAGCCAACCATTACCATATGCAGGACCTTCCTAACTCTTTAACTCTCTTTCAGGCGGGAACTGTTTAACAATTTGCACTAGATCTGTCAAAGATAAACTTCTTCCACTGTGGCGAATGCTCTTAGCATTTTTGAACGAGGTGACTATCAATATAAAACTTATCGACAGTAAACTAATTACCTTAAAGTAACCATTAGCATATATTTGTTATGATTCCCGCCCTTACGTAGGCATAACCAGTCTTGTGGGGTCTAGAAAACGTTTAGTTAGAACTGATAATGCTGACAAACAAAATTATAAGTTTATAAATAGCACGGAAAGCTGAATTATGGTCAACAAAACAGTTGACCTTAGTAAAAAAATAAGATTTGCAGTTATACTAGGAATCCTTAGAGAGTTACGGGCGAACGCCCTCTTTCCTTTTAACTTTACTACCGTCATTGTCAACTGGTCGCCGACGTTTCGAATTACCGGAATGCCATTTAAGGATTCAAATTTAAATTTTGACAAACTTTATATTTTATAATCAAAATAAACGTCATCATACGACGGGACTAGCAGTGGCATGACGACTGCCCCCTCAGACCCCGATATGTGGTTGCGCGGCACCTTATTATGAGGGGGGAGGGAGGTTACTTTTTTTAAATGTTGAATGAAAAAACATTCTAGTAAAACTATAATTGACAACTATAATTACTTATTAGGAGTAAACACCGTACCACTGTTACCCCGTTCACAGGAGGACTATAGTGCAAAGAAACTGCTGCTTATAACTGCTGCTCACTGCTGCTATGGCATATGGGCGCGCGCGCGACAGCAGCAGTTAGCAGCAGTGAGCAGCAGTGAGCAGCAGTGAGCAGCAGTGAGCAGCAGTGAGCAGCGGTTAGCAGCAGTTTCTTTGCACTATAGTGCTTTACCTACCCTATAATTAGGATTAAACACTGCATCACGCACCGTTTATGTGCATGACAGATACTGCGTCACAAGTTAATATGCTTTGTAGTTTGTACATCCTACTGTCTGGTTCTATCATAACTATTCGGCGAACACCTTTTGAAAACTTGCCACTGAAATATCGAAATGACTATATAACTACACTGTAAGCTCAAAATTTGGAGGCTATAAGCATTTAGTGGTTATGATATAGACAGATTGCATTACGTACCTACAGGTTATTATAGGTACTCGACAATTGGCGTCTATAAATTAGTACAGAAGTTGTCATATTGCACATCACGAAAATGCAGTCTAGTCAGGACATAATGATAAACTGCCATTTAAAACCTAATCGGTCACTCAAAGCCGAAAGCATTATGACTCGTAAGTCGTATAGCTAGGTTTTTACCAAGCCAGCAATGCCCTGATTATACCTACATCTCTATAACATATGTTTCCAATTAAACGCGTGGACCCCACCCCTAACCATGCAGTTGTGGTCTGTGGGTACGGAATTGATTTCTTCAAGATCAAGAACAGTTGGGGATACCTATGGGGACGAGGGGGATATGGTTTCTTCGACTGCATCCAACGTAACCTGTGCGCTGTGTCTGCTTATAGAATGAACATTGATTGGAAACCTAACACTCACTAGGATGTGTGTTCTGACACCCACCCTGCAGATCGTACTCCGTGCATCCACAACAACTTGCTGTCAGAGAGTAGCTGCAAATCTAAGGGATGCTGCTTCGACACCAAGGCAACAGGTAGCAAGAAGTGCTTCAGAAAGGGACAAATCACGATATACGACGGAGCAGGACACAAAAGAGTCTTGTACGGAAACACGCCACACTTCGCTGATCTAGGGTTCGAGAGTAAGGCTTCAGTTGAGGTACAATCAGGACAATGGAAGATTTACCCGTGGAATAATTATGATACAAGAAGAATTTCCCAGATCATTACAGCGACCAACGGGAGGGTTTACACTGAAGTGCAGTCGGTCAGGATCCTTCTATGAAGATTATTACCATTTAATGAAACTTAAAATGAAATGATTTCATAAATTGTTTTTTTTTTGTCAAATCTATTTTTATTTGAAAAATATGACATTACACACAAGAACGTTGAAGCGTGCACGGGCAGGATCAGACCAAGACAAGCCCTGCGGGCTCTCGCGGAGGGACTGGTACCCGGCCGCTCCCACTATGACTAAATCGCTCGCCTCATTTTTTTTTAAATCTTGTGAAAAGGCCCTGAGGATATGAAAGTAATCTGAATCGGTGTATTTAAATTTTTGAACGCTGATTCCGAATCACGCGCTTTCTAGTTAATTATAAAGCAACTACTGCTCAGTGCTAACCATGTTGATGTTTCAGATAGAAGAACTGTTGTCACAGTGGCAAGGTTTACTCTTCTACCGGTACTTGGTATGTCCCCACTGTTTCCTCGCTAATGAGACCGAACCGTTTCACTTTCTCGGCGAGTGGTACAAAGCCAACATAAACCGCCTACCTGAGATCGTCAAGATTGCGTGTCCTGTGGCCAGAGGAGCAGTTAGAGTTCACCTCAAGCTACTTTATCCTCCTAAAAGTGAGTGCTCTGATTTTAACATCAAATTTTTTTCCTCTCAGATAAATAAAACATGCGAGAAGCCTTCGCATTGATGGCAATAAAACAAACATGACAGTTAAACAATAACAAAGTAACAAGTTTTACCCCCAGACGCCCACGTGCAGCCGACCCAGGTATCTGAGAGTGAGATCCAGTTAGTAGCTGCCACGGTCAGCGAGCACTGGACCCTTCTAGCTAACATTCTCGGCATCGTGGAGGACGAATTTACCAAGTTCTCAGTGAGTATCACATCCATAGTTCACAATCGTAAAGAGTTACTACGATGTCATGATGTACGAGATGCGATTGCGAAGTTGGAGTACGTGATCATGAATACGTGATCATGAAATTGGAGTACTTGTACAATTTGTCGATGAGATTCAAGACAATTATAATCGAAGATACAGATATCTTCGATTAATTTTCTGTTCTTGAATCTCATCGACAAATTGAACACGTATATTCCAACGTCATGATTGAATGTGAAATTAAAAAGGCCAGTACTCTGAAATGACAGAGAGGGAGAATGTGAAGATATATTATAAAGTTATAACGGTCTGCTCTTCAGGTGCTCAGTACGTCAGATTCAGAGAGCCAAGTTACTGCGATGTTGAAATATTGGGTGGAGCAGAGACAAGAGGATGCCACTAGTGAGGAGCTCCAGAACGCTCTCAAAATTCTGAACAAAATAACATGCCCACCAGGGGACGAGGACCAAACGGAGAGGACGGAAACCATAGCAATAGCAACCAACAAGAATGAACTACCAACGGTGGCCGTAAACTTATAACCATGGCTACCAGCGGACTGTTGCTTAATAAAACTTTAACGTTTAAATTATCTGTCGTTCTGCAAGTTCTAGAATCTAATGATTAAGATCTGGTGGCCAACTGGGCTTCAACTTCAGTGGTGTTAGCGTAATAAACTGCCAGTTTAGCAGTCTACCAGTAAAACTAGGTTCGTAACATTGCATTGCTCCTTTATTTCACGGCAGTGATCAGGGAATTATAACTATGTAGTTGCATTTTTCAATGCTTATTAGACAAATACTGACAAACTAACTAACTGGGAAAGGAGAGTTCTGGAAGATGGGGATCGTCATGATGACATGATCTGTTGTCGATTTTTATTTTTTGAATACCACTACCAGATCTTGGTTAAATGTGTACAGCGCACCGTAGATCAGACTTCTTTTAATCACATTATTTTCACTCTACAAAAGAAATTCACGTACCTATAAGTATGCCCGGTATTTGAGTGAGGCTTCTGGTTGGCCGGCAGGGGTGTGTAATTGTATTTCCACGGTCTTTATTATATTTTGACTTTAGTTTGTGGCGCTGAATACCTTAGCGTGAAAAAAGGGGCCTGGTTAATTTATAGTTTTTCCATGGTTTTATACGGCTACCTGTTAGAGCACACTACTTTTCAAAGCCTTTGGTTTCCTTGGTCCTGCATTGCTTAACGACTGGTGCATGTATAGCGAATAGTACTGCCTTTCCATGCAGTAGGTTAATGCAACGCAGACAGAAAAGCAACAAAATCAATAAAACTTGCTAATGCTATTTATAGAGGAAGTTAGCAGATGATGGAAATGTAGCCTCCACTTTGCACACGATTATATTACGCAATTCTTTTTTGTTTATTCATAATGAGCAGTTGTTGTTCGACGTTTCGTTAATATTTGATATCTTTTAATGCCCCCATTTAATTATTTGTTGACTACTAAACATGGATTATTATAGTTGAAGTTATATATGTGTTGCTAATTTAATTGGTATTTGTTTAGAAATGCTTTTTCGATAAGTTTTGTGTCTATGTACATTGTGTTCGTAGCTGTGTTTCTCTATTTTACTTTTAAAAAGAGGATGTACTTTTATCTTTGTTGTAATAATAAAATTTATAAAATAAATTAAAGCTGGTAACTCAACAATTCAAACACATAGATTTACGGGGTTATACCCAAAAGCAATTGTGCAGTTATCATCTGTAATATATAAGTGTAATTGCCATTTTTTCTAAGATTTTCTAAAAGGACAACTAAACGAAGCGGCTGTAATTACTTACTTAAGCGATTCATTTAACAACACAAAGTTCTCCGCCCCATAACTGGCTCATTAGTTAAAATATATAATTATACCAGGCTTTAAATCAACACAACTGCAAGTAAAGGCATATCTTATTGGTTACGAATACGATTCACGCGGTACGGCTGAATATGAGCACGCTTTTGTTCACCATAAATATTATTTGAATTTCCCGGGAGGCACATTGTAGCAAAGCACCGAGAGAATGAATTTCACGTCATGACCTGACCATGACTAATTGACGCTTTATTTTGTATATTTAACTTTTTAAATCTTTCCAAATTGATTTAGAAAGATTAAAGCAATGGCAGCATTAATTATTTCATCATTTTATAATTGAATTGTGCACAGTCAAATTTTCGTACGGCTAAGAAGATGCACTGTTTAATTATGCACGTTTTGGCAGTTTAAGTGCACAGTGTGAATCATAACCGATAAGGAAATGACAAACGATCCAAATCTGTAAAAGGATGCAAAAAAGGATTATTGGTTATCACTATGATTAGTTTGAGCCTGTCTTCTGATTTCTGCAAACTTTTTGTGCATCCCAAAGCCACGCCATTTAACAGGTAACGCACTTATTCCTTGTAGGTATTTTATGCAAATTTTGGCATAAAATGAAACTAAAGTAGCTTCAGCTGCGGCCCAAAACTTTGAAGAAAACGAGTTCATTGATTCTTCTCCCTTCTCAACAAACCACAGGATAACTAAAGGAAAACTATAAGTCAGCACCTGCCTGGTACAAGCAAATCGCATCCCTATTTAAGCAAAAATCAACTCTGAAATTTTTGAGAAAAACTGAACCATTGTTTCATGCGCGTGTCATGAAATACAGTATGATAAACTAACACATAAAGTTAAACTACATCATGATAAACTTATGCCATGGTAAATTTTATCATTTTTCCTTTAAGAAACCATAAATATCATCCATACATATAAGATTCAAATTCGAACACATTCGATCTAACATCAAACTAAAATATTGAACTATCTGAGCCGGAATGAAGCTGCAGACTAAACATATGATATGAAATAATATGAACATACAACCGAGATATCTTAGCTATTCAACATCTTCTCAGGTAAATATATTTCAAATACTCTCTCACATATGTCATCACAAAGCACGGTAACACGTATAAATTTTATAGGCGATATTATAACAACAGTGCTAAACGTCTGAATCTGCGACCTTGTTGTCAGGTATGTGTTCGTTGCTCTTGCTCACCGAGTTTTTGCTCATCTTCTTGTTCAAACTCGGTTTTCTTTCTCCGTCCTGATTTTGCTGTTAAGGAAAAATATTCCGCTGTTTTTTTTAAATATCTGGTACATTTAAAACATTTATTTGCTTCTTTCAAAAGGATATGATGTTCGACTGTTAAGTCGTAATAAAATTTAATCCATCCTCCGTGTCGAGGAATGAAACCGTCCAAATTTATTGGATTTTGAAACCCGTGTAGTGTCGTGTCGGGGTCGTTTTTAGTCGTTTTATCAGTGAGGTGTTGAAGTGATGAGAATGTGTTTTCAAGTTTAATATTGAGGTAAACATTGAGGTAAATTTGAGGTAAAAGACAATTCACAATTATCATAATTCACAATTGCGATACACAGGAATAGCAACCGGGAACATACGAGCTAAGAAACGAAACGTATCAACCTTTCAACAACAAACGAAGTAGATATATCGTGTTAACTAAACATACCGAGCGGTAACAACAACGCTTAAAGTAGTGACAGGTCAACTCTTCAGTTCCAGGGTACTGGGAGGGTTGTGTGGGTTCCCCCTCAATTGTGTGGGCTCCCCCGTACATACTCCCTTACACTGTAATACTGATAGTTGTTAGCTACAATAAGTATACGTCTAACATTGCTGGGTATATTGCTGCTAGTAAGTTACAACAGTGGTCCGAGCTGCTCGGTAGCCAGCTACTTATTATGAGCAGCTTCCTTTTCCCAACAAATCAAACAAAAATAAGCAGATTAAGTTAACTTGGTAAAGAATTAAATCGGCAAATAACGAAGAAAAGAGTTTGCCGAACAATTTTATTTTTATTAATTTTGAGGTAAAACAAACTACCGCTGACTAACTAACATGTGCAATATTGCATGCAACTACCGCAGAACATCTACCGCTGACATTGATAAAGAAATGGTTAGTATTTAACGAAGAGATAAAAAAAATTGCGATGCAGAGAAAATGCAATAAGCAGGAGTAGGATTAGATCTGAACTAAGTGGCAATCATATTTATATCGATTTAGTAACAAAGTCATTTTCAAAGCAGGAAAATAACCCTGCAATTGACACTCATGATACAATAAAACCGAAGACGGATCATATTTGATATGGTTATTAGTGGCTATGTAGTAAACTCCTTGCTCCTCAGGCGCGGTCATTTAGTTGAAATGAAATACAATAGGACATATAAATATGTATAATGCATGAGCTCTGTAGGAATAGGATTACATTCAACGATTAAAGAGATCGTTACATATTAACAAAATGCTCTACATTTAAAAAACTTACTCGATGCTGCTTCAGTACCTACAGATTCATTCGTATTTTACCATACTACCAAGCCGAAGCGCGAGATCTTAAAAGCTATTATTATTAAACCCTATCGGCACTAATTTGGTCTTTTCCGTATCAAGCGGTCGCACTATGAGTCACTGGGTTGGCCTACCTTGCGTGATAAGCTAACCATATTTGCATAAATAATTACCTGACAAGCCAGTCCCTATTAGTATCATATGCGGCGCTCTTTTCAAGCTTCTTCTGCTTCAGCATACGTGAGAGAAGCCAGCAAGAGACTAGCAAGCTAAGTAACATGAATCAGTTCAATCATCTTATCTATAATTTTATGAAGAATGATCACTGGAAAGATCAAAATCTGACTAGATGATAAGCTTATTAATATTGGTAATACTGATCTAAAGAGTAAGATGAGAAGTACGTACGGTACCCGGCCTTAAGTAGGTACGGTTGAACCTTTCCCAAAGTTACGTACTGTACCTTTCCTATTGCGCGGTACAAAAATGGGAAACATTTTAATTTTGTATTTTATCTAAGTTGCTGAATACGAACGTATGCTGCATAAAACTAAAAGTTGACAAAGCTTATTTCGTAATCTCGTGATTAAACAAATGCTGTCGAGTGTCGACTGCCAGCGTCATGGCAGTTAAATAATTTTGGATCAGAGTAAACATTTCAGAACAGCAAATAATTTTTAACTCGCCGCGAATTCAAAAAATTTGCTAAATTGTGGCTTTTTTTATAATTATACCTTATGGCTCAGTTGCAGTTTTAAAAATAAAGGTACGTACTGTACAGCCATTTTCAAAGGTACGAATCGTATGTACTTCTCTTCTTAGATACTGGTAATATTTTTCCATTCATAGTCAGAGACAACATATAACAGTAAGTGCGGTGGGTGCGGAATCACAGTCATACTATTGACCCAATTCCGCACTTTTCCGCACCATCGACCGATATTCGTTCTATCAGATTTATAGTTATACACTTGGCCTTGGTACTGCTCTGGACAATAAAAAAGATTGACATGTCCATAACTATGATTAGGGTCAACACTTTTTCATGACGTAACATCAAAACCTTGTTTGAAAATCAGGGAAAAAACATATTTTAGAACGATTTTTCCTCAAAAAAGTATTCCCAGAAAGTTCATTATCGATGGATATTATTATTATCAGATTGTGAGTAATACTATCGATAATTCAGAAAAACAAAAGAGGATGAATCTTGGCAACTCAATCTGGATCGCAGTAAAACTAACAGGCTGCGATGAATAGATACTTGCAACCTCATGGCAAGTGGCAACATCAAATACATAATATTATAATAGGCTCTGTTATGCATATTTTTTACATTTAATGCATGGCACTGTAGCTTATAGTTTTACACACATAGTGTTGGAATCTAATATTGTAAATCATAATATTGAATACTCTGCATCAATTATGCCCATTACCAGCTCAACTAGCCCCAACTGATGTCCTACCCATTTAATTGTAAAATTTTCTATTACTATACAATTACATGAGGGTAATTCTAGATACATTTTGAATTGTCAGGACACTCAGCGTAAAACATTGATCCTGTAAATTATTTGTTGTGCTAAACTCAACAGTTAAGTCGTGTAATGCAACGCTATATTAATATAGTTATACTACGCTGTTTAATGTATTAATCCAACCGAATTAAGGCAGCAAAATTTGGAGAATCGTTCAGCTAAATTACAAATTACGGTGTTTCTGTTTCTAATTTAGGTTTGCCAAAAGGTGCGGAATCGCACTATTTGCCAAATATTTGTCCATAGTTACTATAAAAAATAACCCGGCGCTCGTTACTTTTGACTTCGCAAAGCTTTTCCAGGGTAATATTTCAAAAATAAAGCGCGCGCGTCATCGATGTTCGAAAAAATTTAGACGTGTATGACTATTATATAATATATATGGTGTATTACTATTATTGATAATCGGAATCCGTCAATAAAGCTAACCCAGGAAAAGTTACCGGCTGGTGGTGGTACTAGAGTTGGTTTAATTTAAACAGACGGCTTGACCTCGCGCGCAACAACAAGCATGATTTGCACGCGTGGCGGATTCCAATGTTCAGGCAGCTACCACGTGACACAATTCAGCCAACCAGAGTACAGGAATCCGCAAAGTTAAAGTTGCAAACTTTTGATCGGCCCGAAAGGGGACTTTTCTGGAGATTTTGAGATAACTCAACAATTACGGTGTCTTGAATTTTCCTCCTGGAGAGGTAACGTTACTTTTAAAAGAGGAACATGTTACAAAAAACCGGAAGTCTCCAACTCTTTTACTTTCAAAGTTAAGCCCCATCCGGTCAGGGTTCCTGGGTGCAGCTAGCTGACGCCGAGTAGGGTGTTTTGGCCGTTCTAACTTAAGACTTTTATGAATTAAAGCAGCCGTATTGATCTTCCAAACCTACAACTTTCGAGGGCTAGAATTCGCTGTATTTTGCCGTTAAAACACAACTTGTACTGTTTAACTTCATGATTGAGCCGTAGGTAATTCAAAAGCAAATTGGCAAGAAGTGATGCTCACGGTCTCACTTAACGTCACTTATCGCTCAGTTAAGAGCGACCATGGTCTTAAGCGACAGACAGCCTGCAGGCATATGATCCGAATACGAAATATCCTTGTGTTCGGCATTTAATAGCCCTAATTGGTTACTTCGCACCCAGGAAAAGTTACCGGCTGGTGGTGGTACTAGAGTTGGTTTAATTTAAACAGACGGCTTGACCTCGCGCGCAACAACAAGCATGATTTGCACGCGTGGCGGATTCCAATGTTCAGGCAGCTACCACGTGACACAATTCAGCCAACCAGAGTACAGGAATCCGCAAAGTTAAAGTTGCAAACTTTTGATCGGCCCGAAAGGGGACTTTTCTGGAGATTTTGAGATAACTCAACAATTACGGTGTCTTGAATTTTCCTCCTGGAGAGGTAACGTTACTTTTAAAAGAGGAACATGTTACAAAAAACCGGAAGTCTCCAACTCTTTTACTTTCAAAGTTAAGCCCCATCCGGTCAGGGTTCCTGGGTGCAGCTAGCTGACGCCGAGTAGGGTGTTTTGGCCGTTCTAACTTAAGACTTTTATGAATTAAAGCAGCCGTATTGATCTTCCAAACCTACAACTTTCGAGGGCTAGAATTCGCTGTATTTTGCCGTTAAAACACAACTTGTACTGTTTAACTTCATGATTGAGCCGTAGGTAATTCAAAAGCAAATTGGCAAGAAGTGATGCTCACGGTCTCACTTAACGTCACTTATCGCTCAGTTAAGAGCGACCATGGTCTTAAGCGACAGACAGCCTGCAGGCATATGATCCGAATACGAAATATCCTTGTGTTCGGCATTTAATAGCCCTAATTGGTTACTTCGCACCCAGGAAAAGTTACCGGCTGGTGGTGGTACTAGAGTTGGTTTAATTTAAACAGACGGCTTGACCTCGCGCGCAACAACAAGCATGATTTGCACGCGTGGCGGATTCCAATGTTCAGGCAGCTACCACGTGACACAATTCAGCCAACCAGAGTACAGGAATCCGCAAAGTTAAAGTTGCAAACTTTTGATCGGCCCGAAAGGGGACTTTTCTGGAGATTTTGAGATAACTCAACAATTACGGTGTCTTGAATTTTCCTCCTGGAGAGGTAACGTTACTTTTAAAAGAGGAACATGTTACAAAAAACCGGAAGTCTCCAACTCTTTTACTTTCAAAGTTAAGCCCCATCCGGTCAGGGTTCCTGGGAAAGTATTACCGCACCTTCATTGTTCATGTTTGTATGTTTATAACCTACCAGGACGCGCGCCGAGTTGGACTCGAAACAAATATTTTACGAGTATCACCCGTTAACTTTATGTCACATGTTGCCTTTGTTCACGATTGATAAGTTAGCGAGTCAAGAAATTTTGGTATTCATGAGTTATAAGTAGTTAACTTTAAGTAGTTAGCAATTGTTTCATAACTTATTATTATTCGCCTAGCAAATGCTCAACGAATGCTAATAAGTAATAGTAATATAAGCAAATTAATTTTGAGCTTTTACTCCTTAACATCTTTCCAACAGACACAAGACAGTAATCCATTCTCTACTCACGTCGCGATACTTAATTTTGTTAAATCACTTCGCGCGTGGCTATAAGTATTATAGTTGGCCGCACATTTGTTTATTGTGTGCGGCATGTCCATTACAATTTACATGCCCATTACATAACGTGGAGCTTAACTAAAACTAGTGGGATCAATTAAATAAAAGTGCAGGACCAATGAGGAGCAAAAAGAATACGACGAAAATGAAATCCGCTGTAACGATTCACGCAGCGCATGCAGTATCAAGTATGCAAACTGCAAACGTGTTACAGGAGGTTAAACTAAATAAAATTCTCACTTTTGAAGCCGTGAAGTCTACAGGATTAAAGTTTTGACGCTGTACTTGTCCATTATCTCTGATTATCTGATGTGCCACACGATTGCTGCCAGCTCCGGCTTTCCTTTAATTGTCCTAATTATAGGTAGTGCGCCATCGACAGTGAGCCGCGTGTGCCGACTGTAGGATGGTTTTTTAGCGCTAATTTCGGCCAGCACAATTTTCTTCAAACAAATAAATATTGAGTATCCTTCCCGACCTCCAATTGCAACAAAAATTGGTAAGCTTACTCATAGACTTACAAGGAAAGTGTCCGAAAAATTTAAAGCATATCCAATTAACAAACATTATGTTACAGCTAAAAGCAGCGTATTTTGCCCCATTTTGATCACTATATCAACTCCGATATCCACCAAATTTTTCGGACAGTTGTAAAAGCCCTATTGGAAGGTCGTCGCCAATTTTCAGAATGATCTCATTTAAGGAACTGAAGATAAATCCGAATAATACGACAAAAATGGTCAAATTTGGACGAATTTGGTCAAATTACGCGACTTTTACAGCTACTTTTGCTCCAAAAGCCGCGCACCATCAAATATGGCACTTAGGCGAAATTCACTGATCTTTCCAAAAAGGTATGACAAATTTGGTATTGTGAAAATTCTCACAGTCTCTAGAAAACACTGGTACAAAAATTTTTAAAATCCGAGCAAGTTTATTTTTATCGTGCACCTCCTACTAATTACACTAAACACTTTGTCATTTCTGGTCTTACTGGTCTGCGCTCAGCCTGTCAATTGTCATTCCGCCTAATCTTTATATGTTTATGAACATGATAGCCTGAGGTCCCCAGGTAATTGTGGTCGTGCCGCATATGGTATGGTGCGGTGTCATGTGTGCTCACCTTTGACTGATTGACTTTAATTGCTTTAGTATTTTTTCTTATCCGATGTGTTAATCAGCTGATGTGCCTTATTTTTTATTTAGAATGACCTATAATAATGCATAATGCAAATGCTATATTATATATTGTATTCATAATAGCAATAAGTGAATTATTGAATAATTGAATGGCCGCAATCGAAAATGCTTTTTGAATTCTTTTGTAATTGTATTCCCCGTCATGCAGTGCACACTCAAATTACAAACGTGTTAAATCACTTTACAGTCGATCTTCGAGATTAATCATCATCCTCAAATTGTTTTGTAGTTGTCTCATTTTCCTTCCCCGGTACGAGATACCATAGTTCTGTATTAGTAGGTAAATAGATTTTTGATCGGGCAGTCGGCATTGGATGGATTGAAAGGTTATGATGATGATTAATCACTCTACAGTTACACTCGACTGTCACGTGACTTTTTTAAGACGTTCTCTAGCTCTAGGTGCGGTGGCCCTGAATGACTATTCGAAACTTTAACCCTCTGCACTGACCCCATCCCTAACCCTAGCCTGATTTCTAACTGAAGTGCATTTGCTATGTATTTTATGCGTACCTTGATTGAGATTCCGAATAACCTCCATGACATGAATTGGAAATGCTCCCGTTAAAGCGTTGTGAGCAAAACATTGTTTTTTTTTCGACTGTTTAGGGTTACGGTTCGGGTTAGACTTTGAGTTTCAGTTATGGTTTACCTAGCTTGTACCTATTGCTAGTCTATTGCTCGCTTCTCTCAGAGCGCGCGAGCAACTAGCAAGAAGCTCGAAAAAAGCGCCGCGCAGATGGCATGCAGCGATAGGCGCGCCTGGTATATAGTAAGGTTACGGTTAATTTTAAAATTATGATAAGGGTTAGGAAATTTATGGTTCAAGCACAACCGCGTTTGTATTGTAAGCTCAACCGTAACTGTAAAACTAAAAGCCGAAATCATAGTTTCAAGTTTACAAAAGTATTAAGGAACGCAGGTATAATAGGTCCGAATCGCACCCTTGGGAATTGGAAATTTTAGAAAATCCCTTACACGGGAGGATGTCTACTGTAAGTGTATAAATAAACCTATGAGTATGATTTTCTATTTCGCTCACCAACAAATTATCACGTGACTTCGATTTTTACTGGTTTCGTGGCCGATAAACGGTTTCACCATTTCACATTTACATTAACCGGAACCCTAACCTTGCCAGACACGCCTATCCCGCTATCCGGATCCCTAATAATGATTAGGGATCCATTCCATAACCATTATCTTAACCACAACCCTAACAGTAATCCTATCCCTACGGCTACACAATCAAATTCAAATTTGCGTTTTACCCAGGAAACCTTACCGTTAGGGGCCTAACTTTGAACTTCGGAAGTAAAAGAAATAGAAAGTTCAGGTTTTCAACAAAATGTCCGTCTCGTAAAACTAAAGTTAGCTCCCTAGGACTAGGAGCACAATTCAAAACAATGTAGATTTTGAATTATCGCGAAAAGTCATATTTTAGGCCTTATAAAACTGCGCAGCGTTAACTTTGCGGATTCTTGTTCTCTGATTGGCTGAATCGTATCACGTGGTACGTGATGCAATTGCATTCTTGGAATAATTGAAGCGTGCAAATGCAATGAACTAACGAGTGCGCGCGGAGTTCAACAAGCTAGCTGTGAAGAGGCGATCACCTGTAGTAATATCGCCGGCCAGTAAGGTCTGCTGGGTAATGATTTACTTAACTGTTACCAGTAATTACGGAAGCTTTCATCCTACGTCATATAACAGGGGGTGATTCGTAATCAGTGTCAGATTGTTTTTATATTTTAAAATTGGTCTAGCGATTTAGCAAGAGCGCATATTATGGCATGTAGCCATAAGAACACAAAAATGACCCTCCGGTACGAAACCAGTTTCAAATTTCAGCTCGAAATTGGAGTTGAAAATTCATACTTTTTACATCTACACTTACGGTATGGAGCTACTGCTAGATGAATTAGGAGAGAACTAGAAATTAGAATGTACCTGATTTGTGATTGTACATTTTCTCGTTAGCGGATTTCTAGTTAACATATATAATTATAGCGCCACTGAACTGGACCTTCACTTTTGTCGAATATGTTTTAG
Organism: Bolinopsis microptera; assembly: GCF_026151205.1. Lineage (NCBI taxonomy): Eukaryota > Metazoa > Ctenophora > Tentaculata > Lobata > Bolinopsidae > Bolinopsis > Bolinopsis microptera. The sequence goes on along the minus strand of NC_087076.1, from coordinate 14,990,995 downwards.
AGCTCAAACATCGAATGTATTATAGTATTACGACAATTGATTTTATCATCAAAGTGAAAGAGCTTATAGTTATATCGAGGTATAACTATAGGACATTATGAGTATGAGTATGACAAGTGACAACACTAAAGTACAAAATTCGTAACAAAGAAAAGTTTTTAAGCCAACTTCTTAAATATTAAAGCTACGAACTTGAAGCAAAAACTAGGAAGTACATTCCTACCTAGATCTTAGTAAGACAATTTACAAACTGCTCTTTTCATGGAAAGGAAACTATCTGAGTGTTCAACAGTTAAGTTCAATTAAATTTAACTACACCATTAACAGTTTCCTTAATATCACAGTGCTGGCAAGCACGACCGTTGCATTTATTGTGGGTATACTATGTACCCCATTTACTATTATACCCCCTTTACTATTATACCCCTTTGGTACACGTTACAAGCCTCTTTCGTGCACGCGAAGCGTGCACTCCGGCCGGAGGCGGCGGCCGAAGGCCGCCGCCTCCGGCAGGAGTTTTTCAGGCATTAAGACTCATCGGAAGTACCTAGTTCGACAGATTTATTTTTAGTTCAAAACATTCTAATTTGATGTCAAAGATGACAGGAATAAAAAATAGTTATGTTGAGATTTTTAAGGAATTTGCATAAAATACTCGCCAGCACTGTTATACGAAATTCGGTAAAAAACCCAAAATCGCCATATTCAGGTGCCTTAAAAACCATGTTAAAATTGAGTTAGAGATCTGAAATTTTTTAGGACGTCTAGACGTTGACCAAATCGATTGCAAAAAAAGTTTCAAGTTTCAGGAGCATCGGGAAATGGGTTTTCTAGAACCCCTGTTTTACGACAGATTGTCGTGATACATACATACATACATATTATATTCAGGGATAGACGCTTTGCCAGTCAATTATAGGCTACATTCAGGTGTCTGTAGATTTGTACCTATAAAAGATACAGCCATTTCCGACCACAGGTCTTGCAAATAATTGTTTACACTTTAGTTTACATTGTATAAAAAAATTATTTGACGTCATAAACACCCCTTGATGACGTCATCAAGTTAACCGTTTTTAAAACTTGATTTTTGACAAAGTAATAACTTTTAAAATTAATTTTAAACCATTAAGATGCAATTTTATTCAAAATCTGAGGAAATTTTCACCTTAGATAATTGTTCAAGCATTCTGAAAATCTACCGGAAAGTTTTTCTAGCTTGCTCCTTCATAAAGATATTTTTTTTGGGAAACGAAATTGTTTGTTTGTTTGTTTGTTTATAGAACCCGTCCCCAATCTCGTATCGGAAAATGACTAAACTCAGGTCTGAGTGTGAATACGGGTGGTACCTGCAAGAGTGTTCATTAAGCATTTAGAGTTCTGTAAAACTGCAGTTACAATTGTGCTAGAGTATTTTTAGTATATACGATTGGTATCAGATATATATCCCTACATGCTTCCAAAATTTGTAAAGCCGTAGTACATACATATCACATTACACCGGAGCCTACACAGTGCAATCTCCTCCAGTCGATCTGCGCCGCATATGTTTATATAATTATAAGCGCGCGGCGCAGACTGGAGGAAACCACACTCTGCAAGTTCGATCCAGTGCAATGCTACATGTACGTACTACGGCTTCATCTCCAACTTTCTGCACAATGTACTGGAATGTTTTGAAGGAAAAGAAAGAACAAAAAAGTGATATATATAAATAAAATCTGCGATTTAATGTTAGCCTTAGGAGGGTAACTTTAATTCCCTGGTTTCTAAAATCAGCTTTTTAAAAAAAATAATAAAGTATGTAACGTCGATACCAAACCGATTATTGAGCGATAATAACTGAGTAGTTGATTCCTGGGTTGCGGAGTCATTCAGATGTTCCAGTTTTCGAATGTGGTTCTTGTTCAGTTCTTGACCAGAAGTGTCTAATGAAGTAAGTCAGACAAGCAAACTCTTCCTTAAATGCTGATATAAGTCGTCTCAATCCCAGAAATTATGAAGATGACCCAGTGTAAAAGTGCAAAAATCGGCCGAAAATAACAAAGACTAAAAACAGTTAAAAAGTGACAGGATTCAAACACAAGGAAAATTAATAACTTAGAGCGTAATAAGGAATATCTCCAAACGGAGTTTTCTGAGAGGGTGAGAGGTTCTTTAATTAGAGCTAATGATTAAATGAGACCCACTAAAGGTACTAAATTAACCGGACTGCTAGCAAGGAATCGAGAATAACTGTAGATTGGAATAAAAATAAAAGCGGAATAAATTTTAAGATAATGAAACAGAAACTGAAAGCTAAAATATATACCGTTCTAGAATGCCTCCGCAAACAATTGCTCCTTTGTAATGCACACGTGTTAGTAAGTGTAGTAAAAATATAAAAATAATAAAGTTATAAGAGAGGGTGAGAGGTTCTTTAATTAGAGCTAATGATTAAATGAGACCCACTAAAGGTACTAAATTAACCGGACTGCTAGCAAGGAATCGAGAATAACTGTAGATTGGAATAAAAATAAAAGCGGAATAAATTTTAAGATAATGAAACAGAAACTGAAAGCTAAAATATATACCGTTCTAGAATGCCTCCGCAAATAATTGCTCCTTTGTAATGCACACGTGTTAGTAAGTGTAGTAAAAATATAAAAATAATAAAGTTATAAGAGAGGGTGAGAGGTTCTTTAATTAGAGCTAATGATTAAATGAGACCCACTAAAGGTACTAAATTAACCGGACTGCTAGCAAGGAATCGAGAATAACTGTAGATTGGAATAAAAATAAAAGCGGAATAAATTTTAAGATAATGAAACAGAAACTGAAAGCTAAAATATATACCGTTCTAGAATGCCTCCGCAAACAATTGCTCCTTTGTAATGCACACGTGTTAGTAAGTGTAGTAAAAATATAAAAATAATAAAGTTATAAGAGAGGGTGAGAGGTTCTTTAATTAGAGCTAATGATTAAATGAGACCCACTAAAGGTACTAAATTAACCGGACTGCTAGCAAGGAATCGAGAATAACTGTAGATTGGAATAAAAATAAAAGCGGAATAAATTTTAAGATAATGAAACAGAAACTGAAAGCTAAAATATATACCGTTCTAGAATGCCTCCGCAAACAATTGCTCCTTTGTAATGCACACGTGTTAGTAAGTGTAGTAAAAATATAAAAATAATAAAGTTATAAGAGAGGGTGAGAGGTTCTTTAATTAGAGCTAATGATTAAATGAGACCCACTAAAGGTACTAAATTAACCGGACTGCTAGCAAGGAATCGAGAATAACTGTAGATTGGAATAAAAATAAAAGCGGAATAAATTTTAAGATAATGAAACAGAAACTGAAAGCTAAAATATATACCGTTCTAGAATGCCTCCGCAAACAATTGCTCCTTTGTAATGCACACGTGTTAGTAAGTGTAGTAAAAATATAAAAATAATAAAGTTATAAGAGAGGGTGAGAGGTTCTTTAATTAGAGCTAATGATTAAATGAGACCCACTAAAGGTACTAAATTAACCGGACTGCTAGCAAGGAATCGAGAATAACTGTAGATTGGAATAAAAATAAAAGCGGAATAAATTTTAAGATAATGAAACAGAAACTGAAAGCTAAAATATATACCGTTCTAGAATGCCTCCGCAAACAATTGCTCCTTTGTAATGCACACGTGTTAGTAAGTGTAGTAAAAATATAAAAATAATAAAGTTATAAGAGAGGGTGAGAGGTTCTTTAATTAGAGCTAATGATTAAATGAGACCCACTAAAGGTACTAAATTAACCGGACTGCTAGCAAGGAATCGAGAATAACTGTAGATTGGAATAAAAATAAAAGCGGAATAAATTTTAAGATAATGAAACAGAAACTGAAAGCTAAAATATATACCGTTCTAGAATGCCTCCGCAAACAATTGCTCCTTTGTAATGCACACGTGTTAGTAAGTGTAGTAAAAATATAAAAATAATAAAGTTATAAGAGAGGGTGAGAGGTTCTTTAATTAGAGCTAATGATTAAATGAGACCCACTAAAGGTACTAAATTAACCGGACTGCTAGCAAGGAATCGAGAATAACTGTAGATTGGAATAAAAATAAAAGCGGAATAAATTTTAAGATAATGAAACAGAAACTGAAAGCTAAAATATATACCGTTCTAGAATGCCTCCGCAAACAATTGCTCCTTTGTAATGCACACGTGTTAGTAAGTGTAGTAAAAATATAAAAATAATAAAGTTATAAGAGAGGGTGAGAGGTTCTTTAATTAGAGCTAATGATTAAATGAGACCCACTAAAGGTACTAAATTAACCGGACTGCTAGCAAGGAATCGAGAATAACTGTAGATTGGAATAAAAATAAAAGCGGAATAAATTTTAAGATAATGAAACAGAAACTGAAAGCTAAAATATATACCGTTCTAGAATGCCTCCGCAAATAATTGCTCCTTTGTAATGCACACGTGTTAGTAAGTGTAGTAAAAATATAAAAATAATAAAGTTATAAGAGAGGGTGAGAGGTTCTTTAATTAGAGCTAATGATTAAATGAGACCCACTAAAGGTACTAAATTAACCGGACTGCTAGCAAGGAATCGAGAATAACTGTAGATTGGAATAAAAATAAAAGCGGAATAAATTTTAAGATAATGAAACAGAAACTGAAAGCTAAAATATATACCGTTCTAGAATGCCTCCGCAAACAATTGCTCCTTTGTAATGCACACGTGTTAGTAAGTGTAGTAAAAATATAAAAATAATAAAGTTATAAGAGAGGGTGAGAGGTTCTTTAATTAGAGCTAATGATTAAATGAGACCCACTAAAGGTACTAAATTAACCGGACTGCTAGCAAGGAATCGAGAATAACTGTAGATTGGAATAAAAATAAAAGCGGAATAAATTTTAAGATAATGAAACAGAAACTGAAAGCTAAAATATATACCGTTCTAGAATGCCTCCGCAAACAATTGCTCCTTTGTAATGCACACGTGTTAGTAAGTGTAGTAAAAATATAAAAATAATAAAGTTATAAGAGAGGGTGAGAGGTTCTTTAATTAGAGCTAATGATTAAATGAGACCCACTAAAGGTACTAAATTAACCGGACTGCTAGCAAGGAATCGAGAATAACTGTAGATTGGAATAAAAATAAAAGCGGAATAAATTTTAAGATAATGAAACAGAAACTGAAAGCTAAAATATATACCGTTCTAGAATGCCTCCGCAAACAATTGCTCCTTTGTAATGCACACGTGTTAGTAAGTGTAGTAAAAATATAAAAATAATAAAGTTATAAGAGAGGGTGAGAGGTTCTTTAATTAGAGCTAATGATTAAATGAGACCCACTAAAGGTACTAAATTAACCGGACTGCTAGCAAGGAATCGAGAATAACTGTAGATTGGAATAAAAATAAAAGCGGAATAAATTTTAAGATAATGAAACAGAAACTGAAAGCTAAAATATATACCGTTCTAGAATGCCTCCGCAAACAATTGCTCCTTTGTAATGCACACGTGTTAGTAAGTGTAGTAAAAATATAAAAATAATAAAGTTATAAGAGAGGGTGAGAGGTTCTTTAATTAGAGCTAATGATTAAATGAGACCCACTAAAGGTACTAAATTAACCGGACTGCTAGCAAGGAATCGAGAATAACTGTAGATTGGAATAAAAATAAAAGCGGAATAAATTTTAAGATAATGAAACAGAAACTGAAAGCTAAAATATATACCGTTCTAGAATGCCTCCGCAAACAATTGCTCCTTTGTAATGCACACGTGTTAGTAAGTGTAGTAAAAATATAAAAATAATAAAGTTATAAGAGAGGGTGAGAGGTTCTTTAATTAGAGCTAATGATTAAATGAGACCCACTAAAGGTACTAAATTAACCGGACTGCTAGCAAGGAATCGAGAATAACTGTAGATTGGAATAAAAATAAAAGCGGAATAAATTTTAAGATAATGAAACAGAAACTGAAAGCTAAAATATATACCGTTCTAGAATGCCTCCGCAAACAATTGCTCCTTTGTAATGCACACGTGTTAGTAAGTGTAGTAAAAATATAAAAATAATAAAGTTATAAGAGAGGGTGAGAGGTTCTTTAATTAGAGCTAATGATTAAATGAGACCCACTAAAGGTACTAAATTAACCGGACTGCTAGCAAGGAATCGAGAATAACTGTAGATTGGAATAAAAATAAAAGCGGAATAAATTTTAAGATAATGAAACAGAAACTGAAAGCTAAAATATATACCGTTCTAGAATGCCTCCGCAAACAATTGCTCCTTTGTAATGCACACGTGTTAGTAAGTGTAGTAAAAATATAAAAATAATAAAGTTATAAGAGAGGGTGAGAGGTTCTTTAATTAGAGCTAATGATTAAATGAGACCCACTAAAGGTACTAAATTAACCGGACTGCTAGCAAGGAATCGAGAATAACTGTAGATTGGAATAAAAATAAAAGCGGAATAAATTTTAAGATAATGAAACAGAAACTGAAAGCTAAAATATATACCGTTCTAGAATGCCTCCGCAAACAATTGCTCCTTTGTAATGCACACGTGTTAGTAAGTGTAGTAAAAATATAAAAATAATAAAGTTATAAGAGAGGGTGAGAGGTTCTTTAATTAGAGCTAATGATTAAATGAGACCCACTAAAGGTACTAAATTAACCGGACTGCTAGCAAGGAATCGAGAATAACTGTAGATTGGAATAAAAATAAAAGCGGAATAAATTTTAAGATAATGAAACAGAAACTGAAAGCTAAAATATATACCGTTCTAGAATGCCTCCGCAAACAATTGCTCCTTTGTAATGCACACGTGTTAGTAAGTGTAGTAAAAATATAAAAATAATAAAGTTATAAGAGAGGGTGAGAGGTTCTTTAATTAGAGCTAATGATTAAATGAGACCCACTAAAGGTACTAAATTAACCGGACTGCTAGCAAGGAATCGAGAATAACTGTAGATTGGAATAAAAATAAAAGCGGAATAAATTTTAAGATAATGAAACAGAAACTGAAAGCTAAAATATATACCGTTCTAGAATGCCTCCGCAAACAATTGCTCCTTTGTAATGCACACGTGTTAGTAAGTGTAGTAAAAATATAAAAATAATAAAGTTATAAGAGAGGGTGAGAGGTTCTTTAATTAGAGCTAATGATTAAATGAGACCCACTAAAGGTACTAAATTAACCGGACTGCTAGCAAGGAATCGAGAATAACTGTAGATTGGAATAAAAATAAAAGCGGAATAAATTTTAAGATAATGAAACAGAAACTGAAAGCTAAAATATATACCGTTCTAGAATGCCTCCGCAAACAATTGCTCCTTTGTAATGCACACGTGTTAGTAAGTGTAGTAAAAATATAAAAATAATAAAGTTATAAGAGAGGGTGAGAGGTTCTTTAATTAGAGCTAATGATTAAATGAGACCCACTAAAGGTACTAAATTAACCGGACTGCTAGCAAGGAATCGAGAATAACTGTAGATTGGAATAAAAATAAAAGCGGAATAAATTTTAAGATAATGAAACAGAAACTGAAAGCTAAAATATATACCGTTCTAGAATGCCTCCGCAAACAATTGCTCCTTTGTAATGCACACGTGTTAGTAAGTGTAGTAAAAATATAAAAATAATAAAGTTATAAGAGAGGGTGAGAGGTTCTTTAATTAGAGCTAATGATTAAATGAGACCCACTAAAGGTACTAAATTAACCGGACTGCTAGCAAGGAATCGAGAATAACTGTAGATTGGAATAAAAATAAAAGCGGAATAAATTTTAAGATAATGAAACAGAAACTGAAAGCTAAAATATATACCGTTCTAGAATGCCTCCGCAAACAATTGCTCCTTTGTAATGCACACGTGTTAGTAAGTGTAGTAAAAATATAAAAATAATAAAGTTATAAGAGAGGGTGAGAGGTTCTTTAATTAGAGCTAATGATTAAATGAGACCCACTAAAGGTACTAAATTAACCGGACTGCTAGCAAGGAATCGAGAATAACTGTAGATTGGAATAAAAATAAAAGCGGAATAAATTTTAAGATAATGAAACAGAAACTGAAAGCTAAAATATATACCGTTCTAGAATGCCTCCGCAAACAATTGCTCCTTTGTAATGCACACGTGTTAGTAAGTGTAGTAAAAATATAAAAATAATAAAGTTATAAGAGAGGGTGAGAGGTTCTTTAATTAGAGCTAATGATTAAATGAGACCCACTAAAGGTACTAAATTAACCGGACTGCTAGCAAGGAATCGAGAATAACTGTAGATTGGAATAAAAATAAAAGCGGAATAAATTTTAAGATAATGAAACAGAAACTGAAAGCTCGGAAACGAAATTAGATATATACAGAATAGTATTACAGGTTATATATAATGAATATCATCATTGTCAAAAATAAAAACCAGTCCATGGGACTGAAAAAATTAATTAACTTTCGATTCGAAAGAGTTAAATTCTAAATCATCCATGTTAGATAATTCTACAGTTCTATTTGAGGTTTTTCTAGATCCTCTTATACATAATAAAATCATTTTTCTAATTAAAAAAGATAACTTACACCGATAATAATTAATAATATCGTTGTAATTCTGTTTTTGTTTATATGCAAGTTTATTGCATAGTAGTTTCTCGAACGTCTTAGCCTGCGGTCCCATGCCCCCCGTCACTGAGTAGATTAATGGAGCAAATGATCCGTGCTCTACATTTAAAATCCTTTCGTTGTAACATCTGGATTTCTGTTTCTCGGCATTCTCCATGACTTTCTTTGTCGAATGTTGAAGGTAGGAATTAGAATTAGGATTAATTACCTTAACATCGAAAAAAGCCACTTGGCCTGCCCTATAGAAACCACGAGCTTTTATATCCGGTCTCGCCTGGTCACCCGTAAGTGTCGAAGACCTCGTGAACTGCTCTCCTTCTAGTTCTTGAAGCTGAGGTTCAACTTCCACGTCCGAGCAAACCGTCTTCAACAAGCCTCCTAAAAAATCCCTAATTTCGTTGTGTCTGATAATGATGTAGCCACCAAGATGGCAATTTAGAGAATGGTTCACATCAAACGTTTTTCCACATGGACAGTGTGAAGGTAAACGATCCAGATCTAAGTTGTATCGCAATCTGATAGAATCCCTAAATTCAGATTTATTTAGAACGAAACCATGTTTTCTTAGTGGTAGACATGAGAGCCAATTTGAGCTCCCTGGTTCGCTAATCTGCTCCAAAATCCTTGCAGTCTTCTTGTCAACCTTTTTAAGTATCTCCTCTTGTTGTTCTTTATATTCCAAAACACGCTGTTTTAACATATCTTGAAGCTCATCTCTCGATTCCGTGTCAGTTGTAGCAAGAGATTTTCCTTTCATGGAATTTACCAGTCCCCGGGTTACCAAAAGCGATGCAGCATGTTCTCTTTTCGCTAGATACTCCAACTGTGGCATTCCCATACCTCCGTTCTTTAATGGTAATGACATAAGCTCTCGGTGTATAGGAGATACTGGACAACCAAATATAGTTGGAATAAGCTCATGAGTGATTATTTTGTCAAGAGGGCCCATATAAGAGCTGATATCTAGTGTCCTCATAAAATATGTAAATTTGTGGCGGACACCGTGCGTAAAACAAGCGTAGGCTGCCTGAGGCTGTGATTTGGCAAACTGTACTAACTTTTTTAGCATATCACTCCACTCAACTACAAGGTTGTTAATGTAGGTATCCTTGAATTCAGGCGTCCCCAGCACAGCTCCTAAATGCCTTTGACCATCTATTCTGATATCTATATTGCAATCGGAAAATATTTCCTGAGCTGTATGTTATTCGTTATTGAAGTTTGTGCTTTTTTGAAGAATTATTTTATAAAAACGTCAATTTTGCGATTTAGTATTCTCTGGTGTTGGGCCATGCCTTGGGTTGTGGAGCTCAGTTCTACTTCTTATAGGTAAAAATTGTGCATTAGGCTAGTTTTAAAGTTGAAAATCGAAAAGTTGCACACGTGGGGACACGCCCAAATTGAAAGAAAATTGCTAAAATCACTGAAAATTGCTGTTTTCGTCATTTTCTGTCAACTTTAGAGTGCCGTTGTGATTACAGTTCTTCTTGAAATACTTTGAAACTTTGCATGCTTATCAAGCTATATATAAAACAATTACATGCAAAAATTTACGGCGATTCAATATTGGATGCGCACGCAACGTCCGCTCAAAGTTTGCACGTGCGAAAGGTGAGAATTTTGCTCATTCGTGATTTCCAACAAATTCTGCTTTGCCACGACAGTTTAATGTCATTATATATGAATTTAATGCCAACTTGAATAAGTATTAAGTGGCATATTCAGTCAGTGATCGACCGATATGCTTCCCTAAACACAAGGATATGTTTTTAAAGGAAAAATTTCGAAATCGTTGAAACTTCCTCCTTATTAATGAAGATATCAGTTTATATTTCGACTTTATAAAGTACCCTGACATTATAATCAAAAAGAGATGATATTTTACCAAAACCCATAATCATGGGTAGAGTGGACCGCTGCCAGTGTCTCTCTTTCCCAAACAAAAGGAAATGATATTAATTTGATTGACCGTTCTCAAATGCAAAATGATACCGAGAATGAAATCGGTCGCTCGCTTTTCCCATTCATTTACAATTGTAATAGATTAAGAAGAACTACCCAAAGGCAGCTGTACTCGGCAATGAAGATTCAATAAACTCCAGCTTCAAGCTTGTTCAATAAGTAATAACTACCACCCTTGTCCCTTACCCCGAAATACTAGGTATCGACCCGAACGCAACCCAAAGAGATTTTTACAGCATCTGATTGATGTAAACAATCGAAACTTATTTATACAATTCGTAAGCCGTGAATGAATGGGAAAAGCGAGCGACCGATTTCATTCTTGGTATCATTTTGCATTTGAGAACGGTCAATCAAATTAATATCATTTCCTTTTGTTTGGGAAAGAGAGACACTGGCAGCGGTCCACTCTACCCATGATTATGGGTTTTGGTAAAATATATAACCTGAAAAGAGCAGTTTCGACTCTAATATAATTTTGAACTCTAAACATCACAACTACAAGTACAACAATGCGACTCTTAAATAATAATGTTCCTATCCGGATATTACATAGATAGTCTTGGATAAAAATAGACTGAGCGCATTGTTTTAGATTTAAATTGAATTTTGCGTGGCCGGCTATTATAGTTATACTTATAAACATACGATAGGTAATTACAAATTATAAAAGATGAGACATTGATAACATAATGAAGAAACCTACATTAAAAACTAATTATCCGAATATTTGTTGTCGAAGCCGAAGCCGTAAGGCTCTAACCAAATCGCTTACTGGGCCGCGCTCATCCTGTCATTCCGCCGAATCTCTATGTTTAACTTTATGAACATGATAGCCTGAGGTCCCCAGGCCCAGGTAACAAATCGCTCGCTCATATATTTTCACGTGACGTTGGTTTTAGCTGTTTTCTCGTCGAACGAAACCCTTTAACTTAAACTTTTACCCGTTGCTGACGTTTTAAGTTTAACGGGCCACCCTTATTGGTTTCGTGGTACTGGTATTAGTATTACGTATTGTTCATGGCACGACTTCGTATAGTGCCAGTGGTAGGACTATACTAGGTGTGTCACAGTTACTGAGACGGAGAACTGCAAAACGACAACTTTTATCCCAGAATAGAATCCCGATAAACCGTTATATATTTGCTTATTTGAACATCACAAGCGTTGTAAGTTTAACTTCAATCTATGATTTGCCACTCAGAGAATGCTGGCTATGCGGATGCCTAATTACAGACATACACTATAAGTATATAACTAAAATCGTGTCAGCACTGATAATCAGGTGATGGCTTGACGTTGAACTTGAACAGTGAAACCCGAATATTAATATAGTTTTTGCCACGATTGAGAGTATGATAATTTTAGTTTAAAACCTCACAGTCACTTCGTACGCTGGCCTAATTTTGTCAAAATCGGTACAAAAATACGGACTCGAACAAAACAAAGTTGCTGAGAAAGTGAAAATCGTAAGAGCTAACTGGATCAGGATGTACAAAAACAGCCGACATGGTTAAGTAATTTTGCTACTGGGCACATTCTCAAACCCATACCAACAGACTGCAAAAAGTTGTCAAATTCTCTTTCATCGCTACGCTCTGTTTTAATTATTCAAAACATAAAAATGCCAAAGGAACGAAGCATCGTAATGAGATGATAAACACGCCGACTTAAAGATATTATACTGAAGCCTTGGAGTGGGAAATAAGTTCGCAAAAGTTGGTAATGGCCTGTCATTATTGGAGTCTTGCTCTAAAACTCTACTTTCTTTCGCCATCTTTGAGACCTCATTTGACGCTACATTTCATCGCTTATCGGACCCGTAATTTTGTAACAGATTTTAAGACAAAGAAGTGAGTTTAAATCGCAGGAGAATGTAAGATTAGAAACTCATGAAAAAAGCAAAGATTCAGTAAATCTCAGCTAAATCCATATAATTATAAAACGGTGCTTTTTGAAGAATCAAATTTGTATGTTACTTTCAAACCCAAACCCAGCAGTAAATCCGGTAGTTTCCATGCTGACACACTGTACTCACTTACATAAGAGAAATTCCGTCTTTTTCGTTAGTGTCGTAATAGCAAATACATTATAATATACACAATTCAAACTTCGTAACATAAAAATATTTCGCTTACATAATGTCAACTTAACCAAAAACAAGATGATACGTCGACTGGAGCTATAACGCGAATGAGATACGTATCATATTATAATCCTAGCTGTCACGTGATATTGTACGTGCGATAATAACGAAACTGGGAGTGCAGCTTGGCACTGCTTGACAAAGCTACTTTTATAACAAGTACAGAAAAAAATATTACACTTCTAAGATCAAAACTAAAAACGAAAGTTTTAAAAATCAAAATATTTGGCGTCGAAAAAAACGACATTGATCAGTGCAGATGACGAGCTATATTACAGCTCGATAATTTGAAACGGCGTGCATGAGATATGTGGCAGGGTGAGCTGTGGTCGAGAAGTCTCACAAAAACAGGAGTTAACAAAGTAGATTAACCCTGTACAGTGAGTGTAGTGTCACGTGACAGTGAGTGTAGTGTCACGTGACAGTGAGTGTAGTGTCACGTGACAGTGTAGTAATGAGGAAGTGTAAAATGTGACGGTCGTGTCTGTCAGTTGGTCCGTCTGTTAGTTACACGTTTGTGTCGTCCTCCTCCTCTAGGAGAGGCTGACTGGCAGGTTTCATTCCCTTCAGCTTAATATCCGACTCGGAAGACTTTTTGGTCCACCAATGAGCGGGGGACGCGTCATTGGGGCTAGATTTAAGGCTATTTGAGGATGCCTCTGCAAGTAGGGATAATCGTCTGTTTCTCTCGTGTCCCGCTTTTTTGAAGGCGTTAGCTACACGTATCTGTGGGGAATTGTAGGTTACAGTGCGAGGGTGAGAAGCAGGGAGATAGGTATCAGCTTTGATATTATTCATATGATTACAATAGACATGGACTTGGCTCGTATTAACTGACCTGATGTTGAACGCGTTTTAAAGATCTCATCCAGAGCATGCGAGCCTGAGTTGCTTCCTCTTGAGTAAACGGCTGTGTTCCCAGCCTCATACCGGAGGGTATTACTGACTTAGGGACAGTTGCGACTACCTGCAAGGTGGAGATACTTAAAATACATCAACTTATTAAAATAATGTTTAGTCACATTAGGTTAAATCATTTTGGTGATACCAGACTAAGTCTAATTTTTATTTAAGGTTGAGTTATGGTGTTATTTAAAGTATATGTGTAAGGTGATGTCTTGTCTCACCTGTCCCCATAACAGCTCAACAGCACCGATAGCAACGCAGATCAACCATTGTTGCCAATTCAAACCTGGGGATGGGTAAATTTTATTTCTGTAAATAATTGAGCAAAACTGGCACCGTTTAAAACAATAAACATAAATATTTTTATCAAAGTCCTTTCGTATACAACTAAAATAAATGCATTCGTAAATCATGTATGCTGAGTTATTTATATGTCGATATGCAATACCAAAAATATTCAGTGAGAAGGGACAGTTAGCAATATACGCGACATTAAGGGTGATATATTGATATGATGGGAGGGTTGAATAATGGATAGGTAAAATAGGTACGAGGTTTGAGCGTTTAAAATATGTATTAATGTTTTACCTTTGGTCGAGAAAGCGTAACCTCCGAACTGTATGAGAATAATTTGTGCGCAGGTGGTCCCAAAAACAACACCCACAAAGATGTAGTTGTTGAAAACACCCTTGAATACGTTTCTCTCCCCGTGTACCTTCCTCGAATTAATCTCGTTGAATATCTGCATCCAAACGAAGGCGTTAAAGAGGATTGTGCCGTGTACGGTTGGCGCGTCTTTAACCTCGTAAGAAGCTTCATCCAGTTGGAAGAGAGTATCCCCGTAGAAGAGTATAACCAGCATCACTATCATTTGATAGATAGCATGTCCGATAATATTTCTCAGCATCGTTCTAGAGATGAGGGGCTTAGTACGCCCATACGGTTTTCTTTTCAACAGATCAGCAGTCGGGGGCTCAGTGGCCAGAGCTAGGGAGGCAAATGTGTCCATAATAAGGTTTACCCACAACATGGGGACGGCCTTCAAGGGCGAAGCACCGTGCGCACAAGAACCAATAAAGCAAAGCATGACGGCCACAACATTAACTGTCAGTTGGAATTGCAAGAATTTAGAAATAGAGTCGTATACATTTCGCCCCCACATGCATGCCTTTACAATTGAGGTGAAGTTATCATCCGTCAAGATAATATCTGAGGCGTTCTTGGCGACATCCGTGCCTGCTAAACCCTGGAAATGCAACGTAAACAGTTCTTATCTTCACGTTTTTATACTAATTTAACCCTGCTTTTCTGCTTAGTTAGGCAGGGAGATACCGAAAACAAATTACAAACATGAACTGAGTTACTTACCATGGCAAATCCAACATCAGCAGCTTTAAGGGCAGGAGCATCATTCGTTCCGTCACCTGTTACTGCTACCACTTCTCTGTTTTTAGTTAGTTTACTGTTGATTATACCAGTTACCAGTACGTACTTATCAGAAGGTGAAGAACGGGCCAAAACTTTCAAAGAAGGCCACACCAGGTCAAACTTGTCTTGGTCAAACTGAGAGAGATGGGAAGTTAGAGGGAATGAGAAAACGTGATGAGAGAATAATCATTTTGACAGCTAAATGACAGTTCAGATTTCGACTTATCTTAATCAACCTTGTCAGACACAACCAACACTTAAAAATTAGATCATTAATAATTGATCATTATTTATTATCTAATGAGGAATCAGACAGTTCGCGACATATTGGATACATGTCCAAAGCACCTGAAATGGACAGTAATAACCATTTTGATTGCTCAGATTTTAGCCACTTTCATTATGTTAATTAACCCTGTCAATTACAATCCAGATAATGATGATTCATGGACTAATGAACAATCAAATATTACGTCACTTCTTGGATATACGTGGAAAGTGCCTGAGGTGTCTTTAACTCTGTACTGCAAATTATAATATTTAACTATTCATCATAATTTCGTGGCGAGAACAGCAAAAAATCGACGGTTCAAAACATATGATATCCCGCGATAAATGTTGACGCACGGTGACCAACACCATGATTTATTTAATTAGACCAGTGCAAGCAAAAAATTTAGTCTTCCTCTCACTTGATCGAAATGTTAAGTCATCTTGATCAAATCAAATAATTTTATTACAGCGATTAATAAATTTAACATAAAATAATAATTTAATTTGTGAATGCGCGCGCGTCAAACCCACAAAGTTGTCGTTGCGCCGTACGTTATTCACGATTTCATTTTTCCTGAAAAGTTAAAACGAGCAGCAACCGAGAGGTCTGTGTACTAATTAGAGTGACTTCGCAGTTCATTGGTAACCTCGTAATATAAACACACAAACAATACACACCGTGTAATCGATCCTCTGTGAATCAAATCACGTTAGCGCTGAAATAGGCGCAGGAAACATCCAAATATTCGCACAAACAATTGCTTTTCGCACATTTGTATCAATAAATTGGATAATTTGAAAAGGCTAGTATTGTTCAGGGAAGAAGAAGCGTTCATCACATCTCAGAAAATCACACTTATCTGCTTCTCTTTGATCACTATTGTTTCACTATTGTGCAAGTAGTCACCATGACATAGTGGTTATTGTAAGGTAGGACACATTTTTAGATTGAAGCTTGGCAAAAGAAAGCAAAAGATAAGACGCATCGATGGCGGATAGAAATTAGGACCAATTCATATCATCTTATACATGCACCCTTAGAAGTACATCCACTAACTCAAATAACATGTTACACAGTCAGCACGTTGTGTAACATAAGGCATCGCTTTGCTGCTGAGAATTTCCCGCGATGCGGTGGCTCACAGTAGTCAAATTACTCGATTTAGTTGCCTGTCACTCAGCAAACGGCCAGAACACGGCTTCTACGTCACAAAATTTAATCTGCTATTAAAAAGTCGCCCGAAAGTTATAATTACATTCACTAACTTGACCAACAGAAATGTAAATCAGATTTAGGAAGGAAAAGCAACGCTTTGCAGTTAAAATAATACGGTTAAGTTAATTACCATGGAATGTACTCATTATGACGCATACACTATACATTATGACGTATACACTATACATTATGACGTATACACTATACAGTGTACAATTTAAGCACTGTGTAATCTATAAAGTACGGCTTTGCTTTATAGTACCGACGAAGCACTTTAGTACATTATGCACAAAGTACATAATATAATGTACTTTATTATTATATATAATTAAGCTTGCAGTTCACTTATGCAAACGTTAGTAATTACACATTAATTAATAAATACAAGCTAAGTATGTCATTTCACCAGCACACGTGAAAGGTTGCTGCCAACCACTATACTATGCTTACAGGTAATGGATGATGGTATATAATTTATCTTCAGTGTTTTGTAAAGTTAATCTACATAAAAACTGTAGTTTAAAATAGGGTACCGTACATTATCTGTACACACAAAGGGATCTATGTTTTATCAGTTCAATTCTCTCTGAGCATTATCTCAATATTTTTTAAACTCATAACCGGAATTAGCTAACTCATAGTAAGCTTATGATCAGCTGTTTGATAACATAAATGAAATGAAATGCATACTGTAATTCTGATATTATCTACACGCTATATCACCGTATCAGTGACGAGAATAGGTTCTTGTGATTTGACTATATCGATGTGCGGTCCTTTGTGTGGGTAAATAAGCAGACAAAGAGCTCAGGGCACACATGATGACTACCATCCGTCATTTAGGCTAGTGTCACTAATTTAATCAATTGGGTCCAATCCTTTTCCTACACAATATCTTACAAAAGGAGGGAGTTTCTGGTTGAGAAAATATTGTGACGTCAGGAAATCCTACAACAGTTCTCTCTCTCTCCCCACAAAACCAGATAATACATTTACAGCAGGTAATCTTGTATATTATGCTATAAGTGTAGTGCTGAAATAATACCGTGCCGGGGTACCATATTATTCAGATATTCTAATTGTAGAAAGTGATATTTCTAAGGTTTTGTCAAGAAGATATTTATATGTGACTCGTGTGTTTAAAACGTCTGTAAAAAGTACCTTTAAGGGACTGTTGTGTGTGAGTATAAAACAACCCACACCACACCACACCACACCACACCACACCACACCACACCACACCACACCACACCACACCCACACCACACCCACACCCACACCCACACCCACACCCACACCACACCACACTACACTACACCACACCACACTACACTACACCACACCACACCACACCACACCACACCACACCACACCACACCACACCCAAACCCACACCCACACCCACACCCACACCCACACCCACACCCACACCCACACCCACACCCACACCCACACCCACACCCACACCCACACCCACACCCACACCCACACCCACACCCACACCCACACCCACACCCACACCCACACCCACACCCACACCCACACCCACACCCACACCCACACCCACACCCACACCCACACCCACACCCACACCCACACCCACACCCACACCCACTATCATAGATACACATACACTCAACACATACAGTCATGTAATAATAAATGTAATATCGGCTACCAAGTCAGTCCTCCTTGACGTAGGATAAGTTGATTTATTAGATTTGATGCCTTACCATTGACTTGATATATTGGAGCACCGTTTGACGTATATCGTCATTTACATTATATAATGTTATATTATTCTTTATAAATAAAGAATAAGAATACCACCTTACAATAAAAGATCTCCGGGCACAAAATAGACAAAAAGACACGAATTAGATCATTGGGCATAGTATAGTAGTGTAACATTCCAATGATTATCCTAAGCTAAAACGTTTCATAGGAAAGTTTTGTTTTTGTTACATCGTTTGAAGAGGATCAGATCTATAGGACAGATGTTAATTTATAGTGTGTAGAGAAAGAAGCAGCGCCTGCGTTGTATGATCTGCAGAAGTTAGCGCTCGTACGTGTTCAATAATCAGATCACTCTGTCTGGTTGTTGCTTCGTAAAAATGCATACTTATGAATATATTATGTTTATTAATAAATAATGTTAATTATTAGATTGCCTTACATCAAACAACGAGGAGATACGTAAAATTACAGAGATCTAATTTCTTGCCTTAAGCTTACCTATACACATTTGTATTTATATAAATGTGTTAGCTGAATAACTTACTTTAGTTACATACTTTAGAATAGAGTAGTAAAGCAATTATCAGGTAAGAGATAAAACGTAGTCGTGTTAGGTTACATGATAAGTTTTGTTAATCAAAAATAGGATTTTAATAGGTTAATCCATTATATTAATTACAGATCATTATTATAAAATGCGTCATTTGTGAGGTAGCAAAAACGTGAGATCAGAAATCTAGCTGTTCGCTTTAAATCGGGATTCTTATACATTCAACAAGACTTAGATTTGTAATGAAGATGGCGAACTATTAGAAAAATAAACGAATATGTTCGAGATTTGTCTCGAAGAATAGTCGCGATTCTGCGACCACTGCGACATACTCTACACTCACACTCACAAAGGAATTCCGATGACAGGTAACACATACAATATCGGGGAGATTTCAGCTACCAGTACCACATTTAAACAGTACTTTTCACCCACACAAAGACTTGTGCCGTCCAATTTTCAATATTGTCATTAGTGATTAGGGGAAAACGTTTGAAACTTAATGCCTTTTGGGAAGCCGCCAAATCCTCGCTACAACTGCAGAAAACAAGGCGCCTGGGGATTCTTTATTTGTTCTGATACCGATAATGGAATGTTATGATATCACACTTGGGCACATGTAATCTGCTAATTTTATATATTACGAGCGCAACCTTTCAAACTACACCATCTTATCAGTTAGTGCATAATTGAGCATTCAGACACCGGAACCTTGGTATATCTCCGACTACAAATCTTATTTAGTTGAAAGAAACGAGCCACGAGCTTATAATCATATATCTCGCACCTCAACAGCTCAACATGGTACTGAAAACAATGTAAGGTATGTTCAGTAAACATACCTTCATAACTCAGACTCAATAAAACCTCTAAGTTATCCAGAAGAAGTATTAGTAATTTAGTAAGGTAAAGAAACATAACTCACCGCTCCACTGTCATCATGGACCAGTTTATGGAAAGTCTTTCCTTCCAGAATGTTCCCCCCGTCTTGTTCCGCCGTCAGAATACCGCACTTTCGGGCGATAGAGCGCGCAGTGATGAGGTTGTCTCCCGTCACCATCCTGATGGTTACTCCAGCTTTCTGGCAGGACACTATAGCGTCAGGAACCTGGGGTGAAGGGAGTGGTTAAACGGAGACTAGACTGGCAGAGTTGGTTAGGGTACGGGTAGGAACGGGTGTAGAGGTATGCTAGACTATCTTTACTTTTGTGGGAATATTTGTATGGGAATGATTTTAGTAAATTTACACTGTCATTGTGTCGTTCAGGGAGGCAATAAAACGTTCTATGATACCATCAATCAGCATTCTAGAAACGCTCTCATCATATATATGCAGTGACAGAGGCATTGTAATTTATACTGAAAATAGAAATTACGTTAGTCATGATCCCTACCAAAATTTTATACATATTATTTAAATATTTAAATATTCTTCCTTTAGAAATGAATGAAATTCCTTTAGAAATGAATGAAATTCCTATTTCATTCGTTGAATTGTCTTAAAAATCGTCTCACTTCTCAGAAAAATAAAACTATGTACATTTAATGACTGCACGTGAGCGAGATCACATTTTGGACTATAGATCCCCGACTATAATATGATACCAAATTAATACCTTTACAGTTTAGTGACTGCATTCCTTTTGTGTGTTAAATGTGAATCTTACTGAGTACAGCTATGATAATTCTGTCTTATATTAACAATGGAATGTTGTGGAACTGAACTAACGGTAAATAGAGTAAAACCATATTAGATCTTTTAAGGTAACGGTTTAAGTGAGGACTTGTTAAGCTGCGGGGAGAACTTGATGTTCTTATTTCAGGTGTTTTCGAGGGTGGTCTGAATGGAATATGACATTGACTGAGACCAACAAACTATCACCTAGCGTGCGCAGTGCACTGTGACACAGTACATTTTGGCAGTGCAATTAAAGCTATATCAGGTGACACTGACAGGTGGACACTGCATAAACCACGTGACACAGTCCTCCACCGTATCTAACGGAGAGTCCGACTCTAATTATCATTATCATCACGCACAACTCTCCGGACAATAATAATAAGACACAGCCTCAGAGAGCTGGTTGAGTATGTTATCCATTAGTAAGCAATATACTAATATCCAGCAGTATTATTATTTCCATACTGCTGACTAACACTGGTATAGGTACATAACGGCGTGCACCCAAACACACCCACACACCCACCCACACTCAGACACTCAGACACTCAGGTGAGTGTGTGTCTGTGTGCCTGCATTGACGTCACGTTGCAATTTGCACCACTAGCAATCTGGTAGAGCCAATCAGCCCTCTCTGAGCTGGTGTTGGGAGCCAAACAATCTGCTGCTCAGCCCAGTCGTAGTAGTGGTCACAGTGGTCAACACACTGATAGAAGTGGTAGAAGTGGCTATTATATTGGCGGTGTACACTGTACATGGAAGCTGGTATTGAACTGTGGCGGCAAAGGCCCCATGTGTGGAGATCGTATGATGGGTTAAGTTCTACTCAAAGTTATATATATCATAACGATGTAATACACAGACCTTCACTAATGTGTGCCAGACGACGTATCTGCTACAAGACACACACACAGTCTCGACACCTGGTGTCTCAATGTGATAATAATGTAGACCACTGGTTGTTGGGGGGTTATAGGTAATTAATCAACACACGTACAGTTTCCAGGACTGAGCGAATATATGCTCGTTGAGGAACAAAATATTAACCTTACTATCTGTACACCTTTCTGTAGGAATCACCTTACTATCTGTACACCTTTCTGTAGGAATCACCTTACTATTTTTACACTTATCTGTTATAGTTATCATGTGTATCAGGATTCTATGATCTCACTCCATCAGATATAGAAAAAGACAGGTGAGATTATAGCTGAGATCATAGGACATTACCTATAAGGTGTTAATACAGTGCTCTATACATAATAACACGCACTGTGCACCGTGCACTGTGACATCTATAATGTATAGAGGCAGAGAAAGGAACCGGAGTATAATACAACTTCAAAACAATGCCTGAGTGGGGAGCATGACGTCGTGGGCATTATTGACCAATCAGAGATAAGATTTGTTGACACGTGCAAACTTGGACCAATCAGAGAGCAGCTGAGCTGACACGTGCAAAACTTGGACCAATCAGAAAGCTGTTCACCTCTCACGTGAAGGACACAAACCAATCAGAACACGGCAGGTGAGTGAGGTTGTGACGTCAGACCTCACAGTGTGTTCACGTTTTGTTTCACTGATCATCAAATCATTACTTTGTACTCTCATCGTTACTGTATTATTACACTAGAGCAGTATTATATAACACGTGTGTTACTGGAGTATCATAACAATCCTATGAGGGTCACTTTTTATAAATAACCTATTTGGAAATGGAGCGTTTTAATAAAAAGGATGTCCGCCAACTCGAATAATACTATAAACTTCATTACACAGTTGAAGTGTAATCCGAGTGGTAAGCATTACTGACCATAACTTAATTATTGAACGAGGTTAGCTGTCTGGCGGGAATATCGGTATTTTTCAAATTCATTATAAATTAAAGTTCAGTAATTTTATTAAATGTCCCAGTTTTAAAACGGATTACCTGCCAGCCAGAATATTTCTATACAGCTGTCAAATAATAGAATTTCCAGTGCTACAAATATTTATAAACATTTATGATTGATAAACTTTTAAATATTGTGATAAATAATAGTTATTTAATTAAGTTTAATTTTGGCGCCCAATATTTGCCTCACTGAACATGTTTCACTACATTTAAACAGCATAGAATATTTTGTACACTGCAATAGTTATAATTAATTTATTAATTGTAACTGCTCTATAGGCTATATAATAGCCGAGCGTCAATTGAAGTTGCCCTCTATTACGACTCTTCATGTTCAAGGCGGCCAGCCTCGCTTTATTTCAATAACAATAACAATAAATTTACGGAATCTCAGCCATCCCTACTGACTGTACTCAACTCTACGTTCTTCAAATTCCCACAATAATGACTTAATTTTGACGTTTAGTGATAGAGGCACACACTCAATAAAAACAATTTCACTCCCTCAGAATTCACAACAATCCAGTGACATTCCTTCAGCTTGTACGTGGTCCACTTGCTCACACATTTTGTTAATCCACTAATTGCTGTAACCTGATTGATTGATAGCTGTCACGTGTGGCGATTACGTAACGTAATCTTGGAAAAATGCAGGTATTCCACCAGAGACCTGACAGCACTGAAGGAATTTACGAGCTTGTAATGTAATGAAACTCTATGATCTAGATATTATTACAACATTTAAATAGATATTACGTGTCATAGTGTAACTAGATATTACACTGCATAGTATGACTAGATAACAGGTTTACACAAACCGGCTGGTATGTTTCTATATTACAATGTTAAGTTATACAAGCCAATCAGCGAAGGAGCACACATGTTCCTGAAGGAGCACATGCTCGGATGAACCTCTCCATACCTTACATCACAGGTGCAGCACCAAGTGAGGGAATGACAAAGTGTGAAATACAGATTCGTTGGAAGAATGTCTTATAAACGTATGATTTATGAAGGAGCAACAGCTTTCAGGTCCTCAATGGTTCAAATATCACCTGCTTCTCTCTCCAGCGTGCATTTGTACTGAAACCACTACCATATAAACATCAGGTCATGTTCCCACACACACAAATCATTACCATGACCCGTATATAAGGGTGTATATATATATAGTGTATATATAAAGGTGTTTACAAAGCACACGATAATACACCAACTCTAAAGTACACACTGTTGTATTACACCATTTTTGGGGGAGGGTGGCGCGGCACACAGGGTAAATGGCCACTCTCTCTCTCTCTCTCTCTCTCTCTCTCTCTCTCTCTCTCTCTCTCTCTCTCTCTCTCTCTCTCTCTCTCTCTCTCTCTCTCTCTCTCTCTCTCTCTCTCTCTCTCTCTCTCTCTCTCTCTCTCTCTCTCTCTCTCTCTCTCTCTCTCTCTCTCTCTCTCTCTCTCTCTCTCTCTCTCTCTCTCTCTCTCTCTCTCTCTCTCTCTCTCTCTCTCTCTCTCTCTCTCTCTCTCTCTCTCTCTCTCTCTCTCTCTCTCTCTCTCTCTCTCTCTCTCTCTCTCTCTCTCTCTCTCTCTCCTCTCTCTCTCTCTCTCTCTCTCTCTCTCTCTCTCTCTCTCTCTCTCTCTCTCTCTCTCTCTCTCTCTCTCTCTCTCTCTCTCTCTCTCTCTCTCTCTCTCTCTCTCTCTCTCTCTCTCTCTCTCTCTCTCTCTCTCTCTCTCTCTCTCTCTCTCTCTCTCTCTCTCTCTCTCTCTCTCTCTGCCTCTGTATGTGTGGTGTATAATCAGTGTCTGTACAACTGCGCTCAAACTGCAGCTGTTGAGGCCTGCTGCTATCTTTAGATACGCACTGACGTCACAGTGACGCACATAGGAGTTCTAATTACGGAGTGGTTTAGATGCCGTTTTAGGGGGCTGCCACTGCAGACTGCAGCTTTATATGGGCATCAGGCAAATGAGCTGCCACCTGCAGCCTGCACCGTCACGCTTACTTTGCTTTCTTGTGTAACAGCAATAAAATGTGTCAATGACACACGCGACAGAGGGTGCAGACACGCAGGCACGAGAAATTGTAACTGTACTAGTTCTCCATATGGCCATATTGTAGGACCCTATTGTGAAATATACTGTAAAATTACATGGTGCACCACCGTGGTTATTTAGCTCTAAATGTGAGCTCCAGTGTATGATATGCTGTAAAGATTACATTAGCAACTAGAGTGCAGTTCTGAAGAATCCGGATTCTCTGGGAACTATTAATACTCCACAGTAAGAGATACATATTTGTATAGAAATTAAAATATGCTAGAATATGTTTCCAACCTTCCTTTCTATAAGATAGAAAAGCCAGGCCCAGGAAATTAGTCTTCTTAATAATTGCTTTTAACGATACGTTCGATGCTGTAATTACAGTACGTTGTGAGAATACAGTCCGACAATATGTGACTTTAAAACTTAGAGAATCGAGAAGAATCTCAAAATTTACATTGTCGTTAAACCCTGTTCGACTCTAAATTATGTCGAAAGTTCATCACATCAACAAATTTGCTGTTTTGCTAGCTGTTGACGAGTACTGGACACACTTGACAGGACACAATAATTAAATATGCTTCCGTTAAGCCGCGCAACTCTGGTAACTTGTTTCTAATAATTCGGGTACAAGGTCACTGGTGGACCAGAGGGAATGCAATTAGAAGTTTTGTCATGCGACTTAGGAGTTAGCTATATTTACTCCTTCATAAATATTAGCTATATTTACAGAGAGCAGATACTATGATTGTGTGTTGAGTACCTCTCCTTACATAAAGTTCCCAGACTAAACTATCAGCTCCTCGCACCGAACTTACTAAAGTTTATGAAGGAGTATTTGGTTCTTTTCCTTAGATCATGAGGTGATTTAACGGCTGTTTTGTCACGCTTTCTAGCAACGACACCTCTAGTAACACACCCTCTACATTGTAGTGTAGTGACTCCTTGACCTACGACACGCTACAAAGTCATCATTCTAAAATACGCCTTCCATCGACGACACGCCTAGTGCCTTTTAACAACTACCCGCTTTTTTAACAACTTCACGCCTTCTATCAACTACTTGCATATAATGCACTCCATATTACCAGAACATATTTGATTATCATTACATGCTAGTAAATATGCGCATTTTACATACACTTCATATTACTATGATTACATGCCTTCTTGTAAATGTGCGCATTTATGTGCTCTGCATCTTACCACTGTCAGCCTACTAAATATCAACTAGTAACTGTATTTGTGCACATTTATAAAAGTAACAAGTTACAGTATATATCAAATAATGATCTTTATACCCTTTATATATACAGTTCTCTAAAATAAGCGGTTCACTAAGTTCAAGGTTGCTGGTTGGATATATTACATCTTGCAGTAACATAATTTCTTATCCGTACAATAATGCACTGTATTACTTCCGTAACTTATTACTGGTCTGGATAACGAATCATTGCTCGTTTGTAACGAAGCTGTGAGCTGTTTGCCTTGTTATTAATTACTGATATAGCACTAATAGTACTAATTACTAATAGTAATACTGAGCTGCAAGCACTGTGAGTTCAGCTAGAGACAGTACTTGAGCTGCTCTGAGGCCGACTAAAGCAGGAGTTGTAAGTTAAACGTTTTATGTGTTGTCATTGTACATACCGCCCGCTCACCTGTCGTTCTAAAAAGGAAACAAACGGTACACATATTTATGTTGGAACAGTGCGTGTAACTGTAATGTCACAGTGTGTGTAACTGTAATGTCACAGTGTGTGTAACTGTAATGTCACAGTGTGTGTAACTGTAATGTCACAGTGTGTGTGTGTGTTAGTGTAGTGTCGTAGTGTAAGTGTAACTACAACTAAAAGTAATTACACTCCCGAGTAGAAATTTGTCCAGTAAAGGAGGAAAAACCAATTAACTTTCTGCCGCCCGGGACTAGTTGGAATTGTTAGTTTTACGAAGGAGCAGTAACACGTGTGTACACATCCACTGTATAGTGCAGTGAACATCACATGGTACATTATATACCAGGGAAATATCAAATAGACGTTTAGAAGCCAAGCTAGTTTTTAAAAGCTTTGGTAAAATTCACGTACAATTTTCAACGCGCCAACAATTATGACACCCTGCTGTGTAAGGTCTTGTTACGTTCGTATGTGTTATAAATTGTGATAACAATCTGACGAAAAGTTGTGGTTCCTTCCTGGATAAAGAGGGTGTCTGGACTTTAATGTTGAGCTTTTCATTGTACTTATTTCAAAAACTAAATTATTATTATTCTCATTGTTGCAGTGTATACACTAATATATACAGTAATACACACCATATTATGAACCATTATCCTGCTACACACTATTCCGTTACTTCAATTAATACTTTGAATGTATAAAGTTATGATTACAAGGGAAATATTAGAGCATATAATATCAAACTCCCCCCCCCCCCCCCCCCCCTACAATAATAAATCCTCCCTAGTTGAGTTAAACTAACCTCTGGTCTGACAGGGTCCTCTATTCCCACGATACTGATACAAGTCAACCCTCTCAAGGTCCCATCCTCATCGTCCCAGTTAGGTTGGTCCGCGTCCGTCACGTCCTTGTACGCGACACAGATTGTGCGCAGCGCGTCATTAGCCATCGACTCAATAACCTGGGGGATATGTCTGTAGTCATGACAACAAGACATCTCACGTGACGTCACAACTCGTGACACGTGTGTGTTGTGGAGAAATAACAAGTAATCATAACAAGTTTATGTGTCACGTGAGTGTTAATGATATTGTGGATTATGAATTAAGCTAGACTGAATTGGCTGGTCAAGTCTATCGATCAGTCCTATACTGCTATAGTCAATATTCTTAACGTGCTATCAGTCTATAACACCACAATGACTATTGTAATGTAGTAACATAATCAAATAGTAAGAATTATGAAATCTAAGACAATTTATGAGGACTGAGACCCACTAGACTCTTACACTCATACATAAATATATAGGTCTTAATATTGTAGAAATCTGACAATATAAATATCACTGTATAATAATCTGACATTGTAATAACGTTTATATTCTCGTATCATTATAATTAGGACAATCTTATTAAATAAGGCCCGCCTCTTACCCACTGCACAACTAATACATTGCACCCTAGCACACACAGCACCGGATGTCACTGTGAGCACACACGATATAGTAGACCTACAGAGTGACCACAGAACACAATATCTTACAATAATTATTGTACTTCTGGCAGACTTCACCGCATGCTATTGTGGGTGTAGTGTGTGTAGACTGTTGTGTGTATTCTAATTGCTGCTCAGGTTGATTACATACACTCTAATTACTGTGGTATTTCAGGTCAAGTTCAGCCCTCGCACAAATGTGCACAATGTAGTAGCCGGTAGGACGTACAATTCAAATACCGTACAATACATCATATCTATTTTTCAATACATTATATCTATTTCTATTTCCCTCAGTACATTATATCACTCTACCTAGCACCTGGTGGCTGGTACGTGTGTACTATTATATCAGCTGGTTTCCCCCAGCGCCGGCACACGTTCCAACACACCTGGAATTTAAGTGTAGCACACTGCCGGACACTGCCGGACACTGGGCGGCCACGTCTGGTGCCCTCAGACACTCAGGCACGGCGCACGCAGAGTGAGTGCTGACATGTTCAACTTGTGTAGAATACCGCCACACTAGTGGATACCTTGTACTATATTAATTGTGTGTGTGTGTGCGTGTATGTGAAAAGCATTATTCTCTCCAGCCAAGGTGGCAGTATCGCTTACTACTCATTGATCACATTCGAAGGTAAATACGTCAGAGCAATCATTCTGATACTTATCCAGGTGCATCGTGGTACTACTGTACTACTAGCCAGCCAACCCGTAACTACATCAGTATTAGAGGCAAGTGCGGGTTTGCACTGCCAACATTGCCGGGATGGCTGCCGTTACCGTATTGTGTGATACAAAGTGTGAAGCTCTTCAGAGAGTTTATCAATGTACGGACAGGTGGGCTGTATTAAAAATAACACATTACAGTCAAAATCACAAGAAATTGGCGATTCCACAGAACTCCTGTTGGCGGGCAGTAAGTAGGGCTGACATTTTTCAGACTGTCCAGATATTTTGGGAGTGTTCAGGTTGGAGGGCGGGGAACAGCTAAGTATGCGAATAGCACACAGTAATTTACATCTCAGATATACCTCGACAGGGTTTATATTTGGCTTATATTCCTTAAACTCTGTCCTTGCAGTGTTTAGTAGGAAGCATCACGGCTCCCTACTAAACACTACATTGTTAAAAACTCGGCCTTCTTACGAGATCTATAAAATCTGTCCGACGGAACAAGACATGTAGTTACAATAGGGGTTGGTATCCAGTGTACTGTGTCACCTCAACAATAGATACGTGTTTACCCGTTTTACTAATTCCACTTGTTTTAAAAGTGGACTGTAAACACTGTTTACTAAACAGTGTTAAACATTGTACTGTCGTATTCCTGACATAGCCGAGCTAACATGAACACGGCTGTCCGAGTGTCCGAGTGTCCGAGTGTCCGTTTCTACATAGCTTTGGGGGGTTGTCGTCGCCATTTACGCTGGCCTTGACTTTTGGGATTTCTCAAGTAAATGGGGAGAAAATGGAGAATTTCCGCGGTGAATGACGAAAGTAGCGAAAAAAGGCGACATTTTTCAGGTAAATGGCGAATGGCGATGACACCCTCTACGTTATAACTCCTAGATTCCTAGAAGTGCAAACAATGTGTGTGAATAACTGAACTGTGAGTTGTAAGTGTGAAGAGTGCATCGCCTTCCCCAGCTCAGTAAAAACTACTGACCTCCTCAACCAGTCTATCGTAAGTCTTTGCGGTAAGTCCGACAATGCTCCCTTCCTCCCCTAAAATGTGGTCGCAGCTTCCCAGCACTACTTCAGCCGCACCTGTAACAATATCAGTGTTACATGTGATCGAGAATGTAACATGTGAATAATGTAGCATCTTAACTATCCTCTGAAAAACAAGCCCTCAAACTTACATTTTCTCAAACTTTTTAACCACGTGACGTCACTTTTGTGTAATGCATGTTATCATCTACTCAAAGTTTTAGCGAATGCTTTTACGTGAAACGTTGAATACAAAAATTTCGCAGAAACAAGTCAGAGTTAATTCTGGAAATAACCAGTATGATAATTGATAAGCTTCTAAGCTGGTCAATTTACCTTTGACAAAGATTCTGAACCCAGCTTCAGTCTTAAGGACAGTAGCCATACACTTCCTCTTGCTGTTGAAAGTGTACACCTTAAAGAAGCTCTCCTCGGTGTTGTCTTTCCTGATGGCCTCGTAATCCTCACCCAGTTCCCCAGCAAACTGCAGCAGAGAACACTCTGTCTTGTTACCAAGATGTCGGGGCAACTGTCCTGGCTCTTTAGACTTCTGAAAGTATAAGTCACGCGTCAGTCAATACACTCTGGTGATGAAACAAATAAAACTTTACATATTATATTATACAGAAGTATATACAACTGGACGACTATTTCTGTAGAAGTGCTTACAGATATAGCACTAGGACTCTAGGAGTGTTGGTAGCCAGTGAACGTGTGAAACTAACAGTCTCCCAATTCAAAAATTTATTGCAAGTATAATACTCTGGTATTGCACTTGCCATGGAACTTTAATTTGGGAAAATAAAGTTTAAAGTTTCACTTGTAAAGTCAAGAAATATATCCATACATTTCTATCATACGACTTGAAATAGCAATTGTTAGCACTTATAAAACAATCAGATAAGATGAAAAGGAACTAACGATGACGTTGCTAGAGTAGCTAGAGTTGACGGAGACACTGATAGCAAACAGGTCTATCACACTCTCAGTCAACATGTCACGTGATGGCACGTGCTTCACCAGCTTCCCCATGAAGAAGCTCTGAACCACGCTCATCCTGTTTGTTGTCAAGGTACCTGGAGAGGAGATATTATAACGAAGTTAGGTCGGTGCCAGGGTCTTTTGATACTCAATATGACAAAATTTTTGTGCCATGAAAACTGAAAAGGGAGCTGGGAGATTCTATAATATTTGATATCATTTATAATAAAAGTGGATTTTTTAAATTTGGAAGAGTGGATCATTAACTTCTCAACATCAATTTTCGAACAAACTTGTGATATCAGATATGACGTACCGGTTTTATCAGAGCAGATAGCCGTAGCGTTACCCATAGTCTCACAAGCATCCAAATGTCTTACCAAGTTGTTATCTTTCATCATCTTCCTGACTGAGTAAGCAAGAGAGATGGTGACGGCTAGCGGCAGACCCTCAGGAACTGCTACCACCAGTACAGTCACACCGATGATGAAGAATTCGAGGAGCTCTTTAATGTACTCCGGCCGCCAGCCCTTGTACAAGGTCCACTGTCCGGTACATTCTGTCGCATCGTGGATCGATAGCTTCCATAGGATCTCTGAGACAAGTGACATATCAAAACTAATTCTTATTCTTGTAATTCTTGGACCTAAACGTCAATTCCATAATTGACAAAACTATGTATATACAATCGAAACCATAATGAGTATATTAGGGGGGGGGTCCAACTACATTTTTGTACACTAATTTAGCGTACATTTGGCAAAAATCTGATGGCCATGTACATTAATGGTCATAAAAAATGTACAAAAAATCGGAAATCCCTGGAAACGGAACAGGAAAAACAGGAAAAAACATATTTTGTACATTTTTGTACATTTTTGTACATTTTTGTACATGTACATTTGGCAAAAATCTGGTGGCCAAACAGAAAAAACATATTTTGTACATTTTTGTACATTTTTGTACATTTTTGTACATGTACATTTGGCAAAAATCTGGTGGCCAAACAGAAAAAACATATTTTGTACATTTTTGTACATTTTTGTACATGTAAATTTGGCAAAAATCTGGTGGCCATGTACAAAAATGTAGTTGGACCCCCCCCCCCCCCCCCCCCCCCCCCATATTATATCAAAAACAACCATAATAAACGGTTGTATTAAAAGTAATACTGTTTGCTGGGTATATAACAGGGTACATAACTGAAACAAACTGAAACTAACTGAAACTAACCTTCACTGTCTGTAGTATTATCTTTACATGCCATTTCCCCGAACATGAACTTGGAAACACAGAACTTTATAATGAGGACCAGTATAGTGAGTACAGCGGCCACGGTTCCAAAATATCCAATCTGTATTGCTAGTCTGGTTAGCTTTCCCTGCAGCACAGATTTTTCTTTCTTGCTGGAAGCTTTGGCCGGTTTGTGTTTACCGTTGCCGTTTACCATTTTGGTTCCCTCCTCTTCGTCTCCTTCCTTCTGATCTGGGGAGAGACGTCACGTTATTTAAAACGATAAATTTGATTTTTCCTTTTCTCTGTTTAACAGTTCAATCCGTGTCACGTGGTAAAGAAGACACACGTGATACAATCCCACCAATAACATTAAACCGTGTTACGTAACGTGACGTCATTCTAGTTCTTAAGTTTCTTCGGTACGTGGGTAGTTGTCATTGTGGAGGATATTATGCATACATTTTCTTTTTATGTGCAGCTTCCAACATTAATTGTAGAAGTATATCATAGCTGTTCTAGTGATTATAAGATTGTGTAATGTGTATCATAAGTACAGCTCTGTATATCTACGAATATTATTGTGAAACCTCGAGATGAATGAGGAGCAACGTTATCAAAATATTATCAAATAACACGATTCACACATAATATGTTTATTTTAATGCATGTTGAATTGGTTCATTAGAACATTTAATTGGAATGTATTAGTTTGATTAACAACAATGAGTTTGACAGAACTTAGAATCAACGATTGAACCACACATTTTTAATTAATTTTACACTATTTTATCTGAAGGACTGACGGACTGATTACCGATAAGGGGATGCAGATGCTTGGATCCATTAGTTAGGATCCGATATGAGCCCTGGTGTAAAACAGGGATATTAACAAACTATCAATTTCCTGGTTGATCAATTATTCATAATGAATTTGAGTGCGGGGAAAAACAATGCACTCCTGGCAAACATTAAAAAATAAACCATGGCTGCACAACAAGCACTTGGCAGCAGAGTGCTTAGAAGTTCTGCAAAATGAAAATATATACAGCTGAATAATGAATATTCAAATGCAGCTGATTGCATATCATAAAAACACACCATGTCAACGATTACACGAGTAAAAACTCTTACCCTCTTCTTCAGGCTCAAACTCTGCCGGAATGATATTATAAATATACTGATCTACAAGTATTACAGTAGAATACTGCTGTCATGCAAGATTTTTGTGAGATAAGCAAGATTACAAAATATACGAAAATTAACAAAGTTGAGTCGCTGGAAAAAGTGAGGTTAACAAATAAAATTTGCAACCTTAATGAACTAGTAACTATGAAAATTGTTATCGTTTTTTTAAATCAGGACATTATTTATGAAACACCCTGTATATAGCAGTTTTCTTTAAAGACCAATGAATGATTTCTCACAAATAATAAAGGTATAGCGTTAACGTAGAAAAAGGTAAGGCAAGATAACGAAAACCAGAAGTTAGCAGAAAAATGCTGGTTAACTGTGAGAATATATTCAAAGAATTAAAGATCACGTGACAATCATTGTACTAACCATCATCAGATTCCTCGTCATCCTCCTCATCCTGCCCCTCAATAAGCTGAACAATAATACCAGCTTGAGAATTGGGACCCACTGCCGTGACGACCATTTTACAGGACCCCTCCATAACTGAAGTACCAGAGAGAAGCATAGGATCCTTCTCCACTGACTTGGTGATGTGATCTGTTTCACCAGTTAGTGTGCTCTCGTCGATGGAGAGATCGTTACCAGTAAGGTATATTCCATCTGCTGGAAGGATATCTCCATATCCCAACTGCAAGATATCACCAACCACAATATCTTTAGTGAATATTTTCACAGATTCACCATTTCTTACGACAGATATTGTAGCGTCGTCATCCAGCTGGTTTTGCAGAGACCTAAACTGGCGTTCCTTAGACCAATCATTTCCAGCTGTAACTACTATAACAAGGCACACCGAAATCAAAATAGCAGCCCCCTCAATCCAACCCGTGTCTGGATCATCTTCAACAGTAAGTCCTAATACAATACTTATAACAGCAGCCACCACTAAGATAATCAGAGTAACGTCTTGAGCTGCTTCCCACATTAAAACCCAAAAAGCTTTGGGGGGTTTTGGGGGAATAAAGTTCGTTCCGAAAATTTCAACACGAGCCGCCAGATCCGCCGTATTTTTAGCATCCAATCCTTTTGTAGCATCTGATTGTAACAATTGCACGATCTTATCGATCCCTCCATACTTTTCATCTATCCTTTTTTTACCATCCGTAGACCTGTTTTCCATAAGCTCCTTGAGCTCGGAGAGGGTAATGCTAAATTTGCTCGTCATGGCGGTAGCTGCTAAACTCCTGTCTAAGCAGGTATTTTCCTGTTCTCTAACCTCTGCTTGTGTAGCAACTTTTACATACCTAAAAGTTTCTTTGGTTATTGTTACGATAGACGAACAGTGATCATTTTTAACAATAAACTTACTGAGCAAACTAAACAATTTTACCGTGAGAATAGTAAATACTTTTGTTGTATTTCTTAGCTAAATGGTTAAATAGAACAAGTGTATCTGTAATAAAAGGTAATTTTATGAGCATTTATATGACTAGAATCATGGCCACATACCTAAATAGAGTCACAGAACTATTTGCAGTGTGACTGTGGCAAGTTATCACAGCAGGTAGAGTAAATTACTTATATTAAAGGAATGTTCAAACGAATTTATTATCCAAGCATTCATAGTGATATTTATAATATATGCAATATCGCTGTGACGAACATCATCTTTTTGTTATAGTAAAATTTGTACAATGAAAGTTAATGATTCATCATTAAAACTCACTGTATTGTCTGGTCAGGTTAATGTTTGAATATTTCAGCATAATGAATCCAGTAATAAATAAATGCTACAATTTTAGAATAATGAATAAAATAATAAGTAAACTGTAAACACTACAATTTATTCATTAACGTAAAATTTTAACGGAAATAGGTTGAACCCTAAATAATCAACGAAAAATATTACATAAGAGACCAACTTGGTCTGCCCAAGCAGGCGTTAACAGTCAATTTTATTGGCTTATATTTACTGTAGCAGCATAGGTGTACGTGGTGTACCTTCTAATCAGATTACATCCATAGAAAAGACAGTCAGGCAAAAGAATATAAAGAACAAAGATCTACAATGTCAATATTGCTTGCAGAGCATAGCCAAAATTGCCATAAAGAAAAGACTTCCATTCACATCGAATTGGTTTATTATGCAAAAAGTGTCTATTATGAAAAGTTTGATAATTTTGTAAAAGGCAAGCCGGAAGATATATGCGGTATAAATGATAAAGTTGATAAATATTAGTGTAGTGCAAGGATGTATTGTGCTAATCTAATTAGTGGGCAACCACTGCTGCAATCAGCACAGATTAAAATTGAAATTAGCTTGGTCAAATAGCACCAGGAAGCGAGGAGATTGTTGCTTTTCCTTGGCCTTGGGTGCAAGAAATATAAATACATACAAATTAAAATGTTTTGATTCTCCTAGATGGAGACTAAGACTGATTTATAGCTAATATGTGCTATTAGTTTTACCTTTCAAAACTGGGAAGCAAGAATAGTGGAACTATTGAACAGATCCTTAAAAAATACACATACAGTAAAGCTTGTCTGCTCATATAGATTGAGTCCCAGAATTTCTAATGACCGGAGATGGACCAGAGATGGACCAGAGATAGACAAAAATTTAAAAAGTTGAAACGTCAAATTTCTCCAAATCTGTGCAACTGTCTAGTGTGAATGCTTTCAAGAACGATGTCCCATGCATACTACCTGCTCTCTTCCAGAATAGGACCCCAAGGTTTAATGTTAAATGTTAAAAGCAATGTTAAATCTTGTCACAGCTCTCCATAAAAATCTTCATGAAGATAAATTTAAATATAAAACACTTTTCAGTGGTGGTTTTAGAAGCTATGGTTTTAGAAAATAATATCCAATACTAGTGAAACAAATTTTATTGAAACAAATTTTAGTGAAACAAATTTAAAATTTTATCCTTTATCCTTTACTTTGTTGCAATTTTCGATTACAGTGTATAATTAGGTCATATGCAATGCTACTGAATTAATCCAATGTTTAAGTTGATGTTGACATGATAGTTTTATACATTTAACTTTACACTGATGTATTAGTTAATTACGATTAATTTTGTGAACTGAGTTTTCTCAAAATGTTTGTCGTTTCTAATAGAGCTGAAGGGAGTGATATCTACCAGCTCTGCTTTTGGTCCCATCGACCAAAAGCAGCTTTTGGCTGATCTTAAAATTTTATATGACAGATCTCTTCTAAATGATCCCTAAACATATGAATATATAATAAGCAACTGCGACCGCCCTGAAAATTTTAGGATATGATCTATAATATATAGAGCATATAATATCCTAATAAGTTCAGGGTGGTTGCTTGAATACTGTAAAAGAGTTTATATACATGGGATCATAATTTTCTTATGCATATAATTACACATTTAAACACTGACCTTAAGGGGCGGGGGGGTCTTCATCAAAATTCTCTCGAAATTGATTTTATAGTTGTTTCTGATAGAGGGGAGTGATATCTATCAGCTGCTTTTGGTCCCATGGAAAAATATTGTTCCTAGCCGAAATTATCACTGGTCAAAGGTCAGCGCTTATGGGTAATTGTATTGCGCGAGCGATTTTCAATCGCGCGTTCTGAAAATCGAGTCTAAAAATCTATCCTCTCCTACATTTTTTAGCAATCACCCTGAAACTTTTAGGATATGTTCTAGGATCATTTAGAAGACATCTTTCGAGCCGAATTTTGAGATAGGCCTTAGAAGATTTTTTATTCAATTTAGAAAATCTTGGACCTGGAAAAATCGTCAAAAAATGAGGTCCAAGATTTTCAAAATTGAATAAAAAATCTTCTAAGGCCTATCTCAAAATTCGGCTCGACAGATATCTTCTAAATGATCCCTAGAACATATCCTGAAAGTTTCAGGGTGATTGCTCGAAAAATGTAGGAGAAGATAGACTTTTAGACTCGATTTTCAGGGCGTGCGATTGAAAATCGCTCGCGCAATACAATTACACATAAGCGCTGACCTTTGACTGGCGATAATTTTGGCTAGGAACAATATTTTTCCATGGGACCAAAAGCAGCTGATAGATATCACTCCCCTCTATCAGAAACAACTATAAAATCAATTTCGAGAGAATTTTGATGAAGACCCCCCCCCCCCCCCCCCCCCCCCCGGCCCCCTTAAACCAGCAACAACTTCAGCTAGAAACAATATTTTTCGATGCCCACCAAAAACAGCTGATAGATAATGTTACTAACATGGCCATTTATTAAAAACGACTTTTGAGGGCATTCTAAGCCCCCTTAACTTTAGTGTTCTGAAATATATAGTTTTTATTATTCTTTTATTTGATATAAGCTTAATGGAGCATATAATATGTTAAAGTTTGATAAAATTTGATACATGTTTCGTATCCCAATATCTTCGGCGGCGCGCGCTTCGCGCGAGAAAAGTGGCATGCAACGTATGTCAAGTTAAAATTTATGTTGTTACATAAACAAATCAAAGACAAGTACTGTGTTAAATTTGATGTTTTAAAATTATGAATGAAGCAATTTAAATTTGGTATTACAGTAGTCCCCTCTATGACACAGTTTTTGGGATGACAATTTAACGGCAAATAACTGCGTTTACTTTGGACATGCCTCAAGATGTGAGAAATACAGCCGTGTAGTGGTGAAGGTGGCCTTCTCCACATTCGCATTATTGATATCCAATGCTTTATATTTTACTTTAAAATTGTAATTCAATAAATCAATAAGTTTTATTTCACATTCTTTTAATCTTCAATTGAATAGGAGCTTGAAACCCGATTTAGGTAACTAGAAATAAACTTAGAGGAATAGAATGTTCTTTGATGATTATATGGTAAAATGTATATAGATATGCGTATTTGTTTTATGGAAAGTTGTTGAGTTAAGTGAGACAAATACCTTTGTCGTAACTTTTAAGACTATTATTTGTGAAAGCAAAATGTATTTAATGTTAAATTTTTTATAAACTGTAATATAAATTGTAATCTTAAAGAGAGTTGATTGATCACTACACTTAACACTACAATGAATAAGTTGGTGCTCAGCTGTTTATGCCTTGCTCTAACCAGAGCCCTCTCGCTTGCAGTAGCGTGCGACCGCCGAAGGCAGCAAAGGATAGATATATATATATATATTCTACTTGTGAAACAAGCGCGTCACGCAGTACGCGTATACACATGGCTATGTGTAGTTTATGCCCAATGCGTTATGAAATATTTCTGATGTAAATATTAAATGTTTTCTTAAGGGACAATCGATCACTACAAGTTGGTGCTCAGTGGACTCTACTGTTAACTGTACAGTAACTTAATAAATTGTTTCAAACAGTATACACATAATGTCACAATGACCCCTTATAAAAATAACCCTTCAAGAACTCAATATTTTGAAAATCACCCTTGGCCTTGCGGCTCCAGGTTCAAATCTAAACTGTCTATTTTGACAAAGTTCTTTCTCGCCCCTCTTACTACTGTATAATAGTAACTCAATTGAATATAATGCAGATAGTGAAACAAATTTTTTTAGTGAAACAAATTTAAAATTGTATCCTTTATTTTACAATAATGATATAATAATATTTATAAGCCTCCGTTTTGAAAGTTTTAAATTTTAATATATTTTCATTTCTGTTTAAAATTCAATTTAATGTAGAAGTCAATAACTGGCCGCCAAATCCGTGCATTCTTGAAAACAGGATTAACTTGTTTATGAATTGTAGCGCGATGCACTACTGGGCCGCGCCACGCATCCATTATAATGCTTCTCGCAACCACTTATTTCACATAGCCATGTGCCTACGCGTACTGCGAGACGCGCTTGTTTCACAAGTAGGATGTCGCGCGCTACGGCGGTCGCGCGCTACTGCAAAGCGAGAGGGCTCTGGTTAGAGTAAACCACTTATGCAGATCGGCGAGATGCGAAGGATCGGCAAATCGGCGAGATGCGAAGGATTGACATCGTGAATCAAGTTTATGATTATACGACAAATAGAAATAAATTTAAAACTATCCGTGGTTTTTTAATAAATTATAATCTTACCTAAATCCAAAGCCAGCTTTGTAAAATTTATTATTAGATCATAATATATCGTTTGTAGCGCGATGCGTTACTGTGCCGCGCCGCGCACTCAATGAGGCTTCTCACAGCGACTCTCTAGATCGGCGAAATGCGCTACTGTGCCGCGCCGAGCTGAATTGACATCGTCAATTAATATATCGTCAATTCTAAATATTTACAATGCAACATTTCATTAGTCTATAGACAAGCGTACTCCAGCCCCTACACGCATCCGTTCTTATGCGGCGCGGCTCAGGCCGCGCACTTAATTGAAGAGGTCAATTCATCGCAGCTCGGCAAGACACATGGTAGCACATTTTGCCGTTCTAGCGAGAAGCTGTGAGAAGCCTCATTGAGTGCGCGGCACATTAACGCATCGCGCTACAAACCGCGCACGCACGTATTATTTTATACTTTTTGCTTTCTAATAAATATCGTGTCAATGTGTACGTCTAAATGTTTATATTTTGTGTAAACCGAATCCAATTGAGATTAGTGACAAGGATATAAAAGACCCAAGTGCCTGTACGGCTTTTTCGGACCCCTGTGGACCACTACTCTTGAAATCGCTCCAGTAATTGTACTTGTACTTGTACTTGTACTTGTACTTGTACTTGTACTTGTACTTGTACTTGTACTTGTACTTGTACTTGTACTTGTACTTGTACTTGTACTTGTACTTGTACTTGTACTTGTACTTGTACTTGTACTTGTACTTGTACTTGTACTTGTACTTGTACTTGTACTTGTACTTGTACTTGTACTTGTACTTGTACTTGTACTTGTACTTGTACTTGTACTTGTGCTTGTGCTTGTACTTGTACTTGTACTTGTACTTGTACTTGTACTTGTACTTGTACTTGTACTTGTACTTGTACTTGTACTTGTACTTGTACTTGTACTTGTACAAATAAAAGATCAGGTCGTCATCTCCTCAGTATGTTTGGTAACGCCTAATGAACCTCATTAATACACGCTAGCGCCTTACTCTTGATGAGATTAAGTGACGATATCACTGACTGAGTGCAAAGATCGCGTAGCCGATGGATTTTAAAATGGCCATAACTCAGCCAAATTTTGAACAATGAACTTGAAACTTTGGGAAAGGTTTCACATTATTAAGCAAAATGTGTGTAATCAATTTTGAGCTTTTAACTTAAGACGTTCTCATTTTATAAAGACAATAGTGAAAAAGAGGGTGTGTCACGCCACGCCCACTATAAGTATAATTAAGCGTGGCTTTCAGGAAATTTAAATTTGACCCATATCTATAATACCTGAAATTTTTTTTAATTTTTGGGCCACCCTGATTCATTAAACAATTAATGAACACTATTATTCGATCATGAATTGCCTTAAAAATAATTTTGGACATGTTCCATTGAAAATAAGCAAGCTCTGTCACTACCGCTACGGCGGTGAAATTTCGGGATTAGTGGAAGATAACAAACACTGTCGGTCTCCTATAGTCCTATACCCTCGGGAGGATTATAAGTTAAGTTGGGGCTAACTCGTTTCCAAATCATTTAAGTCACCGGAATTATGTCAAACATAAATATGTCTCGTAAGGTACGTAGTAAAATTGGGCCGAGTTTATAAATCGTAAACCTCGGCGGCGTTCATAATAAACGGTTTATTGCACGATCTTAGTCAACTTCTTTAAAGTTTTAAATCGTGCACTATAAAAAGTATTGATCTCATACAATCACAATACGTGGTAGGCACCGAAATTATTTTAATAAAAGACAAGACGTAATTCGCGTCAGCAATATGACTATTAACAAAATATCCCGCAGAATAAGCGTAGGGACCAAAAGTAGAATAGGCGATTGATGAAATCTAAATACTTTCACTAATAGTTACTCACTAGGCGCGGGATCGGAATAATATGATAAATGAAAATGAATAATTATTCTACACTCCCTTTCCTAGTTGGTCAGTTGGTCAGTTTTGCTCCGAAAACAATACTTTTATACTTTATGACATGATGGTTACCAGATCATATTACTGCATAATAACAGTACACAGTCTTCCTTGCGATGATGTGAACCCCTTGATACTGAATCAAGCAGGGTTCACATTATCACGGGAACGTTTGGTTCAAATTATCTTTTACTTGAACAGTTACAAATTTAAATTGAATCTAAATTTATCACAGATCATAGTAACAGACTGAAGTGTAGCACAGTTTACGGTTACCTACCATACTATAAGTTATATCTTGATGCAAGATAGTTATAACTTATAATAACTTATAAGGTATCTTGATGCAAGCAAACTACTTTGGGACTATTATTTAGAACAGCTTTCTTTAACTTGAACATTTACAAATTTTATTTTAATTTAAATTTATCACAGATCATAGTATAAGTAACAGACTGAAGCACAGTTTAACTACACTTAAACTTCGAGACTGCAGATATATCTTGAGTAGCTTTATACAAGTAAGCAGACAAGGAGGAAGGTTGAGACCAAATATGATGAGTACAGCTGTCCTTATACATAGCTGTCCTATTACATAGCTGCTCCACTTCCAGTTCACTAACATTCAGTTCTCTTTAAGTTTAAGTTCTTTGTTTAAGAATATCATAATTGTATCAATTCCGTCCCAACTCAGAGGAAGAAAGAAGAAAAGACAATCGGACGGATTGCATGATCTTAATTAACTTTTATTTTCTACTTTCCTATTAAAGTCTTAAGTCGTGCACTATAAAACATTATTGCTTTCATAAAATTATAACGTGGTAGGCACCAAAGTTATTTTATTAAAAGACGTACCTTACTCGGGATTATTATGACCGGGATAAAGTGGCGGGTTTAGGGTAATTTCGCCATATTTTTCCCGAACCATATTTTCACCAGTCGTTAATAAACCCGCCGACTCAGCTTTTAGGGTTCCCAAGGGGTATGGGTGCTCATATTTTAATGGTTGTCTTATATTCACTAAAGAATACTATTGGGACACTTGTTGTAGGTTTTTCGACTTCATTTGGCTAAAATTGCAAAAAATTTACCTTTTTGCCCAATTCTTGTCATATATCCTTATCGTCAAAGTTGATTTAAATAGGCCAATTTTTAATTTCTTAGGTAGTGACTATCTCTACATAATGAAATAGGACTCAAAGTAAAAGTAACAGTTAAATTAAAACTCGAATTAATTAAAACGGTCAATAACATGAATCAGTTTCATCAGTCATTTATTCATAATTCTAAACAATGTGAACGATGCATTCTTTCAAAGATTTTCTACAAATTGAGTCATAATGGTTATTTGATACACGTAAACATGTAATGCTAATTCAAAACAACGAATTTGCTAGAGTCTACTTTCAACAATTATTGATAATTCGACTTGTTTCACAAGTTTTAGCAATGCGAAAATTTTTGAACCTGCTTATCTCTAATAAGGAAATTTACATCTCAGACAAAATTTTTGAATCTAAAATTGAAAGGTTGGACACCGGTAAAATGGCGACCGGGAAAATGTGGTGGGTTTTGAGCAATTTCGCCATATTTTTCCCGAACCATATTTTAACCGGTCGTTAATAAACCCGTCGTAATAATCCCGAGTAAGGTAGGTAATTCAGCAAAACTGAACACGTACCTCCGATCATATTTTGTGATTTGTATTTCGTATGAGCTCTGAATCTTTTCCTAGATCGAAAAACACATACCTTCTCTGTGACGCAAGGCAAATTTCCGTCGATTCATAATTATTGGCTTGTCGCGGCGCCGCGATTTTTGGCCAAAATAATCGCGATTTTCTTTTGTCCTTACTAAGGACAAAAAATCGCGATTATTTTGGCCAATAATAATTGGGATAAGAAACATGTATCAATACAACATACAATCTAACTGTTTTGCTGAGGGGGAGGAGTAAACGCTTCACATTTAAATACTTACAACTTACAAAATCTAAAACCATCAACACGGCTAGTTAATATTATTAATATTGAATATGTAATATCTTACTGGGCCGCGCTCAGCCTGTCATTCCGCCTAATCTCTATTCTCTATTAACAACATTAAAGCCTGGGGTCCTCAGGTAAGACGCAGTGGCGCGCGAAAGGGCTCTGATTTGATCAGTAAACCATCAATTATATTTATAAACATTATAAAATGAATTACGACCTCCATCGCAATGAAAAAAGTGCAAATATATACTCATTGGAAATTAGTGCGCGCGTGATGGTGACCAGCATTCACGTGATTGACGGATGTTACTCGTCTAAATTTCTTCGAAGTAGGCGAAACCATTAACAATGATCAATCACGTGATCGTTTAATTATAATCAATTGCAGCCTCGGAAAAAACACATGCACGCTAATTACCAATTTAATTGGAAAGAAGGGCCATAAAACTGAAAACCAACGCGCAGCTTAAAGACTTTCGCTTTCATTTTCAAAAGCTTCCACTTTGACAAAGCATAACTCGCCACCGTGTGCTTTCTTCTTTTGCAGCTTCTCGGCTCTCTCATACCCAGCAGACCTTACTGGCTGGCGAAATTACTACATGCTACAGATGATCGCGTCTTCACAGCTTGTTGAACTCCGCGCACGCTCGTTAG
This sequence comes from Bolinopsis microptera, assembly GCF_026151205.1. Lineage (NCBI taxonomy): Eukaryota > Metazoa > Ctenophora > Tentaculata > Lobata > Bolinopsidae > Bolinopsis > Bolinopsis microptera. Next base: position 14,947,694 of record NC_087076.1, on the reverse strand, counting down.
TTCATTGCATTTGCACGCTTCAATTATTCCAAGAATGCAATTTCACCACGTAATGCGATTCAGCCAATCAGAGAACAAGAATCCGCAAAGTTAAACATTAAAGCTGTGCACTTTTATAAGGCCCCAAATAAGACTTTTCGCGATAATTCAAAATCTATAATGTCCCAGGTCCCTAATTTTCCTCCTGGGGAGGTAACGTTATTTTTACAAGGCGAACATTTTGTTGAAAACTAGATGTTTCTATCTCTTTTATTTTCGAAGTTAGGCCCCTACCAGTAAGGTTTCCTGGGTTCTCTTTACTAATCTTTCCTACTCTGGTAGCCTGCAGAGTATGTTTTACTTGTCATACGTTGTATGACCCGCCGCGCACGAAGTGCGCGGCTCCCCCCGTATCGTCAGGACCATAGTGAAACGACCGTGGGGGTCGCAACGTGATAGTGATACAAGGTTTTACGATTAGTCCTATCTCCTGGAATACCTACTGTTACCGCTCTTCAACATTCTCGTCCTTCTGTTCTGGCAGTCCAAATAATACAACGTTTCTGCTCCGATCCTCCTCCTGGACGACGGACTTGACCAATTTCTTCAGAGTAGCCGGATCTGCCAAACTATCAGTCTGGCAGACCGTAACTTTCTCTGCAGCAGCTTCACTGTATGACTTGAACTGTTCTTTCAAGTTGCTCTCCACTGAAGACTTGACCACAGTCTTTACTGCGTCGAGCTGCTTGTCCTTGTTGTCGATAATCTGCTCCTGTAAGCTGATTACCCATGTCTGATTCTCGATTAACTGGCTCTTGATGGAGCTCAGCTCAGCCTTCAGCTGTTTCATTTTTTCCGCCTGAAACCGCACAAAGTGGAACGATTCAGAAAACAGTAATAATAATATGCCAAAGTGTCCTTTATCGCACGTTTACACACTGCTGACGTCACGTCAACTGGAGCAGTGCACCCGACTTGTTCCATCGCTTTAGGTATCCAAGCAGAACATTTCCAGAGCAGATCCTCCAACTCCTTGTCGTTAACAGTAGCCATGGCTTATACGCTACAAGCACACACAGTAATCTCTCCGTTAAATTAGGCGAGCTGATAAGAGACAACAAAATTACAAACGAATGCAATTTGTGTGTGGCGTGAACTGTCTCTCCTGGCAGCCTTTGCACCGCTACTGCCTCTTTTCGTCACTGCGGTAGTGCTCAGTGCTTTGCAGATTGCTCTATCTAGAGCCCTTGCGCTTGCAGTGGCGCTTGTGAAACAAGCGCGCCCACAGCGGCGCGAAAGCACATGGTTAGGTGAACTTTGCAGATTCTGGTGATTTTCTCTATGACAGAAGTATAGGAGATTTCAGGAAAGGGACGCACAATGCATCTTTTATAAAATCGGGGGAGATCGGAAGACCTGATTACAATTAAACAGTTTGCATTTATAACAAAATTAATATAATCCTGATCTTATTTAGGCAGTTGCGCCCAACCAAGATCAAGCTACCAAGTACCATGGAAAGATGACGAATCAAAACTAATTAAAAACTGCTTGATCTCATACGACAATTGCGCCCAATTAATCTTGCAATCCTGTTTTGTGAGCTTCCGATCAGATAGAGATATATATAATAGACTCAGAGCCTTATTTATACTGGTAGTGGCTCATTCCATGGGGCCGGCCAAGCGATCTGGAATCTAGATCGTAATCAGTACTAGTAGTGACTTGTTAGTCTCGCATAGCCCTTAAATAATCTTGTACGGATGGCTCATGCCTGTTTACTTTGCATTTAAATCCTTAAATCCTAAGTGGAAACCTTCAAGCTGGTTGGAACCACGTTTGCCGGCGAGGAACTTTCTGAAAAATGCCATAACAAATAAATTGATAATAGTTCACTTTCAAGTTTCATTGCTCATATATATGTATATAGAGTGATTTAGCACGCTTCACGCTTGTAGTTATTCGCCTCCAGCAGCAAGTACTATTACTAAGGACAAAATCAACCACTTCATCCTATGTTGTGGTGATCGGGAAAAGTTAGTCTATAACTATGAGTATGAGTCTATAAGTATAACATTAGGAGATTAATGATCTAACACCACAGGGGACCGTTCAATATTATACAAGGAATGTTGAGACCAAATATTATGATGAGCACAGCTGTCATTAAATAGCGGCTCCACTTCCAGTTCACTAAAATTCAGTTCTGTTTAAGACTCTGGGACGATATTTCAACGAATGGTTATTTTTCATAAATAGGTATAGTTCTTCAAAATAGGGGCAAGAAATGTAAATTTCGTCACATACGTCATTTTAAAATTTAGATAGATTTTCTTTCATATCAACAGTCCTTATTATAGTTGGAATGGATTTTATACAAGAAATGTAGAAACCCATGCCAATTTTATTGGGCAGGAAAAGTGAATTTCGTCACATTTCAGTAACTTAGTAAAATTAAACTAAGCATTGTTAAAGTTGAGTTCTAATTTGCTGAACAATAGCCAACCAATAATTCCTGGAAGAACATCGTATTCTAACCGAGGTATGGTTCTTAAAATAGGGTCAAGAAACATCGTCACAAAATGACGATGTTTTGTTTTTAGCTGCCCTCATCGTTCATGCATGGAGAGTATGCCTTTTTACAATATGATATTTTTGACTCGCTATTTTGTCGTGGCGTGATTTAATTGGCGAATGGTGAAATATTTGTGAGTTGGTGTACTCCAACTATCGATCAACTATAACTTAAATCTTATTACATATCACTCTTTCTAAGTCTAATATCTTGTCCTCACAATTTTACCATTTCTGATATGATTTTTTTTGTGTCCTCTTTGGCTATCTGTTTCATCTGTTGAACCAACTGTTGAATGTTGATGGATAGATCAATCTGGAGAAATGAAACATTTTTATGATCTTCACACAGTCTCATTTTTCGGCTTTTATTACTGACTTACTGACTTAGGTCGGCTCCAAAGTCCAACTCCAAGCAGCTGTGTACCCCCTCCACACTGACACACTGACTCAGGGATAGAGTCAGTCGACACTTTGTGCACGAGACATGCGCGTCTAAAAGCCAAAGGAAAGAAATAAATACAGAACGTAATAATTTAAAGGAAGGCCTCCGGAGTCCGGTCCAAGTTCTAGTGTCAAGAGTCCGATTGCATACAGGGGTCGATCGAGTCCTTGGCCTCGGTTATTTTGACGAATCCTCGCCCTCGGCCAAAAAACTCGCTCCTCTTATATGAAGAGTGCAATCCTCAAAGTTACTTAATATCACAATAAAGTTATTTTATCAAGTAACTTTTACTCATCGATGTCACTTGATATCACAATCAAATCATTCTTATCAAATAACTTGCAATATTTAAATTCACCTGGTACCACAATCAAGTCACTTTAATCAAGTTACTTGATTTCCTCAACGTCACTTAATAACACAATTTAAGTCACATTTATCGAGTAACTTTTACTCATCAAACTCAAAGTCACTTCTATCGAGTTATTTCAACTTGTATTCCTCAAAGTCACTTCTATCAAGTTATTTCAACTTGTATTCCTCAAAGTCTCTTTTATCAATTTACTTGTAGTTGTACTCATCAATTTTACTTAATGTTACAATCGAGTCACTTTTATCGAGTATAAACTATACTGTTATACTTAGACTAATTGATCTGGCCGCTAAATCATGTATATATAATATATTTATTTAAAATCAAAAATTTCAATTTCAATTTTTTTAAATTGACGATGCAATTAGTACCAGAAAGTAACATGAAACTGCTCGCAAGTCGCAGGTGAAGGAATTTACTTATGCAAAGTCCAAGATTTCATCTGTGTCGGCGTTCTCAAAAACCCCCTCATTTGAGAAGTATCGTCAAACTTCACAGTTATCTCCCCTGAGATAGTGAGATAAGCTTGAAGCTGTTAGAAGAGATATTAGTATTTTGTCCATTGTTAATGTTATTGTTAATTGACTGACCCGGTGCGCGCTACTTCAAGTTCAAAGAAATGTAGACTTGTGTCATCCGTCAAATAAAATACAACATCAAATCTCTGCTTATACAATCTGTTATAAATATAGGCATATAACTTATAGGGTTATAGGCTATGCCTAATTTGCCTATACTTATAGGGTTCAATTTTTATGCGGAAACAGTTTCTTTTAATCTCCTGTTGCACTGTGCACACCGTCTGTTTACTTTACCATATCGGATATTTAATAGTTTATATCCTTTTGATCTACTTTTCTTGCGAATTTTTCCAATCAAAGCTTAGTATAAATCATAATTTTATCTTAAACAGACATGTTGGTTGTTGGTACTTTGAAAGTAGCAAACTGATGAGTTTTGCTAAATATGAAATAGTCAGGGTCATCGTACTGTCTTTATGTAGACAGCCAGAGTCCCTTACAAGTATTTTTTGTTTCAGTATAATGACGAATGATTAATTTTATTTAGGAAAATGGACCTTGATGAAGATTCCGAAATAACACCCTTCCCAAAAACTTTGAGATGGACCAAACGAGACTACAACCTCCTTGTACTAGCGATGCTGATCAAGTTTGGTGATGCGGTTGAAATGTATCTGCCCGGCGTGATCACACAAAAAGTATCCTGTGAGCTTGGGGTCTCCGGTTTCCAGGAAGGGACCCTTTCCATCACCCTTTATGTTTTCATGGGTTTAGCTATACTAGCTGCTGTTCCGTTGGCAAAAAAAACTTGGAGATAAAACAACTTTGCTCTGTTCACTGTATGGCTCCATATTTTTTACAATATTCTGCTCGTTGGTCCCGAATTATTACACTTTTCTACTTTCTAGAGCTCTCCTAGGACTAGGCTGTGGATTGAACATGACTACAATTGGAGTCTTTGGTGCTAAAAATATTTCTTCCAATGAGATTCTACCAACATTTTCTTTCATCCATGACTGCATTGCATTTACTTTCGGAAGTGCCTGGGCTTCGCTGCTGGGTTGGCTTCTTCTTGAAACACTAGGCTGGCGGATGTTTGTCCTCTTAACATCCATTCCTTTGTTCATCCCACCAATTTTCATGCTACACTGTTTCATTGACGAAGAAGGCACAACTACTGAATCAAAGAGCCTGCTCAAAGATGATAATGGATGTCAATCCATTGAAAATTTTCCTGTGAGAGTTCTGAAAGCGAGCCTTTTCGGGGGCTTCAGAAGCTTCATAGGATATGGAAGTATTATGCTTCTTCCATCACTCATCATGAATTACAACCTTACCAACGAAATTGTAGAGGTCGATAAATGTGAGCAAATCGTACATGGAGATCAATACATAATTCTCGTTGCGGTCAATGGCATTGCCAATATTCTAGGTAGGCCGATAGGATTTTTCCTAAGACCACACTTCAAGTTTATAACCCTCCAAACCACATTCATGCTTGGATTTGCCATATCCTACGGTATCATCCTTGCAAGACCAGGCTTACTGGTAGAATCCATGATGATGGGAATAGGAAAGTTGTGTTTTTCGCTGCAGGGGGCAGAGCAAAGCATCCTGCATTACGATGTGGAGTATTTTGGAGTCTCAGGACTATCTTTGGGTGGTTCCCTGATGTCGGTAGCAGAAGTATTCGCTGCTGTAATGAGTACCACTCTCGCTGTTTTCATTGATCCTTATCATGCTGTTATAGTGGGCTTGGTTGTTAGTCTTGCACAGGTCGTTGTGATTTGCTCTTTCTATAAACAGAAGTGATTGAACTCGTGTGGACTTGGAAGGGTTTTTCTTCAAAACACGATATCACTAGAAATAGCTGTTATTCATTCCAATGAGAAATTTAGAAGCAAGACTAAGGAGATATAATTGGGGGTACACCAGCACCTTTTGAAAAGCGGAGGTGGATTACAGGAGCTGATGGGAGACAAGGTTGGGTGATTTTTCAGTTGCACGTCTCTCGGAGATAAGGAAGCTAGAGAATTTGAGTAGCAAGGAATCGGTTTAAAAGCTGGGATGCCTAGAAACAGCAAGAAGCAGGTTTTGTGCTTAGTTTGGGATTAGGGTTGTAACTCTTCGGTGATGGATTTTATCTCCAGTTGATTATTGGTTGCTTAATATTGAGTTTAACTTTATGTTATTGTTGAGGCATTGTTTATTGTAACCCAGGGGAACGTATATTACGTATGATTAATAGTTGATAATAGTTGTATCATTGTTTTCTATTAATAAGATAATCCATGCGTCACAGGAAAAATTGATCGTACCAACATAGTCGCAAACGCTGTATAACTTTTACCTGGATGTAACTAACTAGGTCTTACTGAGATTCCTGATCCTGACAACGTAGGAGAAGAATTTTCTCCGTCTCCAAAACACCATGATCAGCAGCTGATTCGGTCCTCTCAGCAATTGCCAGAATAAGACCATATATTCGACTAGTGACACCAGTTTTCGGTACCCACATTGAGATTCTGTGAGTGATATGTCTTGTTGAAATTGGATACCGACATGTCGAGATATTTATTGTCAATTAATTACTCATGGATTTAACAAGATATGAACAGAACAAATAATTTGAGGACAGCATGACTTCAAAACTTTGAACATAACACGAGGAAATATGGACAGAACTGAACATGCTTTAATAAGATTCACAATGTATTATATCGAGGACGGAGGGTTATTATTCCAAAATTTCAGTCAAAACTGTGAAATTTCGGTCAAAAGACCGGCGGAAATGCTTCTCTTCAAAAAATATCTTCGATTGATTGATTGATTGAAAGCTGGACGGTGCCAGGCGGTTCTAATGACCAATTAAAACATAAAATAATAGTGAATGATAATCCCTCTTTTCAGGGCACTGCACACTAAGGGGTCGTTCACATATTACGTAATCAGCCGAGGGGGGGTTTTCAAATGCTTACGGTTGATTACGGGGGGGAGGGGGTTTGGTCGTTGATTACGTAATAAAAATTTTAATTTTTTACCGATTTTCGAAATACCAATTGGACAATTTTCGTTGATCCTGAAGCTGCTGAACGAATGAAGACTTCTGGGAAAGCTGGCCGTCCTCCGTTAGAGTCTCATGATGATCTAGCCGAGCTACACAACGTCATCTTAAACTATAGGAGGGGGGTTGGGTCTTGATTACGGGGGGGGGGGGGGGGGGGGGGTAAAAATATTGCGAAACCTATGAAGTTTTGTGTGCTCATGTGGAGCGAAAACAAGAAAAGCTAGTGCAAGGTGGTATGAATAAACAATAAACATTCACCATCTTTAAAAACCGCACACATACCACAGCCACAACACACATCATCACTCGATTGGCTTGTCTTTTGAGTGAATTATCCCCGATCGTATGAAATGCAGTTTATCCGGTTCCATTTCTCTTTTCTTCACCAGTTCATGAACCCCTGTCCTGAGATCGCTCTTCTTCGGAGCGATCTGGTCTCACATACACTTTGTTGAAAGTCGCTGAGTGGTGCAGCTTCTTGACTTGACATAGCACTGATGATGGACAGCGGTGTGACTTGATAACGAAACCTTGACTAGGCGCTTCGAATTATCTTTACGAATCTTTCCTAGTCTGGTAGCCTGCAGAGTAGGTTTTACGATTAGTCCTATCTCCTGGAATACCTCCTGTACCCGCTCTTCAACATTCTCGTCCTTCTGTTCTGGCAGTCCAAATAATACAACGTTTCTGCTCCGATCCTCCTCCTGGACGACGGACTTGACCAATTTCTTCAGAGTAGCCGGATCTGCCAAACTATCAGTCTGGCAGACCATAACGTTCTCCGCAGCAGCTTCACTGTATGACTTGAACTGTTCTTTCAAGTTGCTCTCCACTGAAGACTTGACCACAGTCTTTACTGCGTCGAGCTGCTTGTCCTTGTTGTCGATAATCTGATCCTGTAAGCTGATTACCCACGTCTGATTCTCGATTAACTGGCTCTTGATGGAGCTCAGCTCAGCCTTCAGCTGTTTCATTTTTTCCGCCTGAAACCGCACAAAGTGGAACGATTCAGAAAACAGTAATGCCAAAGTGTCCTTTATCGCACGTTTACACACTGCTGACGTCACGTCAACTGGAGCAGTGCACCCGACTTGTTCCATCGCTTTAGGTATCCAAGCAGAACATTTCCCGAGCAGATCCTCCAACTCCTTGTCGTTAACAGTAGCCATGGCTTATACGCTACAAGCACACACAGTAATCTCGCCGTTAAATTAGGCGAGATAAGCAAGTTGATAAGAGACAACAAAATTACGAACGAATGCAATTTGTGTGTGGCGTGAACTGTCTCTCCTTCTATTCTGATGATTTTTTGTTTATCAAAGCTTTCTTTGGTAATATAACTTTCAGTACCTCAATCGTGTCTTGTGCCCTCCACAGTGAACTCTTTGGATGGTCATTTAAGAAAAAAACCGGTCAATACAGTGAAATTTTTGGTCGCCGAAAGCTCAAATTTGAAAATTTCCTACCGGTAGGACATTGTCAAAATTTTCCTTTCACCAGAGTTTTCTCTGGATATACACCTTCCAGTACCTCAATGTTGACTTGTGTTACTCACACATTCTCCCTCATAGTTCATACTCAATCTGGTAATATCATATTTCAACCCATAATGAACTTATTCATGAAACGTTTAACTTTAAGAATTATTACAACTATAAAGGGGGGGGGGGGTCTGCTTTTGGAAAAATCTTTGACCTCTTTTTTTGACGATTTTTTGAGGTCCAAGATTTTCATTGGTTGCTTAAAAACTGTAGAAGAAGATAGATTTTTAGACTCGATTTTCATGAAACATTTATCCAACATTCTGGATTTCCCGGTTAACAATCTGCAGGATACATATTTTAGTGTGTATTTATGTACGACATCGATAAGCTTGTACGCTTTCAAATTCACTTACACAAAGTAAAGTATAAATAAAGTAATAATGCAAAACACAAGTCTGACCAGCTCACCGGTTGTGATCGTTACTCTGCCAGTCTTCCTGTTCTCGACTAGTTGCATCGTGATTCGTGTGTTGTGATCTGAAAATTCGTGTGTATGTTATCTCTGACTGTGGACTGCGTGATATGAGTTACAAGTTCTGTGTATTACTTCTGTGTAAAACATTTATTTCGTGTTAAACTTACAGACGTTTGTTCCAGTAAAATTAGTTATTTAGTAGCGAAATGTAATGAGAATGAGACAAGGACAAAAAAATCTAGTTAGATTAGCTATAAATACTGAGCAGAGCTTACTTTTAGATCAGCCCTTCCAGACGATCTCAAAAGTTCCTCCCAGCTCGCCAGAACGGATCTCGATGTTCCACTTCGAATCTGTACTCATATACATAATATTATTAGTTAACTTGTGTTAATAGATGTGGATACTGGCGGGGATTACCATACTACACGTAATCAAAGAAATAAACCCTGTTTACAATGAGATAACATCACGTGATCGAATTACGTGTTTTGATAACAAAGCTAGAGACTAAGTGGTATGGAGCACACTGCTTTTCATGTGTTTTATAGACTGACCAAATCGTACTACTAGTCTTAACTTTAATTTTACTGATTATCTTTTGTGGGGACCGAGGGCTCATCGTCCGAGTATACTTACTTTAGGTACTTTAGGTTGGTTTGGCAGGGATTGCTTCTGGACAACAGTAACTAGTACGTCCTCCATTCATTCCTGGTTCAGATCTTTCTGTAGATTCCATTCCAGGAGTGAGTTGTTGGTGATGGCGGTGTATCCTTTGGTTGGCGGGGTATCGGGAAACGTCTCCAAAAATCGAGCAAGTGATACCTTGAAGGGTCCTAGAGCAGTTAAACTGTTCACTTGTCGTGGGAGGAGGTTCCATAGTCTCGCTGCATTCACTCCAAAGGAATTCTCGTAATGAGTGGCCACTGATCGTTGCGATTTGTTGTTCAGTGGTGGGACTATGGCTTTTATGCCATGTCGAGCGTTTTCCTTGAATACCATGTTGATGTCAAAGCAGACACTCCTGAATATGAGATAAATTAATCTCATTTAGATATCTGTAATATGTTCATATAATCAGAATAGTTTTTCAGGAATAACCAATCTGGCCTCATCCACGTTTAGTGTGGGCCGATAACACAAACCACACTCATCAGATTTGTTGAAGAAGCGTTGAGTTACCTAATAAGTTATTAGAAACTGTTTTTGAACATGTAAAGTAGAGCATCCAAAATCTTGGTTTTGGGCATGCTAAACTGTTTTGGCAAAAATGTACCAAACATGGGCAGGGCTGTACCACGGGCTCCAGTGCGCGACCCCCTCAAAGTTCGGTCAGGGGCCCTAGTTTTCCAACTGTTATCTCCAAATCAAGTTTCACAAAAAGTTAGACCTCTCCCTCCCTTTCTCCCTCCTTCCTTATAGGTACTTGATTCTTCTACAAGTCTCCACCTCATCAAACACCAAACGTACTTAACTTAATGTAAAAGTTTTCCATTGTATAATGTAATCTATTGTGATGTTCTCGGTTTAATCTTTATAGTTATACATAGTTATCGAGACCTTTATTATTTTATTTTATATTTTACTCAGTAATATAATGTGCATATAGCAGAAATTATGTTACATTTTGCCGCGAGCTCGCTGCGAATTTTAGAATTGCAGCTGCGAATTAAGAGTTCTTTACAGTTGTCTTTCAGCGATTTTATGCAAAAAATCACGAAGAATCTTTTCCCTAGGGTTAAATTCCTTAAAGTCTTTAACTGTGTTCTCACATATCTTACTCAGACTCTATTGAGTATTGAAACCCACTTTCCCACTTATTCTCAGACATGGCTTCTAAAGTTTTGTTCTTGACACTGATTCTTACTCTGTTCACACTGGTGACACCGCGTCCTCAGAAGAGAGAAGCTGTTCTAGAGAGGGTAAGAATTTATCGAGATTTAAAATTTCATAACGTTCAGTTTGCATTATCCTGAGCTTGGAAATTATGATGATACCCGAGTTAAACTATGAATTTTATTGGATTTAGTGCTTTTATTCTGTTTGGGAACTACAACTCTAGTCAATATTTAGTTAATATCCAACTGGTATTAATCTGTTAACTTCTCTAGCCTGACTGCTGAGATACTGTTAAAATACTGATTCCATATAAAATTCAGAGTTTATTCAAACAATGGGAAGATCTATCAAACGGCCTCGAGAAAACGTGGGACGATGTTTCGAAGGAAGCAGAGGATGCGTGGAGGGATGTGAAGAAAAGCACTAAGAAAGTGTTGGACCAGTTGAGGAAAAACGTCGATAAAATGTCGAAGAACGCAGAAGATGCGCGGAGAGATGCAAAGAAAGGCACTAAGAAAGTGTTGGACCAGTTGGGCGACAACGTTGATAAATGGTTGGCAAACTGGGATGAAAAGAATGGTAATAAAGGTAACAAAAAGGGAAAGAAAGGAGGTCCGAAAAAGGGAAAGAAAGGAGGTCCGAAAAAGGAAACGAAAGGTTATGAAGAGGTGTAGGTTGTGAAAATGATTTAATCTGGAAGAAATGTTACGACTTTATTTTCGCAGATTAGTCATTGACACAGGGTGGCCTAGAATTTCCGTAACGTGGCAAGATATTGAACACTGGATATTCCAGCCATGTTTAGTCAAACTATTTATATAGTAGTGATTATTCTGGGTCATCCTGTTTTTATCAATATCAAGCAGAAAGCATGTCTGGAATTAGTTCATTAACATATTTGACATAAAGAACTTTAGAAAATCGTCTGTATTTTATTTATAAATATATGTGTAGTTTATGAATACGATCGTGAATGATATAAATAAATTCATTTTAATATTTTTTGTCCTAAAGAGATGTTTTATTGATCGCTCTATATTCAACAAATTTTAATCCATTGGTATGGATATTAGATATTTACAATATACTTTAGTGAGGGAGGGAGGGAGGATACCGCAGTTGTGTTATGAGGTGATACTCGAGGATGTGGACTTTAGAAGGAACTGTTTTGAACAGTTTCCTTTGATTCACGATGTCAATCCTTCGCATCTCGCCGCTCTGTGGTTGCGAGAAGCATTATTTGATGCGCGCGCGACACAGTAGTGCATTTTTGAGGCCCCTCAGGTAAATTCATTTACAATATATCACTAACAAGTAAACTAATAACTAACTCCCAACAAAAATCAACTGCTGGACCAGTCAGTGATATCCTTCGATAGTGTTTTTATTTTAACTTAAAAATTAATTTAGGTCTCGTGATTTAACTGAAGGCAGATGTAAATCACGGCTTACACAGTAACTTTCTAATTATTAATGTACGTGTAGTGGAACATTTAATTTTATCTAATTTATTTGATTCAATCGTTTCCGCGTTTATTGTAAATAAACAGTTATAAATCAATAAATGGCGACAATTTAAAAAATAATCTGTCAATACGAAAAACATTTCCATCTTCATTTGGCTTTTAACAGGATACTTCTAAATGACAGATTCACTAACACTAATTATTTTTAATAGCATATCCTTTAAATACTTTTCACCAATCTTAAACCATATCATCCCCCGCTTTAACTGCAACCACTGACGAACGCATTAGTGTTCTTCGTCAGCTCTGAGCTCGTGCATTACTCGGATCCCGTAAATTCTGTTTCTCAAATCGTGATATGATTTTGTAGTTGTTATTGATTCCGCGCTATTCTCTAAAATAATATATATTCATAGGATATTTAAACTATATATTGAATAGGAATTAATAACAAACGTAATTTAATCTTTATTATGTAATAGAATAAGACAATTGCTCATGATAGGTATTAAATTCCTATGCTTATTGGGCGGTGACAACTTGAACGCTGAACCGAGGTTCATCTATGTCCGCAAATAAAAGCCGTCATGATTGTCCGATCAGTTACAGTCGGAAACTTTTTCAAATTTTTTATTTCGAATTTTGGTCCGAATAACAACTGAAACTTATTGCCAAGTTAACACATGGTCATCCTTGGTCAGCCGGCACAGAAACTCTAGCATTCTGCTCGTAGTTGAAAATGTTTCAAATACTTCGGAAAAGTCAACGAATTCACCAACGATAATTCCAGACTATCCCCAAATCGCAAATTTTATACTCTAATATTATACGTAGAAAATTCCCCTTGTATAGCACTATATTCGGGGCGGATGACAGTGCAGGAAAGCTCAGTCGATTTCAGTTACCTTAGTGTGTTACCACTTTCCCCACGATTGGCTGAAATATAAATATTTGATGGTTCCTAGCTAGAAGCCTGTGTTAACATGACATGTCATGCAGTAAAACCATTTGATTACAAGGTAATCAATGTGATAATTATAGAACTTCACTGTACACATTTTAAATTTTTATCTTAATTGACTTCTTTTCTTACTACGATAAATAAATATTAGAATATTGCTAACATTTAAAAAACTCAAAAAAATGGAAAAATTTTTATTTGAAGTTACGTATAATTTTAAATTGGATTCATAATTCCGCAAATAAGTCCGATAAGTATTTCAACATCTCTTCTGCCTTTTATTACAACGGATACAAATTACATAAAATAGGACGAGTACAACTAACAACTAATCTATCATACATTTAATCAGGACAATATCAGCATTATAACACTACGTTCTGTCACCAGAAGGTCTTAGAACCATGAGTCCATCCCCCGCCTTTTATTATCTGCAATCCTACTTGACGGAAGCCGACATCACGTGATTCTTCCCGTCTCAGCTCTGAGCTCAGTGCATTTACTCGTGCATCTGTTTAATATTCCTTTTCTCAATCGTAAGATAGTGATTCTTGTAGTTGTTAATTAATTCTCGACAGCTATTTCCTGCTCCAAAATGAATTAAGATCCGGGTAATAAATGTGCGATAGGTATATTTTAGTTTAGGTACATATTATTATTTAAGAATAGAATTAGATTGAAATTAAGAATAATTTTAATCTTTATGTAATCACGTTCTAATCATAATGAAGCAATTGCTCAGAAGTATTTATATACCTTATCGGACCTTATTTGGACGGACATTACTTGAACGCTGGAGACCCTAGCGTTCATCTTAATGTCCGTTCAAATAAAGTCCGTTCAATTAATGTCCGTCCAAGTTAAAGTCCGTTGAAACTTTTTCAAAATTTTTTCCATTTCGAACTTTTTGTCCAGAATATGACAACTTTGAGAACTTTATTGTGCCGTAAGTTAACGACGGAAAGGTTCTCCTTGGTCTGCCGGAGGCACAGAAAACTCTACTATTACTGCTACTAGTATATGATGTTTTCAAGAGTCACTTGGCGGAAAAAAGTCAACGAAATTAAGGCACTCAACAACATAGTTCATGAACTAGTCCCCGCCAACATGACAAACTTGTTTCAGCCTCTAGATATTACGGTAAATCGTGTTGCCAAGGATATTGTCCGACGTTGTTATAGTTCATATTACTCGGGGGCGGTAATGAAACAGTGCTAGGAAAGCTCCATGTGATGTTAAGGTTAACCTTAAGTTGTCAAGATAAAACCACTTCGCGCCGAATGGCTTGTAAAAATTAACACTGAAATGCAGATTTGATTTTAAAAAAGGTTTCCATAAAGCTAGAAATCACTGATGCTTTAAGCATGGACTATTTCATGCACGAAAACCCATTTGATGAAGATGATATGTCAATGTGATATTAGACACTGATCATGTACACATATTTAAACATTTTTACTGCTTAATGACTGCTTTTCTTACTTACTGTATAAAAAATGGATTTAGAAATTATTTGCTGAAATTTAAAAAACGTCAAAAAAATTGTAAAAAATTCGGATTTTTGATGGTTTTGAATGCCTTCGAGCGTTCATATTAATGTCCGTTCATAATTGTGTCCGTTCATGTAATGTCCGTCCAAATAAGGTCCGATAAGGTAGTTTACATTTTGTTTGTTGTAAATTATCACGAGTCACCAATTATATCATTTACAAACAAGCCATGCGTCTTATTTCATTTTAACACCTTCATTCTAAGTTCACTCCTGTTGATATCATTTGTATTCTTTCCAAAATACAACTATCACATGATTTTATCATAGGACAGTTTAGAGTTCTAATTATCCTAAAGAGTGCCGTTGAGTCTAAATTAGTTCTGGGGATTTACCATTTTAATAAGTTACTATTTCATCTTTTCCGCAAAACTCCAGATTTAAAGTCTTTCATTTGTTATACCTACCACTAAGACGAGCAGCTAGGTACAACCTACTGTACTACATAAATAGCTGTACTTTGCGGCTTTTGTTTCTTTTTTATCGTTTTCTTCCCTTTTGAGCCACGCCTTCTTTTTTCGACGACTTTGGTTTTTTGTCATTGTTCTCGCCCTCTTTTGTTTTCCCTCCCTTCGGATTTTTGTTCTTGCTCTCTTTCATTTTCTGTCCCTTCAGCTTACAAATAAGAGGGTCTAGGCTGTCTTCACGCATAAGGACGTAATCTTTGAATTTCATCAGAACACATTCCTCACACTTTTTAAGGAATTTTCCCAAAAACACGAGGTGTCTGCCTTCACCCATTTCCCGTGTGGTCTGGAGATCCAGGGGAACCTTCCTTCCGCACATAGTCGCACTGA
The DNA here is from genome assembly GCF_026151205.1 of Bolinopsis microptera. Taxonomy (NCBI): domain Eukaryota; kingdom Metazoa; phylum Ctenophora; class Tentaculata; order Lobata; family Bolinopsidae; genus Bolinopsis; species Bolinopsis microptera. Next base: position 14,932,164 of record NC_087076.1, on the reverse strand, counting down.
ACTCAGAACGCTTTGGCATCACATCATTTGACTTAGGAAAATCTTCAAAATATTCGTATATCCTTCCAAGCTTGACGTATCTTGTATCGAATGTTATGTAAAACTTTGTTAATCCAACGTGTATTTCGATGTTGTAGAATTGCAAAAAAGGAGGGTCATTGTTGTGACAAAAGACAGCAGCGGCTTGGTTTCTGGAACAGGGCATATGAGTTTCCGTTAGTTGCCAGCATGTGTCAGCAATTGAAATATTATCGGTCGCGTTTAACATCTGTAGGCCCAGGGTGGTATTTGCATGCGCAGGATCTTTGCCTAGGTCGGTATGTGCCTGCCCAGGATGGTGTGTGAGACTAGCTGCACGGAAACAGTGGAACCTCTTGGAATCGTAGTGAACAATTCCGTGACTGTGAATTCTCAATTCTAATGGATCCTCTGTCCTTCCCATCAATATGTCCCAAAAAGCAAGTTTGCGACTTTTTAAACTTATGGAGGATCTACGACCAGTGTTAAACCCGTGCAATTGACATACAGCAATGGCGGTGCGATCATTAAATTCGTCATCGCATATTGGGTAAAAATCGCTGCTGATCACCATGAGGGCACCCCGCTCGTCACGTTTCATCAAGCACATCCGAAGATCTTTTAGCTTCGTAGAGGACATTTCCTTTTTGGATCGCTCTCCGTACTCTTCAAAAAGAAGATTTTTTTTCTTTAAGATTTCGAAGTATAAATAAAGGGGTATTAAAGGAGGTTTTAAGGTCTCTACGTCTCTGTTTACCCCTGAAACTTTGCTGGGGACAATTTTTTGACAATCGCAAGAGTCATCATATTGAGGAGAATATGTGAACTTAAATGTAAGTGGGTAATACACTACGGGGTCATAATAACTCAGGAAACCGCTGTCGAGAGTAACTCTTGAAGGTGTTAATCTCTTTATCTCGTTATCCACTGCCTCTTTCCATCTAGACGGCTTTTCCCGCCTTTTGTTCCCTTCTATGTTCACGGACAGAAAAATCATTAAAAGCACCGAAATTAATGTCCAGTATGTACCTCGCAACATTCCAGGCCACTATCTGAGTTGGAGAATATTCTGATACAGTCCGAAGTGCAACACAAGTATTTAGCGAAGGAACCAAACTAGTTAAAAGATAAACTTAACTTGAGCTCGATCATGCTAATCGAGGGCTGTGGACAACAAGCAGCGATTTATTTTCCATCAGGATATCGGGCTTGTTATCAAGCAAACACGCCAACACGGCTATCAGATCAAAAAAAAGCTGACTAAAAGCTCGTGTCACTGTTCATTTAAATGAGATGAAAATAAATGGACCTTAATGGAGGGTTAGTCATTAGAATTCTACCTGAAACTAATCTCGCTCCAAATAGAAAATAGGCGATTTTGAAAGCCTAACATCGGAAGGAACCTCTGAAATCTTACAGCTATGAGGTGATAGCAGTGGTGTAATGTTCCTATGTGCCAACCCCGCTAAATATTTGGCAATATCCGATAGACCATAATATTATGTAGCTATTTCTTAAACCAGCTTAAGATAGTGATGGTGATGGAACTAACCTGTGGGTCCGGTTCTTCATCCTCAGTTTCATGTCATAATATTATCTGTAGAGCGACATTTGTTATCAAAGATATAAAATCATGATTATATGAGGATAATTTATATTTATTTAGATGTAGGTAAAAGTCGACCGATTTTAGTTGTACATCCATCCCATTCTGAATAGATACTGATTTATGATTCGATATGATTTTGTGAAATGTTGATAAATTAATGAGTGTTAGATGTGATAAACACAAAAGACATTGCTCTAATTAAACATAATCTCAAGTCATATTGTACTCACGCAAAAGCATGCAGCAAAGGAGACGTGTCCTCTGATTCTCTGAACTCATTTTCAGTTTATTCGACTGACAACAAAAACCCAATTTCTGATGATTTTGATGATATACAGGGGGCAATACTGCAGGTTTACATGATGGACGGTTTTGTGGCAAACATATATTTCTTGACTTATCGTACCTCCCCTCACTCTCATAGAATCGACCAAAATTTTTGCTATCGATTGTGCCATATCCTAGGAAGCTAAGAAGTGTTAAATTGGAATCAGAATAGTGATAACAGTTGCTCTGACAAAAGTTGTAGAGGATGGAGAGTTCAGAGTAATCACAAATTACCAAAATATAAATCGTTTATTTACAATCAAATGATGTAATAAAATGTATTATAAGCTTCTGTGTTGACAGTTTTTAAAATAAAAATATATTTTTATGCTCTAAATGAAAAACTCTAACAACTCCATATTCCGTTATTTCGGCTTTGATCTGCCCCATTCCACAATTTTTCATTAAACACCTTATCGACGACAAAAACGCCAGTTTAAATCATGGTGCCAGAGGATCTGGATCAGACTGCAAAGCCCTGGATACACAAAACACATTTTTGTTCACTTCATTCTCTCTAGTCATCACCGAATCGGCACTAGAGCATCTACTCACCCCCTTTATCTAACATTTACTTTATCATCTCCACACAGTTAACTCCGGCATCTTGTAGGGATGCCATACCCCAGAGGCAGGCAGAGCATCTTGATGCTATTTTGAGCCACCTAGGTCCAGCCTTGGTGAAGAAAAAAAGGTGGCAACAGTATAGATCCCGATCAGTTATTATTTTATTTTATTTTCATTGCTATTTTGAGCTTTCAGCATGTATGAAAATTTGTTATGTTCTTCAATATATTACATTGATAGACCATTGAACACTGACCAGTGATACAAGAAAAAGAAATCTTCAGTCTTTCGACACTCTTTGTCTGTAGCATTGGGGTGTCAAATGTTTGACGTATGAAGCCGCAGAAAACAGTGCCATGTTAGATGTCAGCTTTTACAAGTTTATGTTTTAAAAGTTGGAAAGAATAGCAAACCTCAACATATTGAACGTCAAACGTTTGAAACCCCAATGCTATATATGCACGATAACCCTGTAGCTGCATAAGACACGGTTATTGTAAAATAAAATGATATTGATAAAGTTTTTTTAAATAAGGATGGTTAAATTCATCTCAACCCGACTTTGAATTTTTAAAGTGCAAGATTAAGGGGGACGATCCCCGGGAGCCGGGATCTTCATAGAAATTCTCTCAAAATTGATTTTATAGTTGTTTCTGATAGAGGGGAGTGATATCTATCAGCTGCTTTTGGTCCCATGGAAAAATATTTTTCCTTGCTGAAATTATCACCAGTCAAAGGTCAGCGCATATTATGTGTAATTGCATTGCACATACGATTTTCAATCTCGTGCCCTAAACGTTGAGTCTAAAAATCTATCTTCTACATTTTCAGCAATCACCCTCAAACTTTCAGGATATTATAACGAATCTACTAAATGTCCCTGCCACTGCTACCTCGATCTCTCAAACAACACCCTTTCCCTTGGAACTAAAAGACACATCCATGCTCCAGACTTGGTTACCCCACAACGATACATGAACTCCTTACCTCACTCAAGAGGAAGGCTGCTAAACAACCTCCGTGCCCCGTGGGTGACTCAGATCTTAGTCTCACCTTGCAGATGCTTCAATCATTTGGATCATTAGAGCAATAGCAGAGAGCAGCGTGACCTGATGTTGGATATTGCTTTAGCGCCTACGAACAGTAGCATTTGTATGGGTGTAATAGCGTATATAAAGGCTGACAGAGAAGCCTTGCCTGCATTTGAAATTCAAATGAAACTTTTGTTGCCACTAGCTTTCGTCGTTTTATATGACATTATTTCGTCGCAAAAGAATCTTGACCCCATCTCCCCTTCAAATGCTGGTAACTTTTTAAACATTTAAACATGATATAAAAGTATAAAAAGTAAATTACTCATTCATTATTCAGGATATGGTTAAAAATTCAAACTTTTTAATAAGCTAATTTCAGGAGACTGCGAAATCAGGGAAGTAGGAGGTTTCCTGAAATACGTTTGTGACATTCCGCCGCCACACGAGTATCTTAAGGATAATAATACCTACAACTGTATCAACTCGTCTCAGATTTACAACATCTTGCATGTGCAATTAGGAAGGTTAGTGCTCTATATAAATTTATTGAAAGGAAATGAAATAAATCATTTATATCCCGCTTATATCAACAACCCATATTATTAAAAATAAAAATTGCCGACGTCAAAGCGGCTGGCATGGTGGTCACAAAAGTGATAATTTAAACTTTATATAAAATGTCCAAAAAAATGTAATATCTAGTTTTAAATTGAATAAGAAGTAAACAATTATATCTCACTCATCTCACAAATTTTACCATTTCTGATAAAATAACTTTTATTCGGATCTTCCTTGAAAAGAAAACCACCAACTTGGAAACAAAATCTGTATTATTTGGCCCTTTCAGCGTTCGGTCAGATCAGCGTTCGGTCCAATCTGTTTACCCTGGAAGGCAACTTTCTAATTAATAAATTAAATAACTATATACAGGATGTCCCAAAAAAAGGCGACCAAGTTAATTTTTGTTAGTAACTCGCCTTAGATTTACCCGAAACTCATAAAGACTGAACTTCTCAGGCCATGTGCTCCATAATCTGTGTTAAAATTGAAGCACCTCGTTCATTAAAGAGATTCAACTTTCAGGGGCTTTCTTGCCACAGTGGATGTTCTCTGTGAAGGTGATCCACACTTCTACCAAGCTTGTGGTATCAATGGAGGAGTCAGCTTGGGGAAAAATGTAGAAAACGTATTGTCTTCCGGTGATACCATGAAAAACCATCTACAATATCGTACGAAATAAATTATAGTGTTCCAGTATATATAATAGCGAACAAATCGAAAAAACTCTTTTGCCAAAGCTCGGTCGGGAAAAATTATACTAAGTGATGTTAGACCAGGATGAATTGGTAGATTCTCTTGAAGATTCAATCAATCGTGTTTTTAAATTTTTTTTTCTCCAGGTGATTACCCGTGTGGATATTTCTGTTTAAATGGAAACAGGTATTACCACATTCCAGATTTAAACTTCAATGGGCTCTTTGGTATTAATTTCCAAGTTTGTGACGGCAAAAATGACTGTCTCAACACAGATTTAGATGAGAGATACTGTACAGGTTACTCTGAACAATGCAATTCAGTGTGTACAGGTGATCATCATAGCTGCTCTGATGAGAGCTTCTGTAACGGCTATAGTTATGGAGTTTGGTGTGAATCCGGACACTACTTGCCCCCCTATCTAATCTGCCACGGGATTGACGAATGTTTGGAGAAGTCATTCGATATAGATTGCTCAATAAATGAAAATTCTACAACCTGCTTCAATTTACAGACGGGAATGAGAGAGCCCCTTTATAATTTCTCCAGATGTGCTGCACGATATACTGCTTCACAAATCAGTACAACCATGTCGCCTTTATACTTTTGTGAAAATTACTTTGATCAAACAAACTGTTCAGACCCTTTGAGAGTTGGTGTTATTTGCCCAGTAAACACTTTCATGTCGTCCATTGCAAAACAGATTATCTGTAGAAGCGGGTCTGGATTTATTCGTGGTGAACCCCCAAAGATCCCTCAAATTTGTGATGATGGACTTGATAAAGCCTGTGTTCAGATCAGTTTGTCTTGTTTTCTTCATAAACATTTCATGTGCAATGGTGAGGCAAACTGTGAGGACTTAAGTGACGAACTGCATGAACAGTGTGGCCACATGACCACCAAAAAATTCTATCGGAGGTTTATAGGGGCAACAGTTAAAGATAAGATTCCATTTCCGCTGAAATGGGTTGGTGATGGGGTTAATGACTGCCTGGGTGGTGAAGACGAAGTAGACAATTGGCCTACCTGTGGACAGGGAGTTACGGCTCGATATGTAAGATATGACAGTCCTTGTAAGGAAGTATTTCTGTGCTACAACATCGACCAACAGTTCATTGAGTTCGCTGATCTCTGTGACAAAAAGGAATCCTGTCATAATGAAAATAAAATTTGCTTCATGTCGAGGCAAACGATCACACCCGTCACTACAGCCCTAAGAGATGAGAAAGGCAGAGTGAGGCTTTTCTATTGCCTAAAGGGTTTGAAAGATGTTGAGTATTTGAAAAAGAGCGCATGTTCTCCTGCAATCCATCTTAAATCGAACAAAATTTTCGGCTGCAACAAACAAAATTATGAATTCATGGTGCCAGATGCCATGATCGATTGTAGACACGTTTATGGAGAACACTATGTTTTTTTAAGTTGTCTTGGTCGGTGCAGTAATAACTCTATCTGTCCCCTCACTAGACAAATATTGTGGAACTCATGCCCAGGACAGTTTGAAAACAAAAGAGTGTTCACTGAAGGTAGCAATGGTAAACTTACTTTCTTGCTCAGAGATCACAGGACAGGTGAACTTGGCGGTGACCTTTTTCGATGTGAAAATAACAAATGTCTCACATATGATAAAATTTGCAACCTGGTTGATGATTGTGGAGATTCATCAGATGAATCTTCGTGCTCCAACCATTACCAATGTGAAACATCTAAACAGTATCTGCCAATAACACAAAAGTGTGATGGAATTATCAACTGCGCTGACATGTCAGATGAATGTAATGATACTTGTGGACAGAGACTAATTAGGAGCTATTTTATTCGGATTGTAGCGTGGGTTGTTGGGATTTTAGCGATCGTTTTAAATGGAATGTCATTGTTTAATAACATTTCAACCATATCGAAATGCAAATCAGAACCAGCACTGCTAAATAATGGTCTGATCGCCTTGATAAGTTTAGGAGATTTTATAATAGGATTTTATATCACTGTCATCATCGTCTATGACAGCTACTATGGCACAAAATACTGCTTGACACACTTAGACTGGATTTCTAGTGACACGTGTGTCACCCTTGGTGCCATAAGTACAACAGCTTCACATATTTCGTTATTTTCCATGACCTTCTTGAGTTTACATAGGTTGTCAGGGGTTAAAAATGACTTCATGATCCCGAAAAGTGTAACAAATGCAAGCTTGAAGAAGTTGGCGGGTATGGGTGTCATAATACTAACCGTCTCTCTGGTGATCTCATTGACACCTCTTTTAAAAGGACTGGAAGATTTCTTTGTCAACGGAATAAGGTTTGAAGCATCAAATACTTTATTTCATGGATGTCCTAACAAACAAATTCTGTTGTCTATACTGCATGAATACTATGGCAGGATGACGGTGGACGACCTCACATGGGTACAGATTGAGACTTTGGTGAAGCCCATGTTTTCATATGATTATGGTGGAATTTCGTACAAGCGTCAATCATTTTATGGTAACGATGCAGTGTGCTTGTTTAAGTATTTTGTCAGAAAAGATGAACCGCAGGGAATTTTTGTTTTTGTTTTACTCAGTCTCAACTTTATGTGCTTTGTTGTGATCGGAGTTTCGTATGGTGCGGTAGTGACAACAACTAGAAAATCGACCAAAAGAGTAACCATGAACAATACAGACAAAACAGCTACGAAAATAAACGCCAAACTTCATCGAATCACCATCTGGATCATTTTCACTGACTTTGTGTGTTGGGTACCTTTTATTATAGTCTGCTGCTTTCATTATTTAGATATTTTTGATGCAACAGACTGGTACTCCTTTTTCTCGCTCTTAGTCCTTCCAATAAACTCAGTCATAAATCCTATCCTTTATGACCGTTCTATGGAAACATTAATTTATTCAATATACTTTAAAATAAGAACAGGAATGATGAACCTGTTATCACTCATCAAGTTAAGACGATCGAATAGAGTTCAAGAAAATGCAAATGCCGTTGTAGATCCAGGCATAGAACTACAAGAAATGGAGCCCACTGTTAATCAAATGGCAGTTGGGACTGCATCTGAACCGCAGCCGGACTTAAAAAATCATTAGTTGTAGTTAGACCATCAGTAACTCGATCGACCACTCGCAGACCACTGTTTATTTTTTAAATTTGATAAAATTTATTTTCGTTTTTCAAAAATGATGTTGTTTTCAATATGACGTAGCTGTTTTCGTACAGCCTAAGTATGCGCGTTTGAAGAACTATACATTATATAATGTATAATATGAACATCTAGCTCTTTTCATTTTGTTAGTTGGGTGGCATTTTGGGTTGTACTTGTACTTAACAAGTTTATTATCAGATTTCTACTTATATTTGTTCTTATAGTTATAGTTATATCATTATTCATTGTAATGGCAATAAAATTTAAATTTGATTTAATTGAATGTATATATATACTGTTTGACATATTTTTCGTTAGTCACTAAATGTGGCTAAACTATCTCTAGTTAAAAAAAAATTTAAAAAATAAAATAAAATAAAATTTAAATTTTGTTTTACTTAAAATTTTGTTTTACTTATTGAGACCTACCTACAGCTTAATATCATGATCTGCCAGGAAATGTTTTTAAGTGTATCGACGATTAAACTTTCTTATCTCAATTGTTATCGCTAAAATTTAACTGTGACTTTGATTCACGATGTCAATCCTTTGCATCTCGCCAATCTGCATACGTGGTGGTAGCGAGAAAATGCGCGGCGCGACCCAGTATTACCTGGGGACCTCAGGCTATTATGTTCATAAACCGAATAGAGATTCGGCGGAATGACAGGCTGAGCGCGGCCCAGTAAGACCAAGTAGTGCATCGTGCTACAATGTACAAACTGTGACTGTGGTTATGCTGTTGCATGTTTGTGATTCATGCCTTTATAAATAGAAGTTATAAATATAAATAAAAGTTATGCATAGGAATTTGCAGGGACTGTGGTAATACTTTTTGCGCGGCGTTACAAAATAAGTTGAAAAACAGAGTTTTTAGGCGAGATTGTTGTTTAAAAGAGGAATAATTATGTAATACCTCAGATGATGGGTTGATTGACGATGTCAATCCGTCGAAATCGTTGCTCTGCGAAGCAAAGCAACGATCGACGACGATGCGAAGCAAGAATGCTAGTTCGCGCGGCGCGTCGAAGCGGCGAAGTCCTCCAAATGATGGGTAGAGTTTACTATCACATATACTGGATTAAGCAATACTCGCTTGCCTAGTAACAATATTCAAACTTCGATAAAGTATATGAAATGGGTACTTCTCAGAAAGAAAAAATGTAGGCAAACACGATCACGATGTGACTAGTGAAACAAATTTTCAGATTTTACAATCTAACTCAGCGTGCGGCTTTTGTAGTATAGCACATACGTCACTTCTTTCTTATTGCATATTGATAGTTAGCGTGCACGTGATCTTTTGCGCGGCTGTAATGACAGGCTGAGCTCCGCCTTGACGGATGTTATTCGTCTAAATTTCTTCGAAGTAGCGCGCGCCGCTTTCTTCTCGAAATATTTGATGGCAAGTGCTACGAAGTAGCGCGCGCCGGGCCAGACCATTAACAATTAACAATGGTCAAAGCGCCGCACAGTAAGTTTCGGGTTGATAATTTAATACAACTGCAGAAAATTATTTAAACTCTAAGCAAAAAGGGGCACATTTTGACCATGCACGGCTGTATTTTAGCTATCTTTATGCAAATTTTGCTGATATGCCAATCAAATTAACTTGCTCAAAAGTTCAAAACATGTTTTTTGGCTTATTTTGCCCAAAAATGTTACCCGGGGAAACTCAGACTTATCATTTCAAAATGATTTTTAATCGATTCTTTCATCTTTGTCATATTTGTATGACCTGCCGCGCACGAGTGCGCGGCTCCCCTGTATTGTTGAAACTCTACACTATAGTGAAACGACAGTGGGGGGTCACGATACAATGTGATACAATCGATTCTACGGTCAAAAATACCTCTAGTATTGTAGGTTTATAACCTACCAGGACGCGCGCCGAGTTGGACTCGTCGACGGTTCTAATATTTGAAAAAATCAAATCAAATCAAATCAAAATATAATGACACAAACATCATCACACATCATCAAAAATATATCTACTATAGTTTTATAATTATCTAAAATCTATTGCATGGCCTGAACAACCAAGTTAAAAATGAATCTAATTTACATACTTTCCACTACTATATAAGTTAATAAAGTGTTTTTTAGCAACATGAGAATTACACATTATATATTCATTGTGCTTCTCTTTATTAGTAGCATAGTTTAATCCCTCAATCTTTCCTAATACTTCGTCCGAAACATACCACCTTTTGGTGTCAAATACAATATTAGATTAAGAATAATGACATAAACATCATCACTAGTTTTAAACATTCTTTCTGATTTCCTCATTATCAGAACTGTGAACATTTCACAGCCTTCGTCATTAAAAAACAAACAAATTCTATAACTAACATAATTGTCATAATTTATTTACATATAGTAGAAATTAAATTAATAAGTTTTTTAAAAAGTTTAAAATGTTAAAAACCGTTAATAAAAAATTAGATAAAATCAAATTCATGAGATATTTATTCCCTTTCTCTTGGCAACACACGGGTTTTTATATAAATATTTATAGACAAGGTTTTAATATTTCTATCAATATTGTTAGATTTAGTGCTAACAATTTTATCTCCCGATCTACTTAAATTGAAAATATCTTTTCCATACTCAACCAATCCATTTACAATTTTGTAGGCTTCAATCAAATCTCCTCTAACCCGTCTCTCTGCGAGTGTTGTAATCTGTAAGGCATCCAACCTTTCACTGCAAGGAAGTAAAAGATTGAGACTCTTCCTGGACATTGAAGGAACTCTTGATGAAGATCAGGAAGGTTTTATTGGAGGGAGATCAACAACGCGATATCTTTTCAGAATGCTGGCTAACCTCGAGGAAGTTAAACGACAGAAGCTGGCATGTATAGTGCTTTTCCTTGACTTCGAAAAGGCATTTGACAGTGTTCATCTTCCATCACTATGTGTCAAACTATCAACTCTCGGTATTCAAGGAAATATTCTTAACGTGCTGAGAAGTTTCCTGTTCAACCGGACGATATGTCTAAAAGTGAACAACCATAAAGGAGAAAAAAGAAAATGCACAATATTTGGACTACCTCAGGGGGCTGTACTCTCACCTCTCCTCTTTATCCTATACATAGCAGACATGACGCACAACACCCCGGAAGAGGTAAAAAGATATCTAAGCTGCTACAAATTTGCTGATGATGGTACACTTATGATTTCCTTTGAGAACATCTCCGGATGCCATGAAAAAATGCAGATGGTATGTGACCAACTTAGCAAGTGGTGCATCAAGAACAAGCTAGTAGTGAACTGTGATACAAATAAAACAGAGGCAATAATCTTGAAAACTGCAGCCTATAATGAAGAACAGAAACCTGCAGAATTATGTATTAATGGGAAAAGCATCAACTACGTCAGAAGTACGAAGGTCCTTGGGGTAATAGTAGATGAGGACCTCAATTTCAAGAAACATGCGTCTCAAAAACTTAAAGAATGCAAAAGAAAGTGGGGATTAATAACAAAATCAACCAACCGCAACTATGGTCTAAACGTTTACAGCCTCACTCTCCTCCTTAAGACAATGGTCCTCGCTAAACTGTTCTACGCAGCACCTATTTGGCTTCACAAGTGTCTCAATCAATTTAAAAGCTTCTGGAATAAAATAATTCTAAAAATATCTGGATCAGTCCTGAACCCACAAAGGGAATTAACCGAACTTGCTCTCCACCTACCACCACTGGATGTGCAACTCGAAGCTCTCTCGGTTAAATTCATGTGCTAAATACTCACACAAGGTGACAATCTTTCAGCTACCCTCTACCAAGTTGATGAAAGCAGAATACCAAGTTTTCATGTCCTGGAAAGAAAATAAGTCACACGGAACCAGAATGATAGACCTAACGCAGCAACATTTCAAGGATCTAGCCTAATATTACACTCAGGCAGACATAATGAGCTATAAAAATAAGATCTGGATTGACAGCATCGAAACAAATCTGCAATGCAGAACTGTCAGTAACAACAAGGAGACCAAGATACTCGGTGTGATCACAAAGATCAAAACAGATCATTTATTTAACAGATCATCAAGACGTGCTGATCGATTCATCACTCCAACCCCATCCACCTCCTTCATATATCAATCGACAAAAATGTGGAACGATTGTAGAAACACTGCTAGCAATATCAACTTCTCTACATCAACGAACCTTGTGAAATCCACAATAAAAAAGGAGTTACTCGGCATGCAGTCCAGGTACGACGAAATAGATTGGTGTGAACTGAACTTCGATTCCAACGAACTGAAATTCTAATGTCTACTCAATGAAGATATGCTGAGCGCTAAAGCCGATTGAAATGTTAATGTCTAAAGTATAATATTTCGGCGGTCACGCCGCGCATTTTGCGCGCTGTGCCGCTATTTTTGGCCCATCTTATCAGATATTATTTACAATGCACTCGCACAGTACATGCAGGGCATGCCTCAAGATCATATTAGTGTAGGAATCATTATGTTTTCAACAATTCATTATATGTCGAATTCAGGAGTGGGTCCTCTCTTCGTCCGGTTTGTGTGGTTGTCGCCTGTCTGGACTCTCGTAGTCATGTAATTTTTAATTTTTAATTTCTAATTTGTTATTTTTATTTTTATTTTAATTTTTCAATTTTTAAATGTGTGTTCTGCTCCGGGACTCGATTACCGTTTCGGCTTTCTTGAGACTGTAAATTTGGAAAGCCAACTATGCGGGGCGCCTGCCCACCGGCACTGAAGAGTGATCAAAGAATTAACTAAAATTTCCTAATATAACGATTGAATATAGAGTTGTTTAACCGGCGCGGCCATGGGTGTGTGGCCTAGCTTTGGCTGCACACCTATGACTGCGCTGTTGCTGGTGGACAGGCGCAGTTTTTGTTGTGCAGTAGTGTTGCAAGAGAATAAAACCAACTTATTATGTACTAAATGGAATCAAGAATATTATTGACTATATTTGATAACGATGAATTGTAAATTTCGATCAATTTATATTTTTCGGTCTCCAATTATTGAACTGCGGAAGCTGGTTGCCTCAACAATGTTGACTATGCATGGTATGACTGAATTGTAAAAACGTGATAATTGAACGAAAAATAAATGATGAACATGATTCAAAAACTGTAAACCACCAAATGAATTATCGCTTAAATTTAAATAAGTATTTAAACAAAAACCACCATGTGCCGTTAAGCAGCAGGGCGCGGCTCATCTGGGCCACAGCAAATCGGCGAAAATGGGTTCGAAAAAGCCACTATTGGCACTCGAGTCCTTGATCTTTCCGATGGTTCACTGGGGCTTTTGAGCTGCCGTCCTTCAGCTTCTGTAAACTGAAATTACTACCAATCCAAGTTGAAGCAATCAGCCGACGCGCGGCTTTTATGGTTATATATGATATGTTTAATCTGTAATAAAGATCAAAATTCAAATTTGTTTCTCTAAAATTTGTTTCTCTAAAAACAGTGGGCTGCTCCTAGACAAAAACAACTTTTTATTCGGGCACAACACGAGTAAAAATCTGGACAGCCGAATAATGGACTACATTCACGGCAGCTCACCACTCTTTGCGAATATCCAAAAGATCATGGGTGGTGGCAGTGGTGAGGCCTGTCGTTTCTGTAACAGCTTCATTGATTCCCCCATACACCAGCTCCTACTGTGTCTGGAGGTGCAAGACACCAGTTACCTGCAACTTAAAGAAGAGCTGGGTGGGGCAGACTCACATTCCTATCTAGATGAAGTGTTAACAAAAAGCAGCACACAAAAAGCATTCATTAGGAGAGTCGAATTTCTTTGGGGACAAAATGATGCTCTCCAGGATTTATCCGACTAGAAAGATCATGAAATAAAGACTCTGCAAACATCTCAGAGAAATATTACCACCATAAAGAACAAAGAGGGAGTATCCTGGACCCCGAAATCCACCACTTTTCTGTACTTTCAGAGGTACCAATGTGGCAGGAAACCAGGGCTCATGCTGCCGCTGAGCTAAAGCAGTAGAGGGGATGGCGGCTTCTCTAGGATCTAACACGTCCTGAAGCAGACCAACACTATGTCCCAACGCACTGGTGTTGGGATGTCTGCCCCCGGTGCCTGTCCGGGTCAATAAAGCAGTCAAGCATCATGTATGTTATGTTGAGCATTCTCAACCAACAAATGTGGGAACTCCCACGAAAGACCAAAACAGATCTAAAGAGACACTTAACAACATTGGAAAATAGACTTCAATTTGTTTATATAATTTATAAAGCGTATATTATTGCCCACGTTAAGGGGCCTGTTAATAATTTATTAAATTATTAGCTATTTTAGATTTAATAATAATAATGTAAGGAAGTGTTCCAATATCATCAATAAGGCGTGTGAACCTTCTCTGGACATTTTCCAGTTCAATGATAGTAGCCCAATTCCCATGGCAGGCAGGTGGAGACCACAACTGAGCACAATACTCCAAGTGGGGTCTTATTATAGTTTTATAAACATTTCTCATAACGTTAATTTCTCTTATAATGAGATTCCTTGTAACCCATGCAATCATACTGTTTGCTTTACTAATACAACTTTTAATATGTTTCGACCATTTCAAATCTGAAGAAGTTAAAACTCCAAGATCTTTCTCTGCTTCAATACATTCAAGTGTAACACCACTAAATACATATTCTTGAAGGGGATTTTCATTAAATGGAACATGCATTATTTTGCATTTGCTAGGATTAAACTTTAACAGCCACACATTTTGCCAGTTTTGCAAGAGAAAGGGAATGAATATCTCGAATTTTTAAAATTAACAGTTTTTAAACTTTTTTAAATTATTAATTTAATTTCTACTATATGTAAATAAGTTATGACAATTATGTTAGAGTTCGTTTGTTTATATAAAATGACGAAGGTCGAAGGCTGTGAAACGTTAACAGTTCTGAAAATGAAGACTCTGTTCGTAGTAGTGGAATTATCTTGTGACGTTTGATACCCTACTGCACTGCTCACAGAACTGTTTGAACTCCCACAAGGTGAACTGGGGTCCGTTGTCACTTGATTCAGTCCATCTGCCGGTGACAGTGTAAAATAACATCCAAACATAAGCACCGTTGTTGGTGATGAATGCCAACATACGGTTCTAGAGGTGATTCCTCTCCTACAAAATGATTCTCAAACCAGTCTCCATTTTCAATGCCTGTAGCTATAACATGGCCTTTTTCATTGTGCACTGATAGGTCGAGTGGTTCTGGCATTGGTAAGTTGTTTAACAGCTTCAAACATCTGTCTTGACTCATCTGTTGATCCAATTATCATGGCAAGATGGTCTGCAGCTAATATTTGAGATGATGCTTTATCACTTCTTGCACTCTGTTTATCTTTGCACGTAACACAGTTCTATCCCATCTTAAGTTGTTTTTTAATAGTTGTTTCTGATAGAGATTATGTGTAATTGTATTGCGCAAGCGATTTTCAATCGTGAGTTCTGAAAATCGAGTCTAAAAATCTATCTATCTTAAACCAGCGATAATTTCGGTTAGGAACAATAATTTTCCATGGGACCAAAAGCAACTGGTAAATATCACTCCCCTCTATCAGAAACAACTATAAAGTCAATTTTGAGAGAATTTTGATGAAGACCCCCCTTAACTTCAGTCTAAGGTTAACTTCAGTCTAAGGTTAACTTCAGTCTAAGGTTAACTTCAGTCTAAGGTTAACTTCAGTCTAAGGTTAACTTCAGTCTAAGGTTAACTTCAGTCTAAGGTTCTTTCATTGTACCGCTTGGGTTTCGGCTTAGTCTTGTGTGCATGATAAGGTTTTCTAGTAAGGATAGTTGCTACCAGGCCACGATCTTGTGATCAAACTTAGAGAAGCGCATGCATAGGATCTTGCATTTTGTAGTATTCTTTTGCTCCGCGCGGGGGGTCATGAGGTCAGAACCGTACGTGACGTTGGGTCATATTTTCTTCCAAAACGCAGTTAGTACTTGTGTACTAAGTGGTGGGTCTGCTGCTCATTTCACAGAAAAAACAGTTAGTACATGATAGACAGTTTTTGGGAGTTCCAAATAATTGCTGATTATTCTGATTTCGACAAATGATACTGCACTGTTAGGATAAACGACGTTTCAAAGTAACAACTTCGTATTCATGCTGACAAAATTGGCAATATGTGAGAAAACTGTCTCATAAAATTTATTAATCAAAAATGGCTAAACGACAACAAATTGTTCAAATACTAGACTAAAATTATAATCAAAATCTATATAATGATAATGTTCTTAGTCTGTGCTGATAACGTGATACACTCCAGTAGCCATTATCAAATATGTTACAACTAGAAAAGTGCCATTTACCCCAGGGGGTAAATGCCCCCCCCCCCCCCCCCCCCTCTGGCCTTAATGAGCTGTTTAAAGCAATTTCTGGGTGGGTATCTTATTTTATATACCAAGACACAGTTAATACCGTGATTTCTCAACAGTTAGTACCGCAAAAGGGGGTGGGTGTCCTAAATATTATCCGAAAAAGCAGTTAGTTCCGTGAAAGGGGTGGGTGGGTCCTTTTTGTAAATTCCAAAACTGCACTTAGTCGACAACACATACAGCACTAAGTACCTGAACCCCCCCCCCCCCCCCCCCCTGCTCCGTGTCCGGCAAATAACATAGTCAATTTGACTATACACAGGTTTCTTAGCACTCTTGTCAGATGAAGCATAGTCCTTCAACCAGCCAGTACGCGTCGCAATATGTCTACTAGGATGGGGGGCGATGCAACGTCAATTAATGTCAGTATTCCATAAAAACCCCAAACTGACATTGACATTAATTGACATTAATTGACATTAATTGACATTAATTGACATTAATTTGTCTTGAAATTTGAGATTATCATTATTCGATAAATATTCAAGATATTCACGTCTATGTAAGTTAGACCGGTTAAAAAAAAACAAAATGTCCTTGAATAATTATGAGTATGTTCTTATCTGTTGATCCTTAGGTTCAAAGACCACCAAAAAAAATTTCAGCTTCCAACTCTTCCATCTTCGGTCCCCACCGGCCACGCCCATAAATTATTGGTTTCTTATACAGGTAAAATATCTAGAATCGGCTTTTTTAGTATGAAGGAGTAATGTTAGCTGTTTAAGATTCGTTATTCAAACATAAATGTCATGAAGTCATTTCGTTTAATGTGGGTTTTAAGTTCTGATGATGTTGAGAACCACGCCCTTGGATGGCCACGCCCATTTAAGAAAATTAAATTTCGGAAAACCGTATTATTTTAGTTTTATTGTTTAATGATCTGAATTTTTTTCACATTTCACATTTCCATATGTGATAGTAGTGAATAAATTGATGATGAAAACGTTCTAAAGTGCTAAAAATATGGTAGAACTACATAATCTCTGGTCGAAAAATATCGTGTCAATTAATGTCAGTATTCCAAAATTTTGCAAAACTGACATTGACATTAATTGACATTAATTGACATTAATTGACGTTGCATCACCCCCCTAGGATGCTAAAATGCTGTGTTACAAATAAAAAGATCATGTTCTACAATAAAGCTCAATAAACTCTCGCTACTACTGTTCCTGGTACCAAAACCAAACCTTCCAAAATGATTCGAAACATTTGATGCCAGTTCCTCCTCTTGTGATAATGTTTATGATAATTAAACGGCTGAGGTCTCTTAACTTCGACATAACATGCACAATAAATGTGATGGATTCTGTGTCTATTACATAGTTTCAGTTTCTAAATTTTAATTTGTAACAAATTTAATTCCTACTTATATTATACTAATAATTATATTATATTAACTAATTGCCTGTTTTAGTATGTTGGCTGGACGTGCCACCAGAGTCTTCCGACTTCTCAGCAAAAATGCTAAGCAGGTAACTAGAACTGAATAACTAGTATTCAATTAAAATAACTCGCTGGAGTATCGGCATAGCTGATGGTCGTACAAAGTGGTGGTGTCATACTGCCCCTCTAACTGCCCCTCGTTGGGCCTAATACCACTTTTTTGGAGGGGCATCAGTATTTATCCCTCTGAAACAAGTAAAACTGTTCAAATTCACTCATCGGCACTGTTATTTGAATTTTCTAATTGCGATTGAGTTATTATAGGTTACCTCACTTTTAACGATTATATAATAAATATCTAGTTCTGTGCGAAAGTTTATGTTGTATCCACACAAACCTCTTCTCCACACTAACCTTTTCTCCGCACAAAGCTTTTTTGGGACATGGTTGCCACTACTTTGAAAAGGACATATCATAATTTGTGATAATTACGATAAATGGTGCCAGCTGGATGAGTTTTACTTGTGGGTTGTCGGAGAAAGCCACTTTAAAATAGTAATTTCTCAAATTTTCTAACACTTTTTCGAAGGGCTTCAGATAATTTGTTAAATTGTAGATTTTAATGTGGCCAGGCAAAAACGCAACAAATTTTCCGGGGCCCAGCTCCGAATGCCCAAGAACTGGCTATGTGCTTGCTTCTCTCGCTGTGCTAGCCTGGCCCTGGAAAGCCGACATTGCGAGCGAAGTGAGCAGGCCACAGAAAACAGAGAATGTGTTTCTGTGAGGAAATTTTAAACTTTCTGGATGTGGGCCCCCCGTCCTACACCATATCATCATTCTTCAATTTGACAAGTCCCCATTATAGGGTAGAATGTAAATGCAACTGAAGCTAATCATGCACTGGTATACATGAAAGTAGCTGACTAAAAATGTAAATGCTACCACCCGAAGGGGCAAAGCCTGCCGAAGGCAAAGCTTCATCTAAATATCCCTCTTTTAGGTCCAAATTTATGCCCCTCCAAGATATTTTTCTCTGTTGGTCAGTATGGGTGGTGCAAATTAGTTTTCACACTTTACAGCGACAATCAGATTCAATTTAATTGGTCAAAATTTGTCACGTGGAAAATACGTGTTCACCTACCCTCTACTTTTACTCATGTGTAGGGTGTGTATGAAATTGACCATTCAGTAAATTTCTGTTCAGTTATAATAACTAATTTAAGTTAGGTGCAAATAACGTTTTGAATCCGTTTTTCATCATTTTAACCTTTTGTTATTTTGCAGGGCCAGAAAGCGGGCAACCTAGCTGGTGTTGCCAGCAAAGGTATCGCCACCACTGCCATCAAGGCAGCTGGAGCTGGTGCTAGCGAAATCAGCTCTATCCTTGAGCAGAGAATCATGGGACACACCAGGTATAATAGCATTCCTCAAACTTTTACTGGGCAGCCTTTACTTTTACTTACTTAAAAAATCATTAACGGTTTGATCGATTTGATCAATAATAAGCCATTTCTAAATGCAACAGTGTACATGGGTGTTTTAAAGTTGAGTAGGCAGCTGGTATTTTTAGCAGGAACTATTTAATTATACCATTATTTTAACCGTGCCTGGCCAATACATAGGCAGCCGGGTTGCTCAGAACAACTGACAATCATGCTGTATATGTCGCTAAAAGTGGGGTATTTTCAGCGTTTTAGGGTATGATTGTCACGTACTCCGAGAACCCAGACAGCCAATACTTTATTGCCACGCAACTATGCACTATCTTCAGAAACTAACATCACTAAAGAACAGTACGTTTAATTAACTAGGTCACCCTAACTGACACTACTCCTCCCCCAGCTCTGCTGAGCTAGAAGAGACAGGCCGAGTACTCAGTATTGGTGACGGTATTGCTCGTGTCTACGGTCTGAAGAACATCCAGGCAGAGGAGATGGTCGAGTTTTCCTCTGGACTGAAGGGTATGGCCCTTAACTTGGAGCCCGACAATGTCGGTGTGGTTGTGTTCGGTAACGATAAGGAGATCAGGGAAGGTGATGTGGTTAAGAGGACCGGAGCTATTGTCGATGTACCGGTCGGAGAGGAACTTCTCGGACGTGTCGTAGACGCTCTGGGTAACGCTATCGATGGCCTGGTCAGTTCCTTTTCATCCCATTAAAAACTTTTCATGATCATTGAAATGGTAATTCTGATTATTTTGCTCATTATCTGATGCAACATGTGAGTATCATGTTACATTGCAGTGTAAGTTAGATATAAAGCCCCTCTATCAACTGATAACATTTAACCCTTGTACACTCTCCAGGGACCCCTAGGAACCACCGAAAGGAAGCGAGTTGGTCTCAAAGCCCCCGGTATCATTCCCCGTGAGTCCGTCAAGGAACCTATGTTGACTGGTATCAAGGCTGTGGATTCCCTCGTGCCTATTGGTCGTGGACAGCGAGAGTTGATCATCGGAGATCGACAGACTGGTAAGTTCTAGTCTTAGTTTCAAAGTTGCACAGTAAGCTGAATTTGTGTTTAACTTTTGTTCTACTGAATATTCGAATGCAAGTTTTTATGGCGCTGCCAACGGGTATAGGACACAAGGGCGGAAGACGCGTGGGCGGAGGTCGCGTAGGCGGAAGACTTGAGGGCGGAGGACGCAAGGGCGGAAGTTTCCTAAAAGGTTGGACGCGAGGGCGGAGGTCGCGGAGGTCGCGAGGGCGGAGGTCGATCCCATGATTTTGGCGGAAGACTCGTAAAACGATCACATGTCCTAAATGCTCGACTGGTAATACTACAAAACCGGAAACATCACACAACGTACTTCAAATTGTATAAATTATATAAGTTATATTCAATCAAAGTTATATTCAATCATTTTAGTGGTACTGATTTCGAATTCTTTGTAACTTTACAAACAAAATACACAGGGTTATACTTATAGAGAACGCTTAACGGTAATATAAATCACAATGTAATCAATCAATTTTGTCAAACCCGAATAGAATAATATCACAATAACATAAACATTTCACATAGCACAACATCATCCTCGTACGAATGGTAGTTCTGAACTATGCTGAAGATTCTTCTATCCTTGTCGCTATTGGCCTTCCTCCTCTTAGGCTGCTGCTCTCCAAGCGAATTCGCTAAGGTCTTCTTGTCTGTCGAGGACTGTTCCATCTGGACTAGGAGATTCTGACGTTGTGACTCAAGTTGTTCGTTTCACTGTGCAATCTTTTCGTGTGAAAACTGTTGATCATATCCCAGAAGCCCTTGTGTCATGTGACTCAAACTATCGAATCGAGTCACGTGATACATAACTTCGACTCACGTCATGAATCACCATGGTCATGATCTCATATAACACAACGGTTACATGTGAGGACATCACAACATCACGAGCGATCTGGGATCTGATCTGGCATCTGTAAACTGATCTGGGATATGATCAACAAAAAACAACCTGACAGCCCTAGAGCAGAGCAGCAGCTGGTATATCGACGCAACCTTCTCATCCTCACCGCAGCTGTTCTATCAGTTACTGACTGTCCACGCGGAGATGGTGAACTCATCTGGCCAGAAGAACTACACCCCTACACGAATCTGGATACGGAGACTGATGCTCCTAGCCTTCATCCCCACCGAGGACGTCATCGAAGCGTTTTTCAGAATCCTGGATGATATACCGATAGGCCTCGACATTGACGATCTCCTGGCATACTTCCAGACCACTTGGATCCAGGGACTAACGACTGCCTCCGGCACCGGACGAGCTTAATTCCCTCCGTCCACGTGGAATGTCTATGAACGCAGCCACTTCAACATGAACCGGACAAACAACGTGGTGGAGTCCTGGAACAAGAAGTTCTCTGCTCTAGTCGGACACGCAAACCCGACCATCTACAATTTCATTGCAGCAGTCCAGATGGAACAGTCCTCGACAGACAAGAAGATCTTAGCGAATTCGCTTGGAGAGCAGCCGCCTAAGAGGAAGAAGGCCAACAGCGACAAGGATAGAAGAATCCTCAGCATAGTTCAGAACTACCATTCGTACGAGGATGATGTTTTAACCTATATTGATTTGCTAAAGAGTGAAAATTTGAAAATGTGAAATGTTTATGTTATTGCATGATATTATTCTATTCGGGTTTTGACAAAATTGATTGATTACATTGTGATTTATATTACCTTTAAGCGTTCTCTATAACCCTGTGTATTTTGTTTTTAAAGTTACAAAGAATTCGAAATCAGTACCACTAAAATGATTGAATATAACTTATATAATTTATACAATTTGAAGTACGTTGTGTGATGTTTCAGGTTTTGTAGTATTACCAGTCGAGCATTTAGGACATGTGATCGTTTTACGAGACTTCCGCCCAAATCATGGGATCGACCTCCGCCCTTGCGTCCTCCGCCCTCAAGTCTTCCGCCTACGCGACCTCCGCCCACGCGTCTTCCGCCCTCCTGACTGGTTCCCGCTGCAAACTTTCCAACAGAATGTTCGAGAACATTTAAACATTTCTCCGTATTCTTCGTAACAACGTACAAGTACAAGGATAGTATAGGTATAACATCAAGTCACATTTACAGGTAAAACTGCCATTGCCATCGACGCCATCATCAACCAGAAAGTCTTCAACGATGGAGATGACGAGAAGAAGAAACTGTACTGTATCTACGTTGCCATCGGACAGAAGAGGTCCACCGTTGCTCAGCTTGTAAAGAGGCTGACTGACACCGGAGCCATGAAGTACACAACTATTGTATCAGCTACTGCTTCTGATGCCGCTCCTCTCCAGTACCTCGCACCTTACTCCGGCTGCTCCATGGGAGAATACTTCAGGGATTCTGGTTAGTGGGGCGGCAGTGATTACTATTGCTCTGTTTTTAAGCAATCCTGCAACACTTTTCGACCTTCTCTACTCTTCAATCCCTTTTACTTCCAGCTGAATTTTCGGATACTACAGAATCACGCGATCTGTAATCTTAATCACGTACATAATTCATCTTAAACATATCCTAATTTCCCAGGAAAACACGCTCTGATTATCTACGACGATTTGTCCAAGCAGGCTGTTGCCTACAGACAGATGTCTCTCCTTCTCCGTCGTCCCCCTGGTCGTGAGGCCTATCCCGGTGATGTGTTCTACCTTCACTCCAGGCTGCTCGAGAGAGCCGCTAAAATGTCTGACGCTTATGGAGGTGGTTCCCTCACTGCTCTGCCAGTTATTGAGACCCAGGTCCGTTAAAATTGTCGTTATAGCTGATTTGACATGCGTGGAAATGAGAAAAGGCCATCCATATAATGGATGTTTTTACAGACCAATCTAGCGTTCATTTATTCATTCCCGAACTTTCCAGGCCGGTGACGTGTCAGCATACATCCCCACCAATGTCATTTCCATCACTGATGGACAGATTTTCCTCGAGAGTGAACTTTTCTACAAGGGTATCCGACCTGCTATTAATGTTGGTCTTTCTGTCAGTCGTGTAGGATCTGCTGCCCAAACTAAGGGAATGAAACAGGTTAGTTGGTAGTCGTAAGAGGAAATCCAGTACATAGTGCGCGCTTAATGCGCGCAAACCTTCTAATGCCCACAATTTGTGCTCTTTGAATTGGCAAGACGCGTGCAAAGCACAATAGTGACAGCATTTGCGATACACTGATTTTTAATTTTTCTGCAAAAATGCGAGTCAGTTTCCGCAGCAACTCTGCTTGTACTTCTTAATTTCGTTTCGAGGTCAGACGGAAAAAAATCTTGCATCCAATATACTTTATTGGCTCAATGTAAATCGTAACCAACTCCCGTGATCTCTATAACCTCATTTAATTATTATTATTTCTTCATTTGAAAAAGGTGCCGTGCCCAAATCGCAAAACATCGTCACGGGGCTAGTCCCCTCGATCGCTTGAAAGAAAATTCGATTCTCACTAAACTTCTCCCGTATCCAACTGTCATAACTTGTGAACTTGGCCAAAATTCTTCGGGGGCTATCCAACACCCTCAATTTGATCCTCATCCGCCGTCTCCGATATCAGAAAATTGTTTCACTTTAAGAGACAATCACGTTTTTCATGGCAGCATCGCTGTAATCAACTGCATGTCGACCAATGCTGCCATGTGAATTGTGAATATGATAGCGGACGCGGTTCATGATTAAAAGAACAATCCGTTAAACGAAACGAAATAAGCATTAAGCAAGCATGATTTGAAATAATCTCTGCATTATGTCATGAACAGATGAACCATTTATCATTTTCGCCTTGGTGAATATGGCTAGAAATTGATTCACAGTTGATTCGAGAAATTCTGTCAATGGCAAAATTTTTCCCACCATTGAGCATGGTCATTATAACAGCCCAACCAACCTCCCCGTCTCCCCTCTGGTCGATAAAATAATCTTACCGAATCTCGTAACTAATAAAATAATCCAGGTTGCTGGTAAGATGAAGCTCGAGTTGGCTCAATATCGTGAGGTTGCTGCGTTCGCACAGTTCGGATCTGATCTTGATACTGCCACACAATCTCTCCTGAGCCGAGGTGTTCGTCTCACTGAACTCCTTAAACAGGGACAATATGGTGAGTCAAATTATTTGTTATTGCTTTCGTAATTTGCTAACAGTTCGCCCATTCCATTTATTGAATTTAGGCGTTCGAAATTCTATAACATCGAATATCATTCCCTTTATGCTTTAATATGTACTTAAACCAATGTTATGGCCGAAATATCAAGCATCATTATTGTTTTTTTAATCTGCTTAAATCTTGGGCTAAACAATTTATTTCAGTTCCAATGGATATCTCTGAGCAAGTAGCCGTTATCTACTGCGGAGTCAGAGGTTTCCTTGACAGGATCGCCCCCGACAAGATCACCGATTTCGAAAAAGCGTTCGTTGCTCACATCAGGGCCAATCACCAGGACATTATTGATGACATTAAGGCCACCGGCATGTTGACAGACGCAACAGATGCCAAACTCAAGGAAACTGTCATTTCCTTCGTAGACGCCTTCATTGTTTAAAGATGAAAATTATAGAGTATGAAGACTCTTGGTTCTTAATATGATATGAATTTGATTTTTGTAAGTTATTGATACTCACGTTCTATAGATCCCAGTGATACAATTGAACTAAGATATCTTGTTTTATTTATACCTCTATTATACATTCAAAACAGATTTATATAACATTTAAGTGTCTTTGTGAGCGAGTGCGTTAAAATATTGAACCGGCAACGTACTGTTAATATATTCTCAAGATATGGCCGATGGGAGTTTGAAGTTATCAAACTAACAAATTAACCGTTTAGCTGGGGGCTAAAATAAGATGACTGACATACTCAACTCACGTGAGACATCCCGTTACTGTCTAACCTTTCGTAATCGACCATGAGTAAAGGTTACACTTACATGTAGAACTGAGCTATTATGTATTAGAGAAGGGGTCTATGAACTAAAAGTTTATGTACAATATAAAATTACCTCTCCTGACCTAATGTGTAATGACATAAATGAGCGAAAACCTGTTCGGGATCGTTCATTTATTTCCTGATCACTGAGGGGGTCAATGATTACGTTGTATACCTCTCGTGCACGGCGGCCGGCCGCGCGCGATCAAAAGGGGTTGCAGCGTGTGTCAATGATTACGCTAGTAATCATTTATCATTGTGTTCAGTGTTGTAGGTTTACAACCTACCAGGACGCGCGCCGAGTTGGACTCGTCGACGGTCCAATATATGGAACACGGTCCAATATATGGAACAGATATTTTACGAGTATCACCCGTTACTCATTGTGTAAAACTGATAACAGATGGAGTGGTTACAAATTGGTAAAAAGTAAAAGAAACTGTCTAGCCTGATATAACCTGGGCTTGACACACGCTGCAACCCCTTTTGATCGTACACGAGAGAGGTATACAACGCGAACGTGTAGAAAACCTGGGCCCTTGATAATTGTCACGTTAGAGCACAGAGCATAGAGGACGTCTTCGCGCGCATTGTCACGCTTGCTTTGCTACACCATACACGTTGTATGTTGTAAACCTCTCTCGCGCGAGATCAACAAAGGGGTTGCAGCTAGTGAAGTCAATCCTTATTTGACGATGTCAATTCATCGCAGCTCGGCGCGGCACAATAGCCGATCTAGCGAGAGATTAACGGGTGATACTCGTAAAATATCTGTTCCATATATTGGACCGTTGACGAGTCCAACTCGGCGCGGCGCGCGTCCTGGTAGGTTGTAAACCTACAAGCGAGAGAAGCCTCATTGAGTGCGCGGCGCGGCACAATAACGCATCGCGCTACAAAGTCAATCCCGACATTGAGATTCCCGACGATTTTCGGTCTGGAAATCAGCTGAGGGGGTTCCGAATGATTACGCTAGTGTAATTTTGACACAATAGCTATGTTGTATTTTTATCACGTCGTGACCCCCATCGTCGTTTCACATTTCACTGTAAAGTTTCTACGATACAGGGGGAGCCGCGCACTCGTGCGCGGTGGGTCATACAACGTATGAAAATGATTGAAATTGTTAATTAAATCAACTCGGTTGTCGGTGCACGTTTAAATCAGCGGTCAAAATACATCGATTCAAGTCAGTTTCAAATGCTGGGGCCCAGATAAGCACAATTAAAATACTTGCTCTAACCAGAGCCCTCTCGCTTGCAGTAACAAGCGCGTCACGCAGTACGCGTAGACACATGGCTATGTGAATTAAAATACAATTTTAAGTAAAATACAATTTTTATTTTCCACAGAAGAATCAATACATATTGATCTTGTCCTCAATGGGTTGCAAGTTCACTGCTATGTCAGGGGTGGTCCTCATCAGGAAAGACCATCTGCAGGAGGAGCCGTAAACAAAAGTGGCGTAAGCAAGGTGTGGCTCATAATGTGCAATTGATGCCAATCCCTCGATCTCTTCTATCCATTCAACACATTTGGCTTGGATAAAATTGTTCTTTCCAGACTCTGTACCAATAAAGGAACCCAGGTATAACGACAACCTTCGGTGGTGATGTTAAGGTCGGGGAAGAGAGACTTGGCTTCCTCTTGATACTCCTTTGGTTGACGATGTCAACGATCGAAAGATCGAAAGATCGACGATCGATGCGAAGCAAGAATGCTAGTTCGCGTGGCGCGTCGAAGCGGCGAAGTCCTCCAGATACTCCTCTTTAACAATAAGCCAGGTCTTGGACGGTTTGGGAAAATAGCCGTAAACAGGGCCAGATGCCTGTATGGAATCCCTCCAAATCTTCAGGGCTTTAAGCCTTCCTGCTGCTCCAGAATCATCTGCAAACCATATGTGTTTAGCAGCTTCGTTGGTGGGCTTATTAACCTCTGGAGTCATATCTGGAGTTGTATCTGGTGGTGTCTTAATCCTATCGTGCTCCTCAGGAGGCTTCTGGGGTGGTTTTGTGTTCTCAAAGACCACAGGAGAAATATCTGGTGGCTCTGTGGGGAGTTTGTCCAGAAGGGGCATCAGGCTACAGGAGTAAAATGCAGGAGCACAGTTGTCCCCCTGAGTAGTACCTTCTTGGGATAAAATAAACAAACCCTTGGAGTTTGGTATGTACAATTTCGCTGCTTTTCTGTAGGTATTAACAAGATATTTATACAGCTCGGGACACATAACTTATTGTAGCTTTTATGTTGTGTAAAATTTTACGGACGAAATGATCCCAGGGGGATTCCCAACCCACCGCCTCGGCAGGTAGTTGATACAGTGATACATTTTTCACAAGAAAGAGCCACTTTTGTCTACTTGCTGTGGGGTGTTTCAGCTACATGGGTTGGGGGTCCCCCCTTTTTCTTTAAAAAAAAAAATTATATTGTTTGAATACTTTTAAAGTTTTGAAGAAAAACAATTCAATATTCATGATCAATGATGTAGTGAGGCGATGAAATTAATCAGGAAAAGGTTGAGATTTGACCTATTGAGAACAACAGTTTTTTTAAGGAATTTTGGGTTTTACTAACTTTTTACAATTTCTAGGGCTTATGTCACTGAAGATGACGCCTTGCTACATGTTTAACGATAGCCTGTAGATTGATAGTTTGATCTCAGTATTTACAACAATTCATCTAGTTTGATTGATTCAAAGGGAAACAAATTCCTCTGAGAACAACAGTCAATGCACATTGTTCTTAAAGGAGAAAGAAGATTGAATAGCAGTGTTGCTGTGAAAATAGCAGATTTTTACATTTAATTAATTAACTTTACTTGCTAATTGAATTGTCGATGGGCTGTATTTATTACAAAAGGGTTCTTATAAATTCCACTCATATTTTAAAAAGTCTTACCGTTTTATTTAATTTATTTAGAAAACATTTATGATCAGGAAAAGGGATAAATTGTAATAAACCATGTGATATAGTTTTGACATAATGACTGTCACCCAGGCCACCCCTATTACATATTAGTTATTTCACACATTTTTGTTGCTGTATGGTCGGAAACCTCCCCTCACCTGTTTGACGACCACTTAACAAATGACATCGAAGGGTACTGCTTTTTATGAGCCCATCTAGTCTATTGAACCATTATGTGATGACCACTCTGGCAATACATCCCAGGGATGGTATCCCTAATGCATTAAATGGCCATTGGCTGTCAGGCAAGCGGCAATTTTGTGTAATAGAGGTCCGCTGGTGAACATTTTTTTGTTACATGTGATTTGATGCAAGGTGGGTTTGGGATGGTGTGGTTCAGTGGCGTAACGTTGCCTGTTGGCGCCCCCTGCCGAAAAAAGCGCCCCCCTGTTGGCGCCCCCTCCCCTTTTGGTGCCCCTCCCTAAAATTGAACAAATTAGGTGATTTTAAAGAATACGCCGGTAAAATCTCTAAAAAAGTGTGTATCTAGAGCAAAACGCGCAGTTTTGCTAGTACTTTAGTTAAGTTTTCGAAATTGTCCCACATTCAATCGACGATTTGGCGCCCCCCTAAGACGGCGCCCCCCTGCACAGCGGGGTCAGCAGGGCCTTTCGTTACGCCACTGGTGTGGTTATACAATATACATAAGAC